>NC_091469.1:307716591-308026458 GCF_036971445.1 Narcine bancroftii | reverse complement strand
GGAATCAGAGTTGGGGAATCAGAGGCGGGGACTCAGATATTGGGGAAACAGAGGCGGGGAATCAGAGGCGGGGAAACAGTGGCGGGGAATCAGATATGTGGAATCAGAGGTGGGGAATCAGAGGTTGAGAATCAGAGGCAGGGAATCAGAGGCGGGGAATCAGAGGCGGGGAATGAGTGGCAGGGAATCAGATGTGCGGAATCAGAGATGGGGAATCAGAGGCAGGGAATCAGAGGCGGGGAATCAGAGGCAGGGAATCAGAGGTCGGGAATCAGAGGCGGGGAATCAGATATGGGGAATCAGAGGTGGGGAATCAGAGGCAGGGAATCAGATGTGCGGAATCAGAGGTGGGGAATCAGAGTCCGGGAATCAGAGATGGGGAATCAGAGGCGGGGAATGAGATATTGGGAATCAGAGGCGGGGAATCAGAGGCAGGGAAACAGAGGCGGAGAATCAGATATGGGGAATCAGAGATGGCGAATCAAAGGCGTTGAATCAGAGATGGGGAATCAGAGGCGGGGAATCAGAGGCGGGGAATCAGAGTTGGGGAATCAGAGGCGGGGAATCAGATATGGGGAAACAGAGGTGGGGAATCAGAGGCAGGGAAACAGAGGTGGGGAATCAGATATGGGGAATCAGAATTGGGGAATCAGAGGTTGGGAATCAAACACGGGGAATGAGAGACGGGAAATCATAGCTGGGGAATCAGAGGCGGGGAATCAGAGTTGGGGAATCAGAGGCGGGGAATCAGATATGGGGAAACAGAGGCGGGGAACAGAGGCGGGGAATCAGATATGGGGAAACAGAGGCGGGGAATCAGAGGCGGGGAAACAGAGGCGGGGAATCAGATATGGGGAATCAGAGGTGGGGAATCAGATATGGGGAAACAGAGGCGGGGAATACGAGGCGGGAAACACAGGCGGGGAATCAGATATGGGGAATCAGAGGTGGGGAATCAGTGGTTGGGAATCAGAGGCAGGGAATCAGATATGGGGAATCAGAGGTGGGGAATCAGTGGTTGGGAATCAGAGGCAGGTAATCAGAGGCGGGGAATCAGAGGCGGGGAATCAGAGGCAGGGAATCAGATGTGCGGAATCAGAGATGGGGATTCAGAGTCCGGGAATCAGAGATGGGGAATCAGAGGCGGGGAATGAGATATGGGGTATCAGAGGCGGGGAATCAGAGGCGGGGAAGCAGATGCGGGGAATCAGATATGGGGAATCAGAGGTGGCGAATCAAAGGCGCTGAATCAGAGATGGGGAATCAGAGGCGGGGAATCAGAGGCAGTGAATCAAACACGGGGAATCAGAGGCGGGGAATCAGAGTTGGGGAATGAGAGGCGGGGAATCAGATATGGGGAAACAGAGGCGGGGAATCAGAGGCGGGGAAACAGAGGCGGGGAATCAGATATGGGGAATCACAGGTGGGGAATCAGAGGTTGCGAATCAGAGGAAGGGAATCAGAGGCGGGGAATCAGAGGCGGGGAATCAGAGGCAGGGAATCAGATGTGCGGAATCAGAGATGGTGAATCAGAGGCGGGGAATCAGAGGCGGGGAATCAGAGGCAGGGAATCAGAGGCCGGGAATCAGAGCCGGGGAATCAGATATGGGGAATCAGAGGTGGGGAATTAGAGGCAGGGAATCAGATGTGCGGAATCAGAGATGGGGAATCAGAGGCAGAGAATCAGAATCAGAAGCGGGGAATAAGAGGCCGGGAATCAGAGGTGGGGAATCAGAGTCCGGGAATCAGAGATGGGGAATCAGGGGCGGGGAATGAGATATTGGGAATCAGAGGCGGGGAAACAGAGGCAGGGAAACAGAGGCGGGGAATCAGATATGGGGAATCAGAGGTTGGGAATCAGAGGCAGGGAATCAGAGGTGGGGAATCAGAGGCAGGGAATCAGATGCGGGGAATCAGAGGCGGGGAATCAGAGCTGGGGAATCAGAGGAGGGGAATCAGAGTTGGGGAATCAGAGGCCGGGAATTAGATATGGGGAAACAGAAGAGGGGAATCAGAGGCGGGGAAACAGAGGCGGGGAATCAGATATGGGGAATCAGAGGTGGGGAATAAGTTGCAGGGAAGCAGAGGCCGGATATCAGAGCTGGGGAATAAGAGGTGGGGAATCTGAGTTGGGGTATCAGAGGCGGGGAATCAGATATGGGGAAACAGAGGCGGGGCATCAGAGGTGGGGAAACAGAGGCGGGGAATCAGATATGGGGAATCAGATGTGGGGAATCAGAGGCAGGGAATCAGATGTGCGGAATCAGAGATGGGGAATGAGAGGCATGGAATCAGAATCAGAAGCGGGGAATCAGAGGCTGGGAATCAGAGGCCGGGAATCAGATGCCGGGAACAAGAGGCCAGGAATCAGAGGTGGGGAATCAGAGTCCGGGAATCAGAGATGGGGAATCAGAGGCGGGGAATGAGATATGGGGAATCAGAGGTGGGGAATCAGAGGCGGGGAAACAGAGGCGGGGATTCAGATATGGGGAATCAGAGGTGGCGAATCAAAGGTTGTGAATCAGAGATGGTGAATCAGAGGCGGGGAATCAGAGGCAGGGAATCAAACACGGGGAATCAGAGGCGGGGAATCAGAGCTGGGGAATCAGAGGCGGGGAATCAGAGTTGGGGAATCAGAGGCGTGGAATCAGATATGGGGAAACAGAGGCGGGGAATCAGAGGCGGGGAAACAGAGGTGGGGAATCAGATATGGGGAATCAGAGGTGGGGAATCAGATATGGGGAAACAGAGGCGGGGAATCAGAGGCGGAAAACAGAGGCGGGGAATCAGTGGTTGGGAATCAGAGGCAGTGAATCAGATATGGGGAATCAGAGGTGGGGAATCAGTGGTTGGGAATCAGAGGCAGGTAATCAGAGGCGGGGAATCAGAGGCGGGGAATCAGAGGCAGGGAATCAGATGTGCGGAATCAGAGATGGGGAATCAGAATCAGAGATGGGGAATCAGAGGCGGGGAATGAGATATTGGGAATCAGAGGCGGGGAATCAGAGGCAGGGAAACAGAGGCGGAGAATCAGATATGGGGAATCAGAGATGGCGAATCAAAGGCGTTGAATCAGAGATGGGGAATCAGAGGCGGGGAATCAGAGGCGGGGAATCAGAGTTGGGGAATCAGAGGCGGGGAATCAGATATGGGGAAACAGACGTGGGGAATCAGAGGCAGGGAAACAGAGGTGGGGAATCAGATATGGGGAATCAGAATTGGGGAATCAGAGGTTGGGAATCAAACACGGGGAATGAGAGACGGGAAATCATAGCTGGGGAATCAGAGGCGGGGAATCAGAGTTGGGGAATCAGAGGCGGGGAATCAGATATGGGGAAACAGAGGCGGGGAACAGAGGCGGGGAATCAGATATGGGGAAACAGAGGCGGGGAATCAGAGGCGGGGAAACAGAGGCGGGGAATCAGATATGGGGAATCAGAGGTGGGGAATCAGATATGGGGAAACAGAGGCGGGGAATACGAGGCGGGAAACACAGGCGGGGAATCAGATATGGGGAATCAGAGGTGGGGAATCAGTGGTTGGGAATCAGAGGCAGGGAATCAGATATGGGGAATCAGAGGTGGGGAATCAGTGGTTGGGAATCAGAGGCAGGTAATCAGAGGCGGGGAATCAGAGGCGGGGAATCAGAGGCAGGGAATCAGATGTGCGGAATCAGAGATGGGGATTCAGAGTCCGGGAATCAGAGATGGGGAATCAGAGGCGGGGAATGAGATATGGGGTATCAGAGGCGGGGAATCAGAGGCGGGGAAGCAGATGCGGGGAATCAGATATGGGGAATCAGAGGTGGCGAATCAAAGGCGCTGAATCAGAGATGGGGAATCAGAGGCGGGGAATCAGAGGCAGTGAATCAAACACGGGGAATCAGAGGCGGGGAATCAGAGTTGGGGAATGAGAGGCGGGGAATCAGATATGGGGAAACAGAGGCGGGGAATCAGAGGCGGGGAAACAGAGGCGGGGAATCAGATATGGGGAATCACAGGTGGGGAATCAGAGGTTGCGAATCAGAGGAAGGGAATCAGAGGCGGGGAATCAGAGGCGGGGAATCAGAGGCAGGGAATCAGATGTGCGGAATCAGAGATGGTGAATCAGAGGCGGGGAATCAGAGGCGGGGAATCAGAGGCAGGGAATCAGAGGCCGGGAATCAGAGCCGGGGAATCAGATATGGGGAATCAGAGGTGGGGAATTAGAGGCAGGGAATCAGATGTGCGGAATCAGAGATGGGGAATCAGAGGCAGAGAATCAGAATCAGAAGCGGGGAATAAGAGGCCGGGAATCAGAGGTGGGGAATCAGAGTCCGGGAATCAGAGATGGGGAATCAGGGGCGGGGAATGAGATATTGGGAATCAGAGGCGGGGAAACAGAGGCAGGGAAACAGAGGCGGGGAATCAGATATGGGGAATCAGAGGTTGGGAATCAGAGGCAGGGAATCAGAGGTGGGGAATCAGAGGCAGGGAATCAGATGCGGGGAATCAGAGGCGGGGAATCAGAGCTGGGGAATCAGAGGAGGGGAATCAGAGTTGGGGAATCAGAGGCCGGGAATTAGATATGGGGAAACAGAAGAGGGGAATCAGAGGCGGGGAAACAGAGGCGGGGAATCAGATATGGGGAATCAGAGGTGGGGAATAAGTTGCAGGGAAGCAGAGGCCGGATATCAGAGCTGGGGAATAAGAGGTGGGGAATCTGAGTTGGGGTATCAGAGGCGGGGAATCAGATATGGGGAAACAGAGGCGGGGCATCAGAGGTGGGGAAACAGAGGCGGGGAATCAGATATGGGGAATCAGATGTGGGGAATCAGAGGCAGGGAATCAGATGTGCGGAATCAGAGATGGGGAATGAGAGGCATGGAATCAGAATCAGAAGCGGGGAATCAGAGGCTGGGAATCAGAGGCCGGGAATCAGATGCCGGGAACAAGAGGCCAGGAATCAGAGGTGGGGAATCAGAGTCCGGGAATCAGAGATGGGGAATCAGAGGCGGGGAATGAGATATGGGGAATCAGAGGTGGGGAATCAGAGGCGGGGAAACAGAGGCGGGGATTCAGATATGGGGAATCAGAGGTGGCGAATCAAAGGTTGTGAATCAGAGATGGTGAATCAGAGGCGGGGAATCAGAGGCAGGGAATCAAACACGGGGAATCAGAGGCGGGGAATCAGAGCTGGGGAATCAGAGGCGGGGAATCAGAGTTGGGGAATCAGAGGCGTGGAATCAGATATGGGGAAACAGAGGCGGGGAATCAGAGGCGGGGAAACAGAGGTGGGGAATCAGATATGGGGAATCAGAGGTGGGGAATCAGATATGGGGAAACAGAGGCGGGGAATCAGAGGCGGAAAACAGAGGCGGGGAATCAGTGGTTGGGAATCAGAGGCAGTGAATCAGATATGGGGAATCAGAGGTGGGGAATCAGTGGTTGGGAATCAGAGGCAGGTAATCAGAGGCGGGGAATCAGAGGCGGGGAATCAGAGGCAGGGAATCAGATGTGCGGAATCAGAGATGGGGAATCAGAATCAGAGATGGGGAATCAGAGGCGGGGAATGAGATATGGGGAATCAGAGGCGGGGAATCAGAGGCGGGGAAACAGATGCGGTGAATCAGATATGGGGAATCAGAGGTGGCGAATCAAAGGCGCAGAATCAGAGATGGGGAATCAGAGGCGGGGAATCAGAGTTGGGGAATCAGAGGCGGGGAATCAGAGGCGGGGAAACAGAGGCGGGGAATCAGATATGGGGAATCAGAGGTGGGGAATCAGATGTTACGAATCAGAGGCAATGAATCAGAGGCGGGGAATCAGAGGCGGGGAATCAGAGGCAGGGAATCAGATGTGCGGAATCAGAGATGGGGAATCAGAGGCAGGGAATCAGAGGCGGGGAATCAGAGGCAGGGAATCAGAGGCCAGGAATCAGAGGCGGGGAATTAGATATGGGGAATCAGAGGTGGGGAATCAGAGGCAGGGTATCAGATGTGCGGAATCAGAGATGGGGAGTCAGAGGCAGAGAATCAGAATCAGAAGCGGGGAATAAGAGGCCGGGAATCAGAGGTGGGGAATCAGAGTGCGGGAATCAGAGATGGGGAATCAGAGGCGGGGAATGAGATATTGGGAATCAGAGGCGGGGAATCAGAGGCAGGGAAACAGAGGCGGGGAATCAGATATGGGGAATCAGAGGTTGGGAATCAGAGGCAGGGAATCAGAAGTGTGGAATCAGAGACTGGGAATCAGATGCGGGGAATCAGAGGCGGGGAATCAGAGCTGGGGAATCAGAGGCGGGGAATCAGATTTGGGGAATCAGAGGCAGGGAATTAGATATGGGGAAACAGAGGAGGGGAATCAGAGGCGGGGAAACAGAGGCGGGGAATCAGATATGGGGAATCAGAGGTGGGGAATAAGTGGCAGGGAAGCAGAGGCGGGGTATCAGAGCTGGGGAATCAAAGGCGGGGAATCTGAGTTGGGTTATCAGAGGAGGGGAATCAGATATGGGGAAACAGGCGGGGCATCAGAGGCGGGGAAACAGAGGCGGGGAATCAGATATGGGGAATCAGAGGTGGGGAATCAGAGGCAGGGAATCAGATGTGCGGAATCAGAGATGGGGTATCAGAGGCATGGAATCAGAATCAGAAGCGGAGAATCAGAGGCCGGGAATCACAGGCCGGGAATCAGATGCCGGGAATAAGAGGCCGGGAATCAGAGGTGGGGAATCTGAGTCCGGGAATCAGAAATGGGGAATCAGATGCGGGGAATGAGATATGGGGAATCAGAGTTGGGGAATCAGAGGCGTGGAATCAGATATGGGGAAACAGAGGCGGGGAATCAGAGGCGGGGAAACAGAGGCGGGGAATCAGATATGGGGAATCAGAGGTGGGGAATCAGAGGTTAGGAGTCAGAGGCTTGGAATCAGAGGCGGGGAATCAGAGGCGGGGAATCAGAGGCAGGGAATCAGATGTGCAGAATCAGAGAAGGGGAATCAGAGGCAGGGAATCAGAGGCGGGGAATCAGAGGCGGGGAATCAGAGGCCGGGAATCAGAGGCCGGGAATGAGAGGCCGGGAATGAGAGGCCGAGAATCAGAGGCCGGAAATCAGAGGCCGGGAATCAGAGGTGGGGAATAACAGGCACGGAATCAGATGTGCGGTATCAGAGATGGGGAATCACAGGCAGGGAATCAGATATGGGAATTCAGAGGTGGGGAATCAGAGGAAGGGAATCAGATGTGCGGAATCAGAGATGGGGAATCAGAGGCAGAGAATTAGAATCAGAAGCGGGGAATAAGAGGCCGGGAATCAGAGGCGGGGAATCAGATATGGGGAAACAGAGGTGGGGAATCAGAGGCGGGGAAACAGAGGTGGGAAATCAGATATGGGGAATCAGAGATGGCGACTCAAAGGCGTTGAATCAGAGATGGGGAATCAGAGGCGGGGAATCAGAGGCGGGGAATCAGAGTTGGGGAATCAGAGGCGGGGAATCAGATATGGGGAAACAGAGGTGGGGAATCAGAGGCGGGGAAACAGAGGTGGGGAATCAGATATGGGGAATCAGAGGTGGGGAATCAGAGGTTGGGAATCAAACACGGGGAATGAGAGACGGGGAATCATAGCTGGGGAATCAGAGGCGGGTAATCAGAGTTGGGGAATCAGAGGCGGGGAATCAGATATGGGGAAACAGAGGCGGGGAATCAGAGGCGGGGTATCAGATATGGGGAAACAGAGGCGGGGAATCAGAGGCGGAAAACAGAGGCGGGGCATCAGATATGGGGAATCAGAGGTGGGGAATCAGTGGTTGGGAATCAGAGGCAGGGAATCAGATATGGGGAATCAGAGGTGGGGAATCAGTGGTTGGGAATCAGAGGCAGGTAATCAGAGGCGGGGAATCAGAGGCGGGGAATCAGAGGCAGGGAATCAGATGTGCGGAATCAGAGATGGGGAATCAGAGTCCGGGAATCAGAGATGGGGAAACAGAGGCGGGGAATGAGATATGGGGAATCAGAGGCGGGGAATCAGAGGCGGGGAAACAGATGCGGTGAATCAGATATGGGGAATCAGAGGTGGCGAATCAAAGGCGCTGAATCAGAGATGGGGAATCAGAGGCGGGGAATCAGAGGCAGGGAATCAAACACGGGGAATCAGAGGTGGGGAATCAGAGTTGGGGAATCAGAGGCGGGGAATCAGATATGGGGAAACAGAGGCGGGGAATCAGAGGCGGGGAAACAGAGGTGGGGAATCAGATATGGGGAATCTGAGGTGGGGAATCAGATGTTGCGAATCAGAGGCAGGGAATCAGAGGCGGGGAATCAGAGGCGGGGAATCAGAGGCAGGGAATCAGATGTGCGGAATCAGAGATGGGGAATCAGAGGCAGGGAATCAGAGGCGGGGAATCAGAGGCAGGGAATCAGAGGCCGGGAATCAGAGGAGGGGAATCTGATATGGGGAATCAGAGGTGGGGAATCAGAGGCAGGGTATCAGATGTGCGGAATCAGAGATGGGGAGTCAGAGGCAGAGAATCAGAATCAGAAGCGGGGAATAAGAGGCCGGGAATCAGATTTGGGGAATCAGAGTCCGGGAATCAGAGATGGGGAATCAGAGGCGGGGAATCAGAGGCGGGGAAACAGATGCGGTGAATCAGATATGGGGAATCAGAGGTGGAGAATCAAAGGCGCTGAATCAGAGATGGGGAATCAGAGGCGGGGAATCAGAGGCAGGGAATCAAACACGGGGAATCAGAGGTGGGGAATCAGAGTTGGGGAATCAGAGGCGGGGAATCAGATATGGGGAAACAGAGGCGGGGAATCAGAGGCGGGGAAACAGAGGTGGGGAATCAGATATGGGGAATCTGACGTGGGGAATCAGATGTTGCGAATCAGAGGCAGGGAATCAGAGGCGGGGAATCAGAGGCGGGGAATCAGAGGCAGGGAATCAGATGTGCGGAATCAGAGATGGGGAATCAGAGGCAGGGAATCAGAGGCGGGGAATCAGAGGCAGGGAATCAGAGGCCGGGAATCAGAGGAGGGGAATCAGATATGGGGAATCAGAGGTGGGGAATCAGAGGCAGGGTATCAGATGTGCGGAATCAGAGATGGGGAGTCAGAGGCAGAGAATCAGAATCAGAAGCGGGGAATAAGAGGCCGGGAATCAGATTTGGGGAATCAGAGTCCGGGAATCAGAGATGGGGAATCAGAGGCGGGGAATGAGATATTGGGAATCAGAGGCGGGGAATCAGAGGCAGGGAATCAGAGGCGGGGAATCAGAGGCAGGGAATCAGATGTGCAGAATCAGAGAAGGGGAGTCAGAGGCAGGGAATCAGAGGCGGGGAATCAGAGTTGGGGAATCAGATATGGGGAATCAGAGGTGGGGAATCAGAGGTTGGGAGTCAGAGGCAGGGAATCAGAGGCGGGGAATCAGAGGCGGGGAATCAGAGGCAGGGAATCAGATGTTCAGTATCAGAGAAGGGGAATCAGAGGCAGGGAATCAGAGGCGGGGAATCAGAGGCCGGGAATGAGAGGTCGGGAATGAGAGGCCGGGAATCAGAGGCCGGAAATCAGAGGCCGGGAATCAGAGGTGGGGAATAAGAGGCACGGAATCAGATGTGCGGTATCAGAGATGGGGAATCACAGGCAGGGAATCAGAGGCGGGGAATCAGAGGCGCGGAATCAGAGGCAGGGAATCGGATGTGCGGAATCAGAGATGGGGAATCAGAGTTGGGGAATCAGAGTCCGGGAATCAGAGATGGGGAATTAGAGGCGGGGAATCAGAGGCGGGGAAACATAGGTGGGGAATCAGATATGGGGAATCAGAGGTGGGGAATCAGAGGCGCTGAATCAGAGATGGTGAATCAGAGGCGGGGTATCAGAGGCAGGAAATCAGACATGGGGAATGAGAGGCTGGGAATCAGACACGGGGAATCAGAGGTGGGGAATCAGAGCTGGGGAATCAGAGGTGGGGAATCAGAGTTGGGGAATCAGAGGCGGGGAATCAGATATGGGGAAACAGAGGCGGGGAATAAGATGCAGGGAAACAGAGGCGGGGAATCAGATATGGGGAATCAGAGGAGGGGAATCAGAGTTTGGGAATCAGAGGCAGGGACTCAGAGGTTGGGATTCAGAGGCAGGGAATCAGATGCGGGGAATAAGACGCGGGGATTCAGAGCTGGGTAATCAGAGGCGGGGAATCAGAGTTGGGGAATCAGAGGCGGGGAATTAGATATGGGGAAACAGAGGCGGGGAATTAGAGGCGGGTAAACAGAGGCGGGGAATCAGATATGGGGAATCAGAGGTGGGGAATCAGAGGCAGGGAATCAGATGTGCGGAATCAGAGATGGGGAATCAGAGGCAGGGAATCAGAATCGGTAGCGGGGAATCAGAGGCCGGGAATAAGAGGCCGTGAATCAGAGGTGGGTAATCAGAGTCCGGGAATCAGAGGCGGGGAATGAGATATGGGGAATTAGAGGCGGGGAATCAGAGGCGGGGAAACAGAGGCGTGGAATCAGATATGGGGAATCAGAGGTGGCGAATCAAAGGCGGTGAATCAGAGATGGAGAATCAGAGGCGGGGAATCAGAGGCAGGGAATCAAACACGGGGAATGAGAGACGGGGAATCATAGATGGGGAATCAGAGGCGGGGAATCAGAGTTGGGGAATCAGAGGCGATGAATCAGATATGGGGAAACAGAGGCGGGAAATCAGAGGCGGGGAAACAGAGGCGGGGAATCAGATATGGGGAATCAGAGGTGGGGAATCAGATATGGGGAAACAGAGGCGGGGAATCAGAGGCGGGGAAACAGAGGCGGGGAATCAGATATGGGGAATCAGAGGTGGGGAATCAGTGGTTGGGAATCAGAGGTGGGGAATCAGAGTTGGGGAATCAGAGGCGGGGAATCAGATATGGGGAAACAGAGGCGGGGAATAAGATGCAGGGAAACAGAGGCGGGGAATCAGATATGGGGAATCAGAGGAGGGGAATCAGAGGTTGGGAATCAGAGGCAGGGACTCAGAGGTTGGGATTCAGAGGCAGGGAATCAGATGCGGGGAATAAGACGCGGGGATTCAGAGCTGGGTAATCAGAGGCGGGGAATCAGAGTTGGGGAATCAGAGGCGGGGAATTAGATATGGGGAAACAGAGGCGGGGAATTAGAGGCGGGTAAACAGAGGCGGGGAATCAGATATGGGGAATCAGAGGTGGGGAATCAGAGGCAGGGAATCAGATGTGCGGAATCAGAGATGGGGAATCAGAGGCAGGGAATCAGAATCGGTAGCGGGGAATCAGAGGCCGGGAATAAGAGGCCGTGAATCAGAGGTGGGTAATCAGAGTCCGGGAATCAGAGGCGGGGAATGAGATATGGGGAATTAGAGGCGGGGAATCAGAGGCGGGGAAACAGAGGCGTGGAATCAGATATGGGGAATCAGAGGTGGCGAATCAAAGGCGGTGAATCAGAGATGGAGAATCAGAGGCGGGGAATCAGAGGCAGGGAATCAAACACGGGGAATGAGAGACGGGGAATCATAGATGGGGAATCAGAGGCGGGGAATCAGAGTTGGGGAATCAGAGGCGATGAATCAGATATGGGGAAACAGAGGCGGGAAATCAGAGGCGGGGAAACAGAGGCGGGGAATCAGATATGGGGAATCAGAGGTGGGGAATCAGATATGGGGAAACAGAGGCGGGGAATCAGAGGCGGGGAAACAGAGGCGGGGAATCAGATATGGGGAATCAGAGGTGGGGAATCAGTGGTTGGGAATCAGAGGTGGGGAATCAGAGTTGGGGAATCAGAGGCGGGGAATCAGATATGGGGAAACAGAGGCGGGGAATAAGATGCAGGGAAACAGAGGCGGGGAATCAGATATGGGGAATCAGAGGAGGGGAATCAGAGGTTGGGAATCAGAGGCAGGGACTCAGAGGTTGGGATTCAGAGGCAGGGAATCAGATGCGGGGAATAAGACGCGGGGATTCAGAGCTGGGTAATCAGAGGCGGGGAATCAGCGTTGGGGAATCAGAGGCGGGGAATTAGATATGGGGAAACAGAGGCGGGGAATTAGAGGCGGGGAAACAGAGGCGGGGAATCAGATATGGGGAATCAGAGGTGGGGAATCAGAGGCAGGGAATCAGATGTGCGGAATCAGAGATGGGGAATCAGAGGCAGGGAATCAGAATCGGTAGCGGGGAATCAGAGGCCGGGAATAAGAGGCCGGGAATCAGAGGTGGGTAATCAGAGTCCGGGAATCAGAGGCGGGGAATGAGATATGGGGAATTAGAGGCGGGGAATCAGAGGCGGGGAAACAGAGGCGTGGAATCAGATATGGGGAATCAGAGGTGGAGAATCAAAGGCGGTGAATCAGAGATGGGGAATCAGAGGCGGGGAATCAGAGGCAGGGAATCAAACACGGGGAATGAGAGACGGGGAATCATAGCTGGGGAATCAGAGGCGGGGAATCAGAGTTGGGGAATCAGAGGCGATGAATCAGATATGGGGAAACAGAGGCGGGAAATCAGAGGCGGGGAAACAGAGGCGGGGAATCAGATATGGGGAATCAGAGGTGGGGAATCAGATATGGGGAAACAGAGGCGGGGAATCAGAGGCGGGGAAACAGAGGCGGGGAATCAGATATGGGGAATCAGAGGTGGGGAATCAGATATGGGGAAACAGAGGCGGGGAATCAGAGGCGGGGAAACAGAGGCGGGGAATCAGAGATGGGGAATCAGAGGCGGGGAATGAGATATGGGGAATCAGAGGCGGGGAATCAGAGGCAGGGAATCAGATGTGCGGAATCAGAGATGGGGAATCAGAGTCCGGGAATCAGAGATGGGGAATCAGAGGCGGGGAATGAGATATGGGGTATCAGAGGCGGGGAATCAGAGGCGGGGAAACAGATGCTGGGAATCAGATATGGGGAATCAGATGTGGCGAATCAAAGGCGCTGAATCAGAGATGGGGAATGAGAGGCGGGGAATCAGAGGCAGGGAATCAAACATGGGGAATCAGAGGCGGGGAATCAGAGTTGGGGAATCAGAGGCGGGGACTCAGATATTGGGGAAACAGAGGCGGGGAATCAGAGGCGGGGAAACAGTGGCGGGGAATCAGATATGTGGAATCAGATGTGGGGAATCAGAGGTTGAGAATCAGAGGCAGGGAATCAGAGGCGGGGAATCAGAGGCGGGGAATGAGTGGCAGGGAATCAGATGTGCGGAATCAGAGATGGGGAATCAGAGGCAGGGAATCAGAGGCGGGGAATCAGAGGCAGGGAATCAGAGGTCGGGATTCAGAGGCGGGGAATCAGATATGGGGAATCAGAGGTGGGGAATCAGAGGCAGGGAATCAGATGTGCGGAATCAGAGGTGGGGAATCAGAGTCCGGGAATCAGAGATGGGGAATCAGAGGCGGGGAATGAGATATTGGGAATCAGAGGCGGGGAATCAGATATGGGGAATCAGAGATGGCGAATCAAAGGCGTTGAATCAGAGATGGGGAATCAGAGGCGGGGAATCAGAGGCGGGGAATCAGAGTTGGGGAATCAGAGGCGGGGAATCAGATATGGGGAAACAGAGGTGGGGAATCAGAGGCAGGGAAACAGAGGTGGGGAATCAGATATGGGGAATCAGAGGTGGGGAATCAGAGGTTGGGAATCAAACACGGGGAATGAGAGACGGGAAATCATAGCTGGGGAACCAGAGGCGGGGAATCAGAGTTGGGGAATCAGAGGCGGGGAATCAGATATGGGGAAACAGAGGCGGGGAACAGAGGCGGGGAATCAGATATGGGGAAACAGAGGCGGGGAATCAGAGGCGGGGAAACAGAGGCGGGGAATCAGATATGGGGAATCAGAGGTGGGGAATCAGATATGGGGAAACAGAGGCGGGGAATACGAGGCGGGAAACACAGGCGGGGAATCAGATATGGGGAATCAGAGGTGGGGAATCAGTGGTTGGGAATCAGAGGCAGGGAATCAGATATGGGGAATCAGAGGTGGGGAATCAGTGGTTGGGAATCAGAGGCAGGTAATCAGAGGCGGGGAATCAGAGGCGGGGAATCAGAGGCAGGGAATCAGATGTGCGGAATCAGAGATGGGGATTCAGAGTCCGGGAATCAGAGATTGGGAATCAGAGGCGGGGAATGAGATATGGGGAATCAGAGGCGGGGAATCAGAGGCGGGGAAGCAGATGCGGGGAATCAGATATGGGGAATCAGAGGTGGCGAATCAAAGGCGCTGAATCAGAGATGGGGAATCAGAGGCGGGGAATCAGAGGCAGTGAATCAAACACGGGGAATCAGAGGCGGGGAATCAGAGTAGGGGAATGAGAGGCGGGGAATCAGATATGGGGAAACAGAGGCGGGGAATCAGAGGCGGGGAAACAGAGGCGGGGAATCAGATATGGGGAATCACAGGTGGGGAATCAGAGGTTGCGAATCAGAGGAAGGGAATCAGAGGCGGGGAATCAGAGGCGGGGAATCAGAGGCAGGGAATCAGATGTGCGGAATCAGAGATGGTGAATCAGAGGCGGGGAATCAGAGGCGGGGAATCAGAGGCGGGGAATCAGATATGGGGAATCAGAGGTGGGGAATTAGAGGCAGGGAATCAGATGTGCGGAATCAGAGATGGGGAATCAGAGGCAGAGAATCAGAATCAGAAGCGGGGAATAAGAGGCCGGGAATCAGAGATGGGGAATCAGGGGTGGGGAATGAGATATTGGGAATCAGAGGCGGGGAAACAGAGGCAGGGAAACAGAGGCGGGGAATCAGATATGGGGAATCAGAGGTTGGGAATCAGAGGCAGGGAATCAGAGGTGGGGAATCAGAGGCAGGGAATCAGATGCGGGGAATCAGAGGCGGGGAATCAGAGCTGGGGAATCAGAGGAGGGGAATAAGAGTTGGGGAATCAGAGGCCGGGAATTAGATATGGGGAAACAGAAGAGGGGAATCAGAGGCGGGGAAACAGAGGCGGGGAATCAGATATGGGGAATCAGAGGTGGGGAATAAGTTGCAGGGAAGCAGAGGCCGGATATCAGAGCTGGGGAATAAGAGGTGGGGAATCTGAGTTGGGGTATCAGAGGCGGGGAATCAGATATGGGGAAACAGAGGCGGGGCATCAGAGGTGGGGAAACAGAGGCCGGGAATCAGATATGGGGAATCAGATGTGGGGAATCAGAGGCAGGGAATCAGATGTGCGGAATCAGAGATGGGGAATCAGAGGCATGGAATCAGAATCAGAAGCGGGGAATCAGAGGCTGGGAATCAGAGGCCGGGAATCAGATGCCGGGAACAAGAGGCCAGGAATCAGAGGTGGGGAATCAGAGTCCGGGAATCAGAGATGGGGAATCAGAGGCGGGGAATGAGATATGGGGAATCAGAGGTGGGGAATCAGAGGCGGGGAAACAGAGGCGGGGAATCAGATATGGGGAATCAGAGGTGGCGAATCAAAGGTTGTGAATCAGAGATGGTGAATCAGAGGCGGGGAATCAGAGGCAGGGATTCAAACACGGGGAATCAGAGGCGGGGAATCAGAGCTGGGGAATCAGAGGCGGGGAATCAGAGTTGGGGAATCAGAGGCGTGGAATCAGATATGGGGAAGCAGAGGCGGGGAATCAGAGGCGGGGAAACAGAGGCGGGGAATCAGATATGGGGAATCAGAGGTGGGGAATCAGATATGGGGAAACAGAGGCGGGGAATCAGAGGCGGAAAACAGAGGCGGGGAATCAGTGGTTGGGAATCAGAGGCAGTGAATCAGATATGGGGAATCAGAGGTGGGGAATCAGTGGTTGGGAATCAGAGGCAGGTAATCAGAGGCGGGGAATCAGAGGCGGGGAATCAGAGGCAGGGAATCAGATGTGCGGAATCAGAGATGGGGAATCAGAATCAGAGATGGGGAATCAGAGGCGGGGAATCAGAGTTGGGGAATCAGAGGCGGGGAATCAGAGGCGGGGAAACAGAGGCGGGGAATCAGATATGGGGAATCAGAGGTGGGGAATCAGATGTTACGAATCAGAGGCAATGAATCAGAGGCGGGGAATCAGAGGCGGGGAATCAGAGGCAGGGAATCAGATGTGCGGAATCAGAGATGGGGAATCAGAGGCAGGGAATCAGAGGCGGGGAATCAGAGGCAGGGAATCAGAGGCCAGGAATCAGAGGCGGGGAATTAGATATGGGGAATCAGAGGTGGGGAATCAGAGGCAGGGTATCAGATGTGCGGAATCAGAGATGGGGAGTCAGAGGCAGAGAATCAGAATCAGAAGCGGGGAATAAGAGGCCGGGAATCAGAGGTGGGGAATCAGAGTCCGGGAATCAAAGATGGGGAATCAGAGGCGGGGAATGAGATATTGGGAATCAGAGGCGGGGAATCAGAGGCAGGGAAACAGAGGCGGGGAATCAGATATGGGGAATCAGAGGTTGGGAATCAGAGGCAGGGAATCAGAAGTGTGGAATCAGAGACTGGGAATCAGATGCGGGGAATCAGAGGCAGGGAATCAGAGCTGGGGAATCAGAGGCGGGGAATCAGATTTGGGGAATCAGAGGCAGGGAATTAGATATGGGGAAACAGAGGAGGGGAATCAGAGGCGGGGAAACAGAGGCGGGGAATCAGATATGGGGAATCAGAGGTGGGGAATAAGTGGCAGGGAAGCAGAGGCGGGGTATCAGAGCTGGGGAATCAAAGGCGGGGAATCTGAGTTGGGTTATCAGAGGAGGGGAATCAGATATGGGGAAACAGGCGGGGCATCAGAGGCGGGGAAACAGAGGCGGGGAATCAGATATGGGGAATCAGAGGTGGGGAATCAGAGGCAGGGAATCAGATGTGCGGAATCAGAGATGGGGTATCAGAGGCATGGAATCAGTATCAGAAGCGGAGAATCAGAGGCCGGGAATCAGAGGCCGGGAATCAGATGCCGGGAATAAGAGGCCGGGAATCAGAGGTGGAGAATCTGAGTCCGGGAATCAGAAATGGGGAATCAGAGGCGGGGAATGAGATATGGGGAATCAGAGGCGGGGAATCAGAGGCGGGGAAACAGAGGCGGGGAATCAGATATGGGGAATCAGAGGTGGCGAATCAAAGGTTGTGAATCAGAGATGGGGAATCAGAGGCGGGGAATCAGAGGCAGGGAAACAAACACGGGGAATCAGAGGCGGGGAATCAGAGCTGGGGAATCAGAGGCGGGGAATCTGAGTTGGGGAATCAGAGGCGTGGAATCAGATATGGGGAAACAGAGGCGGGGAATCAGAGGCGGGGAAACAGAGGCGGGGAATCAGATATGGGGAATCAGAGGTGGGGAATCAGAGGTTGGGAGTCAGAGGCTTGGAATCAGAGGCGGGGAATCAGAGGCGGGGAATCAGTGGCAGGGAATCAGATGTGCAGAATCAGAGAAGGGGAATCAGAGGCAGGGAATTAGAGGCGGGGAATCAGAGGCGGGGAATCAGAGGCCGGGAATCAGAGGCCGGGAATGAGAGGCCGGGAATGAGAGGCCGGGAATCAGAGGCAGGAAATCAGAGGCCGGGAATCAGAGGTGGGGAATAATAGGCACGGAATCAGATGTGCGGTATCAGAGATGGGGAATCACAGGCAGGGAATCAGATATGGGAAATCAGAGGTGGGGAATCAGAGGAAGGGAATCAGATGTGCGGAATCAGAGATGGGGAATCAGAGGCAGAGAATCAGAATCAGAAGCGGGGAATAAGAGGCCGGGAATCAGAGGCGGGGAATCAGATATGGGGAAACAGAGGTGGGGAATCAGAGGCGGGGAAACAGAGGTGGGAAATCAGATATGGGGAATCAGAGATGGCGACTCAAAGGCGTTGAATCAGAGATGGGGAATCAGAGGCGGGGAATCAGAGGCGGGGAATCAGAGTTGGGGAATCAGAGGCGGGGAATCAGATATGGGGAAACAGAGGTGGGGAATCAGAGGCGGGGAAACAGAGGTGGGGAATCAGATATGGGGAATCAGAGGTGGGGAATCAGAGGTTGGGAATCAAACACGGGGAATGAGAGACGGGAAATCATAGCTGGGGAATCAGAGGCGGGGAATCAGAGTTGGGGAATCAGAGGCGGGGAATCAGATATGGGGAAACAGAGGCGGGGAACAGAGGCGGGGAATCAGATATGGGGAAACAGAGGCGGGGAATCAGAGGCGGGGAAACAGAGGCGGGGAATCAGATATGGTGAATCAGAGGTGGGGAATCAGATATGGGGAAACAGAGGCGGGGAATACGAGGCGGGAAACACAGGCGGGGAATCAGATATGGGGAATCAGAGGTGGGGAATCAGTGGTTGGGAATCAGAGGCAGGGAATCAGATATGGGGAATCAGAGGTGGGGAATCAGTGGTTGGGAATCAGAGGCAGGTAATCAGAGGCGGGGAATCAGAGGCGGGGAATCAGAGGCAGGGAATCAGATGTGCGGAATCAGAGATGGGGATTCAGAGTCCGGGAATCAGAGATGGGGAATCAGAGGCGGGGAATGAGATATGGGGAATCAGAGGCGGGGAATCAGAGGCGGGGAAGCAGATGCGGGGAATCAGATATGGGGAATCAGAGGTGGCGAATCAAAGGCGCTGAATCAGAGATGGGGAATCAGAGGCGGGGAATCAGAGGCAGTGAATCAAACACGGGGAATCAGAGGCGGGGAATCAGAGTTGGGGAATGAGAGGCGGGGAATCAGATATGGGGAAACAGAGGCGGGGAATCAGAGGCGGGGAAACAGAGGCGGGGAATCAGATATGGGGAATCACAGGTGGGGAATCAGAGGTTGCGAATCAGAGGAAGGGAATCAGAGGCGGGGAATCAGAGGCAGGGAATCAGATGTGCGGAATCAGAGATGGTGAATCAGAGGCTGGGAATCAGAGGCGGGGAATCAGAGGCGGGGAATCAGATATGCGGAATCAGAGGTGGGGAATTAGAGGCAGAGAATCAGATGTGCGGAATCAGAGATGGGGAATCAGAGGCAGAGAATCAGAATCAGAAGCGGGGAATAAGAGGCCAGGAATCAGAGGTGGGGAATCAGAGTCCGGTAATCAGAGATGGGGAATCAGGGGCGGGGAATGAGATATTGGGAATCAGAGGCGGGGAAACAGAGGCAGGGAAACAGAGGCGGGGAATCAGATATGGGGAATCAGAGGTTGGGAATCAGAGGCAGGGAATCAGAGGTGGGGAATCAGAGGCAGGGAATCAGATGCGGGGAATCAGAGGCGGGGAATCAGAGCTGGGGAATCAGAGGAGGGGAATCAGAGTTGGGGAATCAGAGGCCGGGAATTAGATATGGGGAAACAGAAGAGGGGAATCAGAGGCGGGGAAACAGAGGCGGGGAATCAGATATGGGGAATCAGAGGTGGGGAATAAGTTGCAGGGAAGCAGAGGCCGGATATCAGAGCTGGGGAATAAGAGGTGGGGAATCTGAGTTGGGGTATCAGAGGCGGGGAATCAGATATGGGGAAACAGAGGCGGGGCATCAGAGGTGGGGAAACAGAGGCGGGGAATCAGATATGGGGAATCAGAGGTTGGGAATCAGAGGCAGGGAATCAGAGGTGGGGAATCAGAGGCAGGGAATCAGATGCGGGGAATCAGAGGCGGGGAATCAGAGCTGGGGAATCAGAGGAGGGGAATCAGAGTTGGGGAATCAGAGGCCGGGAATTAGATATGGGGAAACAGAAGAGGGGAATCAGAGGCGGGGAAACAGAGGCGGGGAATCAGATATGGGGAATCAGAGGTGGGGAATAAGTTGCAGGGAAGCAGAGGCCGGATATCAGAGCTCGGGAATAAGAGGTGGGGAATCTGAGTTGGGGTATCAGAGGCGGGGAATCAGATATGGGGAAACAGAGGCGGGGCATCAGAGGTGGGGAAACAGAGGCCGGGAATCAGATATGGGGAATCAGATGTGGGGAATCAGAGGCAGGGAATCAGATGTGCGGAATCAGAGATGGGGAATCAGAGGCATGGAATCAGAATCAGAAGCGGGGAATCAGAGGCTGGGAATCAGAGGCCGGGAATCAGATGCCGGGAACAAGAGGCCAGGAATCAGAGGTGGGGAATCAGAGTCCGGGAATCAGAGATGGGGAATCAGAGGCGGGGAATGAGATATGGGGAATCAGAGGTGGGGAATCAGAGGCGGGGAAACAGAGGCGGGGAATCAGATATGGGGAATCAGAGGTGGCGAATCAAAGGTTGTGAATCAGAGATGGTGAATCAGAGGCGGGGAATCAGAGGCAGGGATTCAAACACGGGGAATCAGAGGCGGGGAATCAGAGCTGGGGAATCAGAGGCGGGGAATCAGAGTTGGGGAATCAGAGGCGTGGAATCAGATATGGGGAAACAGAGGCGGGGAATCAGAGGCGGGGAAACAGAGGCGGGGAATCAGATATGGGGAATCAGAGGTGGGGAATCAGATATGGGGAAACAGAGGCGGGGAATCAGAGGCGGAAAACAGAGGCGGGGAATCAGTGGTTGGGAATCAGAGGCAGTGAATCAGATATGGGGAATCAGAGGTGGGGAATCAGTGGTTGGGAATCAGAGGCAGGTAATCAGAGGCGGGGAATCAGAGGCGGGGAATCAGAGGCAGGGAATCAGATGTGCGGAATCAGAGATGGGGAATCAGAATCAGAGATGGGGAATCAGAGGCGGGGAATCAGAGTTGGGGAATCAGAGGCGGGGAATCAGAGGCGGGGAAACAGAGGCGGGGAATCAGATATGGGGAATCAGAGGTGGGGAATCAGATGTTACGAATCAGAGGCAATGAATCAGAGGCGGGGAATCAGAGGCGGGGAATCAGAGGCAGGGAATCAGATGTGCGGAATCAGAGATGGGGAATCAGAGGCAGGGAATCAGAGGCGGGGAATCAGAGGCAGGGAATCAGAGGCCAGGAATCAGAGGCGGGGAATTAGATATGGGGAATCAGAGGTGGGGAATCAGAGGCAGGGTATCAGATGTGCGGAATCAGAGATGGGGAGTCAGAGGCAGAGAATCAGAATCAGAAGCGGGGAATAAGAGGCCGGGAATCAGAGGTGGGGAATCAGAGTCCGGGAATCAGAGATGGGGAATCAGAGGCGGGGAATGAGATATTGGGAATCAGAGGCGGGGAATCAGAGGCAGGGAAACAGAGGCGGGGAATCAGATATGGGGAATCAGAGGTTGGGAATCAGAGGCAGGGAATCAGAAGTGTGGAATCAGAGACTGGGAATCAGATGCGGGGAATCAGAGGCGGGGAATCAGAGCTGGGGAATCAGAGGCGGGGAATCAGATTTGGGGAATCAGAGGCAGGGAATTAGATATGGGGAAACAGAGGAGGGGAATCAGAGGCGGGGAAACAGAGGCGGGGAATCAGATATGGGGAATCAGAGGTGGGGAATAAGTGGCAGGGAAGCAGAGGCGGGGTATCAGAGCTGGGGAATCAAAGGCGGGGAATCTGAGTTGGGTTATCAGAGGAGGGGAATCAGATATGGGGAAACAGGCGGGGCATCAGAGGCGGGGAAACAGAGGCGGGGAATCAGATATGGGGAATCAGAGGTGGGGAATCAGAGGCAGGGAATCAGATGTGCGGAATCAGAGATGGGGTATCAGAGGCATGGAATCAGTATCAGAAGCGGAGAATCAGAGGCCGGGAATCAGAGGCCGGGAATCAGATGCCGGGAATAAGAGGCCGGGAATCAGAGGTGGGGAATCTGAGTCCGGGAATCAGAAATGGGGAATCAGAGGCGGGGAATGAGATATGGGGAATCAGAGGCGGGGAATCAGAGGCGGGGAAACAGAGGCGGGGAATCAGATATGGGGAATCAGAGGTGGCGAATCAAAGGTTGTGAATCAGAGATGGGGAATCAGAGGCGGGGAATCAGAGGCAGGGAAACAAACACGGGGAATCAGAGGCGGGGAATCAGAGCTGGGGAATCAGAGGCGGGGAATCTGAGTTGGGGAATCAGAGGCGTGGAATCAGATATGGGGAAACAGAGGCGGGGAATCAGAGGCGGGGAAACAGAGGCGGGGAATCAGATATGGGGAATCAGAGGTGGGGAATCAGAGGTTGGGAGTCAGAGGCTTGGAATCAGAGGCGGGGAATCAGAGGCGGGGCATCAGTGGCAGGGAATCAGATGTGCAGAATCAGAGAAGGGGAATCAGAGGCAGGGAATCAGAGGCGGGGAATCAGAGGCGGGGAATCAGAGGCCGGGAATCAGAGGCCGGGAATGAGAGGCCGGGAATGAGAGGCCGGGAATCAGAGGCCGGAAATCAGAGGCCGGGAATCAGAGGTGGGGAATAAGAGGCACGGAATCAGATGTGCGGTATCAGAGATGGGGAATCACAGGCAGGGAATCAGATATGGGAAATCAGAGGTGGGGAATCAGAGGAAGGGAATCAGATGTGCGGAATCAGAGATGGGGAATCAGAGGCAGAGAATCAGAATCAGAAGCGGGGAATAAGAGGCCGGGAATCAGAGGCGGGGAATCAGATATGGGGAAACAGAGGTGGGGAATCAGAGGCGGGGAAACAGAGGTGGGAAATCAGATATGGGGAATCAGAGATGGCGACTCAAAGGCGTTGAATCAGAGATGGGGAATCAGAGGCGGGGAATCAGAGGCGGGGAATCAGAGTTGGGGAATCAGAGGCGGGGAATCAGATATGGGGAAACAGAGGTGGGGAATCAGAGGCGGGGAAACAGAGGTGGGGAATCAGATATGGGGAATCAGAGGTGGGGAATCAGAGGTTGGGAATCAAACACGGGGAATGAGAGACGGGAAATCATAGCTGGGGAATCAGAGGCGGGGAATCAGAGTTGGGGAATCAGAGGCGGGGAATCAGATATGGGGAAACAGAGGCGGGGAACAGAGGCGGGGAATCAGATATGGGGAAACAGAGGCGGGGAATCAGAGGCGGGGAAACAGAGGCGGGGAATCAGATATGGGGAATCAGAGGTGGGGAATCAGATATGGGGAAACAGAGGCGGGGAATACGAGGCGGGAAACACAGGCGGGGAATCAGATATGGGGAATCAGAGGTGGGGAATCAGTGGTTGGGAATCAGAGGCAGGGAATCAGATATGGGGAATCAGAGGTGGGGAATCAGTGGTTGGGAATCAGAGGCAGGTAATCAGAGGCGGGGAATCAGAGGCGGGGAATCAGAGGCAGGGAATCAGATGTGCGGAATCAGAGATGGGGATTCAGAGTCCGGGAATCAGAGATGGGGAATCAGAGGCGGGGAATGAGATATGGGGAATCAGAGGCGGGGAATCAGAGGCGGGGAAGCAGATGCGGGGAATCAGATATGGGGAATCAGAGGTGGCGAATCAAAGGCGCTGAATCAGAGATGGGGAATCAGAGGCGGGGAATCAGAGGCAGTGAATCAAACACGGGGAATCAGAGGCGGGGAATCAGAGTTGGGGAATGAGAAGCGGGGAATCAGATATGGGGAAACAGAGGCGGGGAATCAGAGGCGGGGAAACAGAGGTGGGGAATCAGATATGGGGAATCACAGGTGGGGAATCAGAGGTTGCGAATCAGAGGAAGGGAATCAGAGGCGGGGAATCAGAGGCGGGGAATCAGAGGCAGGGAATCAGATGTGCGGAATCAGAGATGGTGAATCAGAGGCTGGGAATCAGAGGCGGGGAATCAGAGGCGGGGAATCAGATATGGGGAATCAGAGGTGGGGAATTAGAGGCAGAGAATCAGATGTGCGGAATCAGAGATGGGGAATCAGAGGCAGAGAATCAGAATCAGAAGCGGGGAATAAGAGGCCAGGAATCAGAGGTGGGGAATCAGAGTCCGGTAATCAGAGATGGGGAATCAGGGGCGGGGAATGAGATATTGGGAATCAGAGGCGGGGAAACAGAGGCAGGGAAACAGAGGCGGGGAATCAGATATGGGGAATCAGAGGTTGGGAATCAGAGGCAGGGAATCAGAGGTGGGGAATCAGAGGCAGGGAATCAGATGCGGGGAATCAGAGGCGGGGAATCAGAGCTGGGGAATCAGAGGAGGGGAATCAGAGTTGGGGAATCAGAGGCCGGGAATTAGATATGGGGAAACAGAAGAGGGGAATCAGAGGAGGGGAAACAGAGGCGGGGAATCAGATATGGGGAATCAGAGGTGGGGAATAAGTTGCAGGGAAGCAGAGGCCGGATATCAGAGCTGGGGAATAAGAGGTGGGGAATCTGAGTTGGGGTATCAGAGGCGGGGAATCAGATATGGGGAAACAGAGGCGGGGCATCAGAGGTGGGGAAACAGAGGCGGGGAATCAGATATGGGGAATCAGAGGTTGGGAATCAGAGGCAGGGAATCAGAGGTGGGGAATCAGAGGCAGGGAATCAGATGCGGGGAATCAGAGGCGGGGAATCAGAGCTGGGGAATCAGAGGAGGGGAATCAGAGTTGGGGAATCAGAGGCCGGGAATTAGATATGGGGAAACAGAAGAGGGGAATCAGAGGCGGGGAAACAGAGGCGGGGAATCAGATATGGGGAATCAGAGGTGGGGAATAAGTTGCAGGGAAGCAGAGGCCGGATATCAGAGCTCGGGAATAAGAGGTGGGGAATCTGAGTTGGGGTATCAGAGGCGGGGAATCAGATATGGGGAAACAGAGGCGGGGCATCAGCGGTGGGGAAACAGAGGCCGGGAATCAGATATGGGGAATCAGATGTGGGGAATCAGAGGCAGGGAATCAGATGTGCGGAATCAGAGATGGGGAATCAGAGGCATGGAATCAGAATCAGAAGCGGGGAATCAGAGGCTGGGAATCAGAGGCCGGGAATCAGATGCCGGGAACAAGAGGCCAGGAATCAGAGGTGGGGAATCAGAGTCCGGGAATCAGAGATGGGGAATCAGAGGCGGGGAATGAGATATGGGGAATCAGAGGTGGGGAATCAGAGGCGGGGAAACAGAGGCGGGGAATCAGATATGGGGAATCAGAGGTGGCGAATCAAAGGTTGTGAATCAGAGATGGTGAATCAGAGGCGGGGAATCAGAGGCAGGGATTCAAACACGGGGAATCAGAGGCGGGGAATCAGAGCTGGGGAATCAGAGGCGGGGAATCAGAGTTGGGGAATCAGAGGCGTGGAATCAGATATGGGGAAACAGAGGCGGGGAATCAGAGGCGGGGAAACAGAGGCGGGGAATCAGATATGGGGAATCAGAGGTGGGGAATCAGATATGGGGAAACAGAGGCGGGGAATCAGAGGCGGAAAACAGAGGCGGGGAATCAGTGGTTGGGAATCAGAGGCAGTGAATCAGATATGGGGAATCAGAGGTGGGGAATCAGTGGTTGGGAATCAGAGGCAGGTAATCAGAGGCGGGGAATCAGAGGCGGGGAATCAGAGGCAGGGAATCAGATGTGCGGAATCAGAGATGGGGAATCAGAATCAGAGATGGGGAATCAGAGGCGGGGAATCAGAGTTGGGGAATCAGAGGCGGGGAATCAGAGGCGGGGAAACAGAGGCGGGGAATCAGATATGGGGAATCAGAGGTGGGGAATCAGATGTTACGAATCAGAGGCAATGAATCAGAGGCGGGGAATCAGAGGCGGGGAATCAGAGGCAGGGAATCAGATGTGCGGAATCAGAGATGGGGAATCAGAGGCAGGGAATCAGAGGCGGGGAATCAGAGGCAGGGAATCAGAGGCCAGGAATCAGAGGCGGGGAATTAGATATGGGGAATCAGAGGTGGGGAATCAGAGGCAGGGTATCAGATGTGCGGAATCAGAGATGGGGAGTCAGAGGCAGAGAATCAGAATCAGAAGCGGGGAATAAGAGGCCGGGAATCAGAGGTGGGGAATCAGAGTCCGGGAATCAGAGATGGGGAATCAGAGGCGGGGAATGAGATATTGGGAATCAGAGGCGGGGAATCAGAGGCAGGGAAACAGAGGCGGGGAATCAGATATGGGGAATCAGAGGTTGGGAATCAGAGGCAGGGAATCAGAAGTGTGGAATCAGAGACTGGGAATCAGATGCGGGGAATCAGAGGCGGGGAATCAGAGCTGGGGAATCAGAGGCGGGGAATCAGATTTGGGGAATCAGAGGCAGGGAATTAGATATGGGGAAACAGAGGAGGGGAATCAGAGGCGGGGAAACAGAGGCGGGGAATCAGATATGGGGAATCAGAGGTGGGGAATAAGTGGCAGGGAAGCAGAGGCGGGGTATCAGAGCTGGGGAATCAAAGGCGGGGAATCTGAGTTGGGTTATCAGAGGAGGGGAATCAGATATGGGGAAACAGGCGGGGCATCAGAGGCGGGGAAACAGAGGCGGGGAATCAGATATGGGGAATCAGAGGTGGGGAATCAGAGGCAGGGAATCAGATGTGCGGAATCAGAGATGGGGTATCAGAGGCATGGAATCAGTATCAGAAGCGGAGAATCAGAGGCCGGGAATCAGAGGCCGGGAATCAGATGCCGGGAATAAGAGGCCGGGAATCAGAGGTGGGGAATCTGAGTCCGGGAATCAGAAATGGGGAATCAGAGGCGGGGAATGAGATATGGGGAATCAGAGGCGGGGAATCAGAGGCGGGGAAACAGAGGCGGGGAATCAGATATGGGGAATCAGAGGTGGCGAATCAAAGGTTGTGAATCAGAGATGGGGAATCAGAGGCGGGGAATCAGAGGCAGGGAAACAAACACGGGGAATCAGAGGCGGGGAATCAGAGCTGGGGAATCAGAGGCGGGGAATCTGAGTTGGGGAATCAGAGGCGTGGAATCAGATATGGGGAAACAGAGGCGGGGAATCAGAGGCGGGGAAACAGAGGCGGGGAATCAGATATGGGGAATCAGAGGTGGGGAATCAGAGGTTGGGAGTCAGAGGCTTGGAATCAGAGGCGGGGAATCAGAGGCGGGGAATCAGTGGCAGGGAATCAGATGTGCAGAATCAGAGAAGGGGAATCAGAGGCAGGGAATCAGAGGCGGGGAATCAGAGGCGGGGAATCAGAGGCCGGGAATCAGAGGCCGGGAATGAGAGGCCGGGAATGAGAGGCCGGGAATCAGAGGCCGGAAATCAGAGGCCGGGAATCAGAGGTGGGGAATAAGAGGCACGGAATCAGATGTGCGGTATCAGAGATGGGGAATCACAGGCAGGGAATCAGATATGGGAAATCAGAGGTGGGGAATCAGAGGAAGGGAATCAGATGTGCGGAATCAGAGATGGGGAATCAGAGGCAGAGAATCAGAATCAGAAGCGGGGAATAAGAGGCCGGGAATCAGAGGCGGGGAATCAGATATGGGGAAACAGAGGTGGGGAATCAGAGGCGGGGAAACAGAGGTGGGAAATCAGATATGGGGAATCAGAGATGGCGACTCAAAGGCGTTGAATCAGAGATGGGGAATCAGAGGCGGGGAATCAGAGGCGGGGAATCAGAGTTGGGGAATCAGAGGCGGGGAATCAGATATGGGGAAACAGAGGTGGGGAATCAGAGGCGGGGAAACAGAGGTGGGGAATCAGATATGGGGAATCAGAGGTGGGGAATCAGAGGTTGGGAATCAAACACGGGGAATGAGAGACGGGAAATCATAGCTGGGGAATCAGAGGCGGGGAATCAGAGTTGGGGAATCAGAGGCGGGGAATCAGATATGGGGAAACAGAGGCGGGGAACAGAGGCGGGGAATCAGATATGGGGAAACAGAGGCGGGGAATCAGAGGCGGGGAAACAGAGGCGGGGAATCAGATATGGGGAATCAGAGGTGGGGAATCAGATATGGGGAAACAGAGGCGGGGAATACGAGGCGGGAAACACAGGCGGGGAATCAGATATGGGGAATCAGAGGTGGGGAATCAGTGGTTGGGAATCAGAGGCAGGGAATCAGATATGGGGAATCAGAGGTGGGGAATCAGTGGTTGGGAATCAGAGGCAGGTAATCAGAGGCGGGGAATCAGAGGCGGGGAATCAGAGGCAGGGAATCAGATGTGCGGAATCAGAGATGGGGATTCAGAGTCCGGGAATCAGAGATGGGGAATCAGAGGCGGGGAATGAGATATGGGGAATCAGAGGCGGGGAATCAGAGGCGGGGAAGCAGATGCGGGGAATCAGATATGGGGAATCAGAGGTGGCGAATCAAAGGCGCTGAATCAGAGATGGGGAATCAGAGGCGGGGAATCAGAGGCAGTGAATCAAACACGGGGAATCAGAGGCGGGGAATCAGAGTTGGGGAATGAGAGGCGGGGAATCAGATATGGGGAAACAGAGGCGGGGAATCAGAGGCGGGGAAACAGAGGCGGGGAATCAGATATGGGGAATCACAGGTGGGGAATCAGAGGTTGCGAATCAGAGGAAGGGAATCAGAGGCGGGGAATCAGAGGCGGGGAATCAGAGGCAGGGAATCAGATGTGCGGAATCAGAGATGGTGAATCAGAGGCTGGGAATCAGAGGCGGGGAATCAGAGGCGGGGAATCAGATATGGGGAATCAGAGGTGGGGAATTAGAGGCAGAGAATCAGATGTGCGGAATCAGAGATGGGGAATCAGAGGCAGAGAATCAGAATCAGAAGCGGGGAATAAGAGGCCGGGAATCAGAGGTGGGGAATCAGAGTCCGGGAATCAGAGATGGGGAATCAGGGGCGGGGAATGAGATATTGGGAATCAGAGGCGGGGAAACAGAGGCAGGGAAACAGAGGCGGGGAATCAGATATGGGGAATCAGAGGTTGGGAATCAGAGGCAGGGAATCAGAGGTGGGGAATCAGAGGCAGGGAATCAGATGCGGGGAATCAGAGGCGGGGAATCAGAGCTGGGGAATCAGAGGAGGGGAATCAGAGTTGGGGAATCAGAGGCCGGGAATTAGATATGGGGAAACAGAAGAGGGGAATCAGAGGCGGGGAAACAGAGGCGGGGAATCAGATATGGGGAATCAGAGGTGGGGAATAAGTTGCAGGGAAGCAGAGGCCGGATATCAGAGCTGGGGAATAAGAGGTGGGGAATCTGAGTTGGGGTATCAGAGGCGGGGAATCAGATATGGGGAAACAGAGGCGGGGCATCAGAGGTGGGGAAACAGAGGCGGGGAATCAGATATGGGGAATCAGATGTGGGGAATCAGAGGCAGGGAATCAGATGTGCGGAATCAGAGATGGGGAATCAGAGGCATGGAATCAGAATCAGAAGCGGGGAATCAGAGGCTGGGAATCAGAGGCCGGGAATCAGATGCCGGGAACAAGAGGCCAGGAATCAGAGGTGGGGAATCAGAGTCCGGGAATCAGAGATGGGGAATCAGAGGCGGGGAATGAGATATGGGGAATCAGAGGTGGGGAATCAGAGGCGGGGAAACAGAGGCGGGGAATCAGATATGGGGAATCAGAGGTGGCGAATCAAAGGTTGTGAATCAGAGATGGTGAATCAGAGGCGGGGAATCAGAGGCAGGGAATCAAACACGGGGAATCAGAGGCGGGGAATCAGAGCTGGGGAATCAGAGGCGGGGAATCAGAGTTGGGGAATCAGAGGCGTGGAATCAGATATGGGGAAACAGAGGCGGGGAATCAGAGGCGGGGAAACAGAGGCGGGGAATCAGATATGAGGAATCAGAGGTGGGGAATCAGATATGGGGAAACAGAGGCGGGGAATCAGAGGCGGAAAACAGAGGCGGGGAATCAGTGGTTGGGAATCAGAGGCAGTGAATCAGATATGGGGAATCAGAGGTGGGGAATCAGTGGTTGGGAATTAGAGGCAGGTAATCAGAGGCGGGGAATCAGAGGCGGGGAATCAGAGGCAGGGAATCAGATGTGCGGAATCAGAGATGGGGAATCAGAATCAGAGATGGGGAATCAGAGGCGGGGAATGAGATATGGGGAATCAGAGGCGGGGATTCAGAGGCGGGGAAACAGATGCGGTGAATCAGATATGGGGAATCAGAGGTGGCGAATCAAAGGCGCAGAATCAGAGATGGGGAATCAGAGGCGGGGAATCAGAGTTGGGGAATCAGAGGCGGGGAATCAGAGGCGGGGAAACAGAGGCGGGGAATCAGATATGGGGAATCAGAGGTGGGGAATCAGATGTTACGAATCAGAGGCAATGAATCAGAGGCGGGGAATCAGAGGCGGGGAATCAGAGGCAGGGAATCAGATGTGCGGAATCAGAGATGGGGAATCAGAGGCAGGGAATCAGAGGCGGGGAATCAGAGGCAGGGAATCAGAGGCCAGGAATCAGAGGCGGGGAATTAGATATGGGGAATCAGAGGTGGGGAATCAGAGGCAGGGTATCAGATGTGCGGAATCAGAGATGGGGAGTCAGAGGCAGAGAATCAGAATCAGAAGCGGGGAATAAGAGGCCGGGAATCAGAGGTGGGGAATCAGAGTCCGGGAATCAGAGATGGGGAATCAGAGGCGGGGAATGAGATATTGGGAATCAGAGGCGGGGAATCAGAGGCAGGGAAACAGAGGCGGGGAATCAGATATGGGGAATCAGAGGTTGGGAATCAGAGGCAGGGAATCAGAAGTGTGGAATCAGAGACTGGGAATCAGATGCGGGGAATCAGAGGCGGGGAATCAGTGCTGGGGAATCAGAGGCGGGGAATCAGATTTGGGGAATCAGAGGCAGGGAATTAGATATGGGGAAACAGAGGAGGGGAATCAGAGGCGGGGAAACAGAGGCGGGGAATCAGATATGGGGAATCAGAGGTGGGGAATAAGTGGCAGGGAAGCAGAGGCGGGGTATCAGAGCTGGGGAATCAAAGGCGGGGAATCTGAGTTGGGTTATCAGAGGAGGGGAATCAGATATGGGGAAACAGGCGGGGCATCAGAGGCGGGGAAACAGAGGCGGGGAATCAGATATGGGGAATCAGAGGTGGGGAATCAGAGGCAGGGAATCAGATGTGCGGAATCAGAGATGGGGTATCAGAGGCATGGAATCAGAATCAGAAGCAGAGAATCAGAGGCCGGGAATCAGAGGCCGGGAATCAGATGCCGGGAATAAGAGGCCGGGAATCAGAGGTGGGGAATCTGAGTCCGGGAATCAGAAATGGGGAATCAGAGGCGGGGAATGAGATATGGGGAATCAGAGGCGGGGAATCAGAGGCGGGGAAACAGAGGCGGGGAATCAGATATGGGGAATCAGAGGTGGCGAATCAAAGGTTGTGAATCAGAGATGGGGAATCAGAGGCGGGGAATCAGAGGCAGGGAAACAAACACGGGGAATCAGATGCGGGGAATCAGAGCTGGGGAATCAGAGGCGGGGAATCAGAGTTGGGGAATCAGAGGCGTGGAATCAGATATGGGGAAACAGAGGCGGGGAATCAGAGGCGGGGAAACAGAGGCGGGGAATCAGATATGGGGAATCAGAGGTGGGGAATCAGAGGTTGGGAGTCAGAGGCTTGGAATCAGAGGCGGGGAATCAGAGGCGGGGAATCAGAGGCAGGGAATCAGATGTGCAGAATCAGAGAAGGGGAATCAGAGGCAGGGAATCAGAGGCGGGGAATCAGAGGCGGGGAATCAGAGGCCGGGAATCAGAGGCCGGGAATGAGAGGCCGGGAATGAGAGGCCGGGAATCAGAGGCCGGAAATCAGAGGCCGGGAATCAGAGGTGGGGAATAAGAGGCACGGAATCAGATGTGCGGTATCAGAGATGGGGAATCACAGGCAGGGAATCAGATATGGGAAATCAGAGGTGGGGAATCAGAGGAAGGGAATCAGATGTGCGGAATCAGAGATGGGGAATCAGAGGCAGAGAATCAGAATCAGAAGCGGGGAATAAGAGGCCGGGAATCAGAGGCGGGGAATCAGATATGGGGAAACAGAGGTGGGGAATCAGAGGCGGGGAAACAGAGGTGGGAAATCAGATATGGGGAATCAGAGATGGCGACTCAAAGGCATTGAATCAGAGATGGGGAATCAGAGGCGGGGAATCAGAGGCGGGGAATCAGAGTTGGGGAATCAGAGGCGGGGAATCAGATATGGGGAAACAGAGGTGGGGAATCAGAGGCGGGGAAACAGAGGTGGGGAATCAGATATGGGGAATCAGAGGTGGGGAATCAGAGGTTGGGAATCAAACACGGGGAATGAGAGACGGGAAATCATAGCTGGGGAATCAGAGGTGGGGAATCAGAGTTGGGGAATCAGAGGCGGGGAATCAGATATGGGGAAACAGAGGCGGGGAACAGAGGCGGGGAATCAGATATGGGGAAACAGAGGCGGGGAATCAGAGGCGGGGAAACAGAGGCGGGGAATCAGATATGGGGAATCAGAGGTGGGGAATCAGATATGGGGAAACAGAGGCGGGGAATACGAGGCGGGAAACACAGGCGGGGAATCAGATATGGGGAATCAGAGGTGGGGAATCAGAGGTTGGGAATCAGAGGCAGGGAATCAGATATGGGGAATCAGAGGTGGGGAATCAGTGGTTGGGAATCAGAGGCAGGTAATCAGAGGCGGGGAATCAGAGGCGGGGAATCAGAGGCAGGGAATCAGATGTGCGGAATCAGAGATGGGGATTCAGAGTCCGGGAATCAGAGATGGGGAATCAGAGGCGGGGAATGAGATATGGGGAATCAGAGGCGGGGAATCAGAGGCGGGGAAGCAGATGCGGGGAATCAGATATGGGGAATCAGAGGTGGCGAATCAAAGGCGCTGAATCAGAGATGGGGAATCAGAGGCGGGGAATCAGAGGCAGTGAATCAAACACGGGGAATCAGAGGCGGGGAATCAGAGTTGGGGAATGAGAGGCGGGGAATCAGATATGGGGAAACAGAGGCGGGGAATCAGAGGCGGGGAAACAGAGGCGGGGAATCAGATATGGGGAATCACAGGTGGGGAATCAGAGGTTGCGAATCAGAGGAAGGGAATCAGAGGCGGGGAATCAGAGGCGGGGAATCAGAGGCAGGGAATCAGATGTGCGGAATCAGAGATGGTGAATCAGAGGCGGGGAATCAGAGGCGGGGAATCAGAGGCGGGGAATCAGATATGGGGAATCAGAGGTGGGGAATTAGAGGCAGGGAATCAGATGTGCGGAATCAGAGATGGGGAATCAGAGGCAGAGAATCAGAATCAGAAGCGGGGAATAAGAGGCCGGGAATCAGAGGTGGGGAATCAGAGTCCGGGAATCAGAGATGGGGAATCAGGGGCGGGGAATGAGATATTGGGAATCAGAGGCGTGGAAACAGAGGCAGGGAAACAGAGGCGGGGAATCAGATATGGGGAATCAGAGGTTGGGAATCAGAGGCAGGGAATCAGAGGTGGGGAATCAGAGGCAGGGAATCAGATGCGGGGAATCAGAGGCGGGGAATCAGAGCTGGGGAATCAGAGGAGGGGAATCAGAGTTGGGGAATCAGAGGCCGGGAATTAGATATGGGGAAACAGAAGAGGGGAATCAGAGGCGGGGAAACAGAGGCGGGGAATCAGATATGGGGAATCAGAGGTGGGGAATAAGTTGCAGGGAAGCAGAGGCCGGATATCAGAGCTGGGGAATAAGAGGTGGGGAATCTGAGTTGGGGTATCAGAGGCGGGGAATCAGATATGGGGAAACAGAGGCGGGGCATCAGAGGTGGGGAAACAGAGGCGGGGAATCAGATATGGGGAATCAGATGTGGGGAATCAGAGGCAGGGAATCAGATGTGCGGAATCAGAGATGGGGAATCAGAGGCATGGAATCAGAATCAGAAGCGGGGAATCAGAGGCTGGGAATCAGAGGCCGGGAATCAGATGCCGGGAACAAGAGGCCAGGAATCAGAGGTGGGGAATCAGAGTCCGGGAATCAGAGATTGGGAATCAGAGGCGGGGAATGAGATATGGGGAATCAGAGGTGGGGAATCAGAGGCGGGGAAACAGAGGCGGGGAATCAGATATGGGGAATCAGAGGTGGCGAATCAAAGGTTGTGAATCAGAGATGGTGAATCAGAGGCGGGGAATCAGAGGCAGGGAATCAAACACGGGGAATCAGAGGCGGGGAATCAGAGCTGGGGAATCAGAGGCGGGGAATCAGAGTTGGGGAATCAGAGGCGTGGAATCAGATATGGGGAAACAGAGGCGGGGAATCAGAGGCGGGGAAACAGAGGCGGGGAATCAGATATGGGGAATCAGAGGTGGGGAATCAGATATGGGGAAACAGAGGCGGGGAATCAGAGGCGGAAAACAGAGGCGGGGAATCAGTGGTTGGGAATCAGAGGCAGTGAATCAGATATGGGGAATCAGAGGTGGGGAATCAGTGGTTGGGAATCAGAGGCAGGTAATCAGAGGCGGGGAATCAGAGGCGGGGAATCAGAGGCACGGAATCAGATGTGCGGAATCAGAGATGGGGAATCAGAATCAGAGATGGGGAATCAGAGGCGGGGAATGAGATATGGGGAATCAGAGGCGGGGAATCAGAGGCGGGGAAACAGATGCGGTGAATCAGATATGGGGAATCAGAGGTGGCGAATCAAAGGCGCAGAATCAGAGATGGGGAATCAGAGGCGGGGAATCAGAGTTGGGGAATCAGAGGCGGGGAATCAGAGGCGGGGAAACAGAGGCGGGGAATCAGATATGGGGAATCAGAGGTGGGGAATCAGATGTTACGAATCAGAGGCAATGAATCAGAGGCGGGGAATCAGAGGCGGGGAATCAGAGGCAGGGAATCAGATGTGCGGAATCAGAGATGGGGAATCAGAGGCAGGGAATCAGAGGCGGGGAATCAGAGGCAGGGAATCAGAGGCCAGGAATCAGAGGCGGGGAATTAGATATGGGGAATCAGAGGTGGGGAATCAGAGGCAGGGTATCAGATGTGCGGAATCAGAGATGGGGAGTCAGAGGCAGAGAATCAGAATCAGAAGCGGGCAATAAGAGGCCGGGAATCAGAGGTGGGGAATCAGAGTCCGGGAATCAGAGATGGGGAATCAGAGGCGGGGAATGAGATATTGGGAATCAGAGGCGGGGAATCAGAGGCAGGGAAACAGAGGCGGGGAATCAGATATGGGGAATCAGAGGTTGGGAATCAGAGGCAGGGAATCAGAAGTGTGGAATCAGAGACTGGGAATCAGATGCGGGGAATCAGAGGCAGTGAATCAAACACGGGGAATCAGAGGCGGGGAATCAGAGTTGGGGAATGAGAGGCGGGGAATCAGATATGGGGAAACAGAGGCGGGGAATCAGAGGCACGGAATCAGATGTGCGGAATCAGAGATGGGGAATCAGAATCAGAGATGGGGAATCAGAGGCGGGGAATGAGATATGGGGAATCAGAGGCGGGGAATCAGAGGCGGGGAAACAGATGCGGTGAATCAGATATGGGGAATCAGAGGTGGCGAATCAAAGGCGCAGAATCAGAGATGGGGAATCAGAGGCGGGGAATCAGAGTTGGGGAATCAGAGGCGGGGAATCAGAGGCGGGGAAACAGAGGCGGGGAATCAGATATGGGGAATCAGAGGTGGGGAATCAGATGTTACGAATCAGAGGCAATGAATCAGAGGCGGGGAATCAGAGGCGGGGAATCAGAGGCAGGGAATCAGATGTGCGGAATCAGAGATGGGGAATCAGAGGCAGGGAATCAGAGGCGGGGAATCAGAGGCAGGGAATCAGAGGCCAGGAATCAGAGGCGGGGAATTAGATATGGGGAATCAGAGGTGGGGAATCAGAGGCAGGGTATCAGATGTGCGGAATCAGAGATGGGGAGTCAGAGGCAGAGAATCAGAATCAGAAGCGGGCAATAAGAGGCCGGGAATCAGAGGTGGGGAATCAGAGTCCGGGAATCAGAGATGGGGAATCAGAGGCGGGGAATGAGATATTGGGAATCAGAGGCGGGGAATCAGAGGCAGGGAAACAGAGGCGGGGAATCAGATATGGGGAATCAGAGGTTGGGAATCAGAGGCAGGGAATCAGAAGTGTGGAATCAGAGACTGGGAATCAGATGCGGGGAATCAGAGGCAGTGAATCAAACACGGGGAATCAGAGGCGGGGAATCAGAGTTGGGGAATGAGAGGCGGGGAATCAGATATGGGGAAACAGAGGCGGGGAATCAGAGGCGGGGAAACAGAGGCGGGGAATCAGATATGGGTAATCAGAGGTGGGGAATAAGTGGCAGGGAAGCAGAGGCGGGGTATCAGAGCTGGGGAATCAAAGGCGGGGAATCTGAGTTGGGTTATCAGAGGAGGGGAATCAGATATGGGGAAACAGGCGGGGCATCAGAGGCGGGGAAACAGAGGCGGGGAATCAGATATGGGGAATCAGAGGTGGGGAATCAGAGGCAGGGAATCAGATGTGCGGAATCAGAGATGGGGTATCAGAGGCATGGAATCAGAATCAGAAGCGGAGAATCAGAGGCCGGGAATCAGAGGCCGGGAATCAGATGCCGGGAATAAGAGGCCGGGAATCAGAGGTGGGGAATCTGAGTCCGGGAATCAGAAATGGGGAATCAGAGGCGGGGAATGAGATATGGGGAATCAGAGGCGGGGAATCAGAGGCGGGGAAACAGAGGCGGGGAATCAGATATGGGGAATCAGAGGTGGCGAATCAAAGGTTGTGAATCAGAGATGGGGAATCAGAGGCGGGGAATCAGAGGCAGGGAAACAAACACGGGGAATAAGAGGCGGGGAATCAGAGCTGGGGAATCAGAGGCGGGTAATCAGAGTTGGGGAATCAGAGGCGTGGAATCAGATATGGGGAAACAGAGGCGGGGAATCAGAGGCGGGGAAACAGAGGCGGGGAATCAGATATGGGGAATCAGAGGTGGGGAATCAGAGGTTGGGAGTCAGAGGCTTGGAATCAGAGGCGGGGAATCAGAGGCGGGGAATCAGAGGCAGGGAATCAGATGTGCAGAATCAGAGAAGGGGAATCAGAGGCAGGGAATCAGAGGCGGGGAATCAGAGGCGGGGAATCAGAGGCCGGGAATCAGAGGCCGGGAATGAGAGGCCGGGAATGAGAGGCCGGGAATCAGAGGCCGGAAATCAGAGGCCGGGAATCAGAGGTGGGGAATAAGAGGCACGGAATCAGATGTGCGGTATCAGAGATGGGGAATCACAGGCAGGGAATCAGATATGGGAAATCAGAGGTGGGGAATCAGAGGAAGGGAATCAGATGTGCGGAATCAGAGATGGGGAATCAGAGGCAGAGAATCAGAATCAGAAGCGGGGAATAAGAGGCCGGGAATCAGAGGCGGGGAATCAGATATGGGGAAACAGAGGTGGGGAATCAGAGGCGGGGAAACAGAGGTGGGAAATCAGATATGGGGAATCAGAGATGGCGACTCAAAGGCGTTGAATCAGAGATGGGGAATCAGAGGCGGGGAATCAGAGGCGGGGAATCAGAGTTGGGGAATCAGAGGCGGGGAATCAAATATGGGGAAACAGAGGTGGGGAATCAGAGGCGGGGAAACAGAGGTGGGGAATCAGATATGGGGAATCAGAGGTGGGGAATCAGAGGTTGGGAATCAAACACGGGGAATGAGAGACGGGGAATCATAGCTGGGGAATCAGAGGTGGGGAATCAGAGTTGGGGAACCAGAGGCGGGGAATCAGATATGGGGAAACAGAGGCGGGGAATCAGAGGCGGGGTATCAGATATGGGGAAACAGAGGCGGGGAATCAGAGGCGGAAAATAGAGGCGGGGCATCAGATATGGGGAATCAGAGGTGGGGAATCAGTGGTTGGGAATCAGAGGCAGGGAATCAGATATGGGGAATCAGAGGTGGGGAATCAGTGGTTGGGAATCAGAGGCAGGTAATCAGAGGCGGGGAATCAGAGGCGGGGAATCAGAGGCAGGGAATCAGATGTGCGGAATCAGAGATGGGGAATCAGAGTCCGGGAATCAGAGATGGGGAATCAGAGGCGGGGAATGAGATATGGGGAATCAGAGGCGGGGAATCAGAGGCGGGGAAACAGATGCGGTGAATCAGATATGGGGAATCAGAGGTGGCGAATCAAAGGCACTGAATCAGAGATGGGGAATCAGAGGCGGGGAATCAGAGGCAGGGAATCAAACACGGGGAATCAGAGGTGGGGAATCAGAGTTGGGGAATCAGAGGCGGGGAATCAGATATGGGGAAACAGAGGCGGGGAATCAGAGGCGGGGAAACAGAGGTGGGGAATCAGATATGGGGAATCTGAGGTGGGGAATCAGATGTTGTGAATCAGAGGCAGGGAATCAGAGGCGGGGAATCAGAGGCGGGGAATCAGAGGCAGGGAATCAGATGTGCGGAATCAGAGATGGGGAATCAGAGGCAGGGAATCAGAGGCGGGGAATCAGAGGCAGGGAATCAGAGGCCGGGAATCAGAGGAGGGGAATCAGATATGGGGAATCAGAGGTGGGGAATCAGAGGCAGGGTATCAGATGTGCGGAATCAGAGATGGGGAGTCAGAGGCAGAGAATCAGAATCAGAAGCGGGGAATAAGAGGCCGGGAATCAGATTTGGGGAATCAGAGTCCGGGAATCAGAGATGGGGAATCAGAGGCGGGGAATGAGATATTGGGAATCAGAGGCGGGGAATCAGAGGCAGGGAAACAGAGGCAGGGAATCAGATATGGGGAATTACAGGTTGGGAATCAGAGGCAGGGAATCAGAAGTGGAGAATCAGAGGCTGGGAATCAGATGCGGGGAATCAGAGGCGGGGAATCAGAGCTGGGGAATCAGAGGCGGGGAATCAGAGTTGGGGAATCAGAGGCAGGGAATTAGATATGGGGAAACAGAGGAGGGGAATCAGAGGCGGGGAAACAGGGGCAGGGAATCAGATATGGGGAATCAGAGGTGGGGAATAAGTGGCAGGGAAGCAGAGGCGGGGTATCAGAGCTGGGGAATCAGAGGCGGGGAATCTGAGTTGGGTATCAGAGGCGGGGAATCATATATGGGGAAACAGGCGGGGCATCAGAGGCGGGGAAACAGAGGCGGGGAATCAGATATGGGGAATCAGAGGTGGGGAATCAGAGGCAGGGAATCAGATGTGCGGAATCAGAGATGGGGTATCAGAGGCATGGAATCAGAAATAGAAGCGGGGAATCAGAGGCCGGGAATCAGAGGCCGGGAATCAGATGTGCGGAATCAGAGATGGGGAATCAGAGGCAGGGAATCAGAGGCGGGGAATCAGAGGCAGGGAATCAGAGGCCAGGAATCAGAGGCGGGGAATCAGATATGGGGAATCAGAGGTGGGGAATCAGAGGCAGGGTATCAGATGTGCCGAATCAGAGATGGGGAGTCAGAGGCAGAGAATCAGAATCAGAAGCGGGGAATAAGAGGCCGGGAATCAGAGGTGGGGAATCAAAGTCCGGGAATCAGAGATGGGGAATCAGAGGCGGGGAATGAGATATTGGGAATCAGAGGCGGGGAATCAGAGGCAGGGAAACAGAGGCGGGGAATCAGATATGGGGAATCAGAGGTTGGGAATCAGAGGCAGGGAATCAGAAGTGTGGAATCAGAGACTGGGAATCAGATGCGGGGAATCAGAGGCGGGGAATCAGAGCTGGGGAATCAGAGGCGGGGAATCAGATTTGGGGAATCAGAGGCAGGGAATTAGATATGGGGAAACAGAGGAGGGGAATCAGAGGCGGGGAAACAGAGGCGGGGAATCAGATATGGGGAATCAGAGGTGGGGAATAAGTGGCAGGGAAGCAGAGGCGGGGTATCAGAGCTGGGGAATCAAAGGCGGGGAATCTGAGTTGGGTTATCAGAGGAGGGGAATCAGATATGGGGAATCAGAGGTGGCGAATCAGAGGCGGGGAATGAGATATGGGGAATCAGAGGTGGGGAATCAGAGGCGGGGAAACAGAGGCGGGGAATCAGATATGGGGAATCAGAGGTGGCGAATCAAAGGTTGTGAATCAGAGATGGTGAATCAGAGGCGGGGAATCAGAGGCAGGGATTCAAACACGGGGAATCAGAGGCGGGGAATCAGAGCTGGGGAATCAGAGGCGGGGAATCAGAGTTGGGGAATCAGAGGCGTGGAATCAGATATGGGGAAACAGAGGCGGGGAATCAGAGGCGGGGAAACAGAGGCGGGGAATCAGATATGGGGAATCAGAGGTGGGGAATCAGATATGGGGAAACAGAGGCGGGGAATCAGAGGCGGAAAACAGAGGCGGGGAATCAGTGGTTGGGAATCAGAGGCAGTGAATCAGATATGGGGAATCAGAGGTGGGGAATCAGTGGTTGGGAATCAGAGGCAGGTAATCAGAGGCGGGGAATCAGAGGCGGGGAATCAGAGGCAGGGAATCAGATGTGCGGAATCAGAGATGGGGAATCAGAATCAGAGATGGGGAATCAGAGGCGGGGAATGAGATATGGGGAATCAGAGGCGGGGAATCAGAGGCGGGGAAACAGATGCGGTGAATCAGATATGGGGAATCAGAGGTGGCGAATCAAAGGCGCAGAATCAGAGATGGGGAATCAGAGGCGGGGAATCAGAGTTGGGGAATCAGAGGCGGGGAATCAGAGGCGGGGAAACAGAGGCGGGGAATCAGATATGGGGAATCAGAGGTGGGGAATCAGATGTTACGAATCAGAGGCAATGAATCAGAGGCGGGGAATCAGAGGCGGGGAATCAGAGGCAGGGAATCAGATGTGCGGAATCAGAGATGGGGAATCAGAGGCAGGGAATCAGAGGCGGGGAATCAGAGGCAGGGAATCAGAGGCCAGGAATCAGAGGCGGGGAATTAGATATGGGGAATCAGAGGTGGGGAATCAGAGGCAGGGTATCAGATGTGCGGAATCAGAGATGGGGAGTCAGAGGCAGAGAATCAGAATCAGAAGCGGGGAATAAGAGGCCGGGAATCAGAGGTGGGGAATCAGAGTCCGGGAATCAGAGATGGGGAATCAGAGGCGGGGAATGAGATATTGGGAATCAGAGGCGGGGAATCAGAGGCAGGGAAACAGAGGCGGGGAATCAGATATGGGGAATAAGAGGTTGGGAATCAGAGGTAGGGAATCAGAAGTGTGGAATCAGAGACTGGGAATCAGATGCGGGGAATCAGAGGCGGGGAATCAGAGCTGGGGAATCAGAGGCGGGGAATCAGATTTGGGGAATCAGAGGCAGGGAATTAGATATGGGGAAACAGAGGAGGGGAATCAGAGGCGGGGAAACAGAGGCGGGGAATCAGATATGGGGAATCAGAGGTGGGGAATAAGTGGCAGGGAAGCAGAGGCGGGGTATCAGAGCTGGGGAATCAAAGGCGGGGAATCTGAGTTGGGTTATCAGAGGAGGGGAATCAGATATGGGGAAACAGGCGGGGCATCAGAGGCGGGGAAACAGAGGCGGGGAATCAGATATGGGGAATCAGAGGTGGGGAATCAGAGGCAGGGAATCAGATGTGCGGAATCAGAGATGGGGTATCAGAGGCATGGAATCAGTATCAGAAGCGGAGAATCAGAGGCCGGGAATCAGAGGCCGGGAATCAGATGCCGGGAATAAGAGGCCGGGAATCAGAGGTGGGGAATCTGAGTCCGGGAATCAGAAATGGGGAATCAGAGGCGGGGAATGAGATATGGGGAATCAGAGGCGGGGAATCAGAGGCGGGGAAACAGAGGCGGGGAATCAGATATGGGGAATCAGAGGTGGCGAATCAAAGGTTGTGAATCAGAGATGGGGAATCAGAGGCGGGGAATCAGAGGCAGGGAAACAAACACGGGGAATCAGAGGCGGGGAATCAGAGCTGGGGAATCAGAGGCGGGGAATCAGAGTTGGGGAATCAGAGGTGTGGAATCAGATATGGGGAAACAGAGGCGGGGAATCAGAGGCGGGGAAACAGAGGCGGGGAATCAGATATGGGGAATCAGAGGTGGGGAATCAGAGGTTGGGAGTCAGAGGCTTGGAATCAGAGGCGGGGAATCAGAGGCGGGGAATCAGAGGCAGGGAATCAGATGTGCAGAATCAGAGAAGGGGAATCAGAGGCAGGGAATCAGAGGCGGGGAATCAGAGGCGGGGAATCAGAGGCCGGGAATCAGAGGCCGGGAATGAGAGGCCGGGAATGAGAGGCCGGGAATCAGAGGCCGGAAATCAGAGGCCGGGAATCAGAGGTGGGGAATAAGAGGCACGGAATCAGATGTGCGGTATCAGAGATGGGGAATCACAGGCAGGGAATCAGATATGGGAAATCAGAGGTGGGGAATCAGAGGAAGGGAATCAGATGTGCGGAATCAGAGATGGGGAATCAGAGGCAGAGAATCAGAATCAGAAGCGGGGAATAAGAGGCCGGGAATCAGAGGCGGGGAATCAGATATGGGGAAACAGAGGTGGGGAATCAGAGGCGGGGAAACAGAGGTGGGAAATCAGATATGGGGAATCAGAGATGGCGACTCAAAGGCGTTGAATCAGAGATGGGGAATCAGAGGCGGGGAATCAGAGGCGGGGAATCAGAGTTGGGGAATCAGAGGCGGGGAATCAGATATGGGGAAACAGAGGTGGGGAATCAGAGGCGGGGAAACAGAGGTGGGGAATCAGATATGGGGAATCAGAGGTGGGGAATCAGAGGTTGGGAATCAAACACGGGGAATGAGAGACGGGAAATCATAGCTGGGGAATCAGAGGCGGGGAATCAGAGTTGGGGAATCAGAGGCGGGGAATCAGATATGGGGAAACAGAGGCGGGGAACAGAGGCGGGGAATCAGATATGGGGAAACAGAGGCGGGGAATCAGAGGCGGGGAAACAGAGGCGGGGAATCAGATATGGGGAATCAGAGGTGGGGAATCAGATATGGGGAAACACAGGCGGGGAATACGAGGCGGGAAACACAGGCGGGGAATCAGATATGGGGAATCAGAGGTGGGGAATCAGTGGTTGGGAATCAGAGGCAGGGAATCAGATATGGGGAATCAGAGGTGGGGAATCAGTGGTTGGGAATCAGAGGCAGGTAATCAGAGGCGGGGAATCAGAGGCGGGGAATCAGAGGCAGGGAATCAGATGTGCGGAATCAGAGATGGGGATTCAGAGTCCGGGAATCAGAGATGGGGAATCAGAGGCGGGGAATGAGATATGGGGAATCAGAGGCGGGGAATCAGAGGCGGGGAAGCAGATGCGGGGAATCAGATATGGGGAATCAGAGGTGGCGAATCAAAGGCGCTGAATCAGAGATGGGGAATCAGAGGCGGGGAATCAGAGGCAGTGAATCAAACACGGGGAATCAGAGGCGGGGAATCAGAGTTGGGGAATGAGAGGCGGGGAATCAGATATGGGGAAACAGAGGCGGGGAATCAGAGGCGGGGAAACAGAGGCGGGGAATCAGATATGGGGAATCACAGGTGGGGAATCAGAGGTTTCGAATCAGAGGAAGGGAATCAGAGGCGGGGAATCAGAGGCGGGGAATCAGAGGCAGGGAATCAGATGTGCGGAATCAGAGATGGTGAATCAGAGGCTGGGAATCAGAGGCGGGGAATCAGAGGCGGGGAATCAGATATGGGGAATCAGAGGTGGGGAATTAGAGGCAGAGAATCAGATGTGCGGAATCAGAGATGGGGAATCAGAGGCAGAGAATCAGAATCAGAAGCGGGGAATAAGAGGCCGGGAATCAGAGGTGGGGAATCAGAGTCCGGGAATCAGAGATGGGGAATCAGGGGCGGGGAATGAGATATTGGGAATCAGAGGCGGGGAAACAGAGGCAGGGAAACAGAGGCGGGGAATCAGATATGGGGAATCAGAGGTTGGGAATCAGAGGCAGGGAATCAGAGGTGGGGAATCAGAGGCAGGGAATCAGATGCGGGGAATCAGAGGCGGGGAATCAGAGCTGGGGAATCAGAGGAGGGGAATCAGAGTTGGGGAATCAGAGGCCGGGAATTAGATATGGGGAAACAGAAGAGGGGAATCAGAGGCGGGGAAACAGAGGCGGGGAATCAGATATGGGGAATCAGAGGTGGGGAATAAGTTGCAGGGAAGCAGAGGCCGGATATCAGAGCTGGGGAATAAGAGGTGGGGAATCTGAGTTGGGGTATCAGAGGCGGGGAATCAGATATGGGGAAACAGAGGCGGGGCATCAGAGGTGGGGAAACAGAGGCGGGGAATCAGATATGGGGAATCAGATGTGGGGAATCAGAGGCAGGGAATCAGATGTGCGGAATCAGAGATGGGGAATCAGAGGCATGGAATCAGAATCAGAAGCGGGGAATCAGAGGCTGGGAATCAGAGGCCGGGAATCAGATGCCGGGAACAAGAGGCCAGGAATCAGAGGTGGGGAATCAGAGTCCGGGAATCAGAGATGGGGAATCAGAGGCGGGGAATGAGATATGGGGAATCAGAGGTGGGGAATCAGAGGCGGGGAAACAGAGGCGGGGAATCAGATATGGGGAATCAGAGGTGGCGAATCAAAGGTTGTGAATCAGAGATGGTGAATCAGAGGCGGGGAATCAGAGGCAGGGAATCAAACACGGGGAATCAGAGGCGGGGAATCAGAGCTGGGGAATCAGAGGCGGGGAATCAGAGTTGGGGAATCAGAGGCGTGGAATCAGATATGGGGAAACAGAGGCGGGGAATCAGAGGCGGGGAAACAGAGGCGGGGAATCAGATATGAGGAATCAGAGGTGGGGAATCAGATATGGGGAAACAGAGGCGTGGAATCAGAGGCGGAAAACAGAGGCGGGGAATCTGTGGTTGGGAATCAGAGGCAGTGAATCAGAGGCGGGGAATCAGAGGCGGGGAATCAGAGGCAGGGAATCAGATGTGCGGAATCAGAGATGGGGAATCAGAATCAGAGATGGGGAATCAGAGGCGGGGAATGAGATATGGGGAATCAGAGGCGAGGATTCAGAGGCGGGGAAACAGATGCGGTGAATCAGATATGGGGAATCAGAGGTGGCGAATCAAAGGCGCAGAATCAGAGATGGGGAATCAGAGGCGGGGAATCAGAGTTGGGGAATCAGAGGCGGGGAATCAGAGGCGGGGAAACAGAGGCGGGGAATCAGATATGGGGAATCAGAGGTGGGGAATCAGATGTTACGAATCAGAGGCAATGAATCAGAGGCGGGGAATCAGAGGCGGGGAATCAGAGGCAGGGAATCAGATGTGCGGAATCAGAGATGGGGAATCAGAGGCAGGGAATCAGAGGCGGGGAATCAGAGGCAGGGAATCAGAGGCCAGGAATCAGAGGCGGGGAATTAGATATGGGGAATCAGAGGTGGGGAATCAGAGGCAGGGTATCAGATGTGCGGAATCAGAGATGGGGAGTCAGAGGCAGAGAATCAGAATCAGAAGCGGGGAATAAGAGGCCGGGAATCAGAGGTGGGGAATCAGAGTCCGGGAATCAGAGATGGGGAATCAGAGGCGGGGAATGAGATATTGGGAATCAGAGGCGGGGAATCAGAGGCAGGGAAACAGAGGCGGGGAATCAGATATGGGGAATCAGAGGTTGGGAATCAGAGGCAGGGAATCAGAAGTGTGGAATCAGAGACTGGGAATCAGATGCGGGGAATCAGAGGCGGGGAATCAGTGCTGGGGAATCAGAGGCGGGGAATCAGATTTGGGGAATCAGAGGCAGGGAATTAGATATGGGGAAACAGAGGAGGGGAATCAGAGGCGGGGAAACAGAGGCAGGGAATCAGATATGGGGAATCAGAGGTGGGGAATAAGTGGCAGGGAAGCAGAGGCGGGGTATCAGAGCTGGGGAATCAAAGGCGGGGAATCTGAGTTGGGTTATCAGAGGAGGGGAATCAGATATGGGGAAACAGGCGGGGCATCAGAGGCGGGGAAACAGAGGCGGGGAATCAGATATGGGGAATCAGAGGTGGGGAATCAGAGGAAGGGAATCAGATGTGCGGAATCAGAGATGGGGAATCAGAGGCAGAGAATCAGAATCAGAAGCGGGGAATAAGAGGCCGGGAATCAGAGGCGGGGAATCAGATATGGGGAAACAGAGGTGGGGAATCAGAGGCGGGGAAACAGAGGTGGGAAATCAGATATGGGGAATCAGAGATGGCGACTCAAAGGCGTTGAATCAGAGATGGGGAATCAGAGGCGGGGAATCAGAGGCGGGGAATCAGAGTTGGGGAATCAGAGGCGGGGAATCAGATATGGGGAAACAGAGGTGGGGAATCAGAGGCGGGGAAACAGAGGTGGGGAATCAGATATGGGGAATCAGAGGTGGGGAATCAGAGGTTGGGAATCAAACACGGGGAATGAGAGACGGGAAATCATAGCTGGGGAATCAGAGGCGGGGAATCAGAGTTGGGGAATCAGAGGCGGGGAATCAGATATGGGGAAACAGAGGCGGGGAACAGAGGCAAGGAATCAGATATGGGGAAACAGAGGCGGGGAATCAGAGGCGGGGAAACAGAGGCGGGGAATCAGATATGGGGAATAAGAGGTGGGGAATCAGATATGGGGAAACAGAGGCGGGGAATACGAGGCGGGAAACACAGGCGGGGAATCAGATATGGGGAATCAGAGGTGGGGAATCAGTGGTTGGGAATCAGAGGCAGGTAATCAGAGGCGGGGAATCAGAGGCGGGGAATCAGAGGCAGGGAATCAGATGTGCGGAATCAGAGATGGGGATTCAGAGTCCGGGAATCAGAGATGGGGAATCAGAGGCGGGGAATGAGATATGGGGAATCAGAGGCGGGGAATCAGAGGCGGGGAAGCAGATGCGGGGAATCAGATATGGGGAATCAGAGGTGGCGAATCAAAGGCGCTGAATCAGAGATGGTGAATCAGAGGCGGGGAATCAGAGGCAGTGAATCAAACACGGGGAATCAGAGGCGGGGAATCAGAGTTGGGGAATGAGAGGCGGGGAATCAGATATGGGGAAACAGAGGCGGGGAATCAGAGGCGGGGAAACAGAGGCGGGGAATCAGATATGGGGAATCACAGGTGGGGAATCAGAGGTTGCGAATCAGAGGAAGGGAATCAGAGGCGGGGAATCAGAGGCGGGGAATCAGAGGCAGGGAATCAGATGTGCGGAATCAGAGATGGTGAATCAGAGGCTGGGAATCAGAGGCGGGGAATCAGAGGCGGGGAATCAGATATGGGGAATCAGAGGTGGGGAATTAGAGGCAGAGAATCAGATGTGCGGAATCAGAGATGGGGAATCAGAGGCAGAGAATCAGAATCAGAAGCGGGGAATAAGAGGCCGGGAATCAGAGGTGGGGAATCAGAGTCCGGGAATCAGAGATGGGGAATCAGATATGGGGAATCAGAGGTGGGGAATCAGAGGCAGGGTATCAGATGTGCCGAATCAGAGATGGGGAGTCAGAGGCAGAGAATCAGAATCAGAAGCGGGGAATAAGAGGCCGGGAATCAGAGGTGGGGAATCAAAGTCTGGGAATCAGAGATGGGGAATCAGAGGCGGGGAATGAGATATTGGGAATCAGAGGCGGGGAATCAGAGGCAGGGAAACAGAGGCGGGGAATCAGATATGGGGAATCAGAGGTTGGGAATCAGAGGCAGGGAATCAGAAGTGTGGAATCAGAGACTGGGAATCAGATGCGGGGAATCAGAGGCGTGGAATCAGAGCTGGGGAATCAGAGGCGGGGAATCAGATTTGGGGAATCAGAGGCAGGGAATTAGATATGGGGAAACAGAGGAGGGGAATCAGAGGCGGGGAAACAGAGGCGGGGAATCAGATATGGGGAATCAGAGGTGGGGAATAAGTGGCAGGGAAGCAGAGGCGGGGTATCAGAGCTGGGGAATCAAAGGCGGGGAATCTGAGTTGGGTTATCAGAGGAGGGGAATCAGATATGGGGAATCAGAGGTGGGGAATCAGAGGCGGGGAATGAGATATGGGGAATCAGAGGTGGGGAATCAGAGGCGGGGAAACAGAGGCGGGGAATCAGATATGGGGAATCAGAGGTGGCGAATCAAAGGTTGTGAATCAGAGATGGTGAATCAGAGGCGGGGAATCAGAGGCAGGGATTCAAACACGGGGAATCAGAGGCGGGGAATCAGAGCTGGGGAATCAGAGGCGGGGAATCAGAGTTGGGGAATCAGAGGCGTGGAATCAGATATGGGGAAACAGAGGCGGGGAATCAGAGGCGGGGAAACAGAGGCGGGGAATCAGATATGGGGAATCAGAGGTGGGGAATCAGATATGGGGAAACAGAGGCGGGGAATCAGAGGCGGAAAACAGAGGCGGGGAATCAGTGGTTGGGAATCAGAGGCAGTGAATCAGATATGGGGAATCAGAGGTGGGGAATCAGTGGTTGGGAATCAGAGGCAGGTAATCAGAGGCGGGGAATCAGAGGCGGGGAATCAGAGGCAGGGAATCAGATGTGCGGAATCAGAGATGGGGAATCAGAATCAGAGATGGGGAATCAGAGGCGGTGAATGAGATATGGGGAATCAGAGGCGGGGAATCAGAGGCGGGGAAACAGATGCGGTGAATCAGATATGGGGAATCAGAGGTGGCGAATCAAAGGCGCAGAATCAGAGATGGGGAATCAGAGGCGGGGAATCAGAGTTGGGGAATCAGAGGCGGGGAATCAGAGGCGGGGAAACAGAGGCGGGGAATCAGATATGGGGAATCAGAGGTGGGGAATCAGATGTTACGAATCAGAGGCAATGAATCAGAGGCGGGGAATCAGAGGCGGGGAATCAGAGGCAGGGAATCAGATGTGCGGAATCAGAGATGGGGAATCAGAGGCAGTGAATCAGAGGCGGGGAATCAGAGGCAGGGAATCAGAGGCCAGGAATCAGAGGCGGGGAATTAGATATGGGGAATCAGAGGTGGGGAATCAGAGGCAGGGTATCAGATGTGCGGAATCAGAGATGGGGAGTCAGAGGCAGAGAATCAGAATCAGAAGCGGGGAATAAGAGGCCGGGAATCAGAGGTGGGGAATCAGAGTCCGGGAATCAGAGATGGGGAATCAGAGGCGGGGAATGAGATATTGGGAATCAGAGGCGGGGAATCAGAGGCAGGGAAACAGAGGCGGGGAATCAGATATGGGGTATCAGAGGTTGGGAATCAGAGGCAGGGAATCAGAAGTGTGGAATCAGAGACTGGGAATCAGATGCGGGGAATCAGAGGCGGGGAATCAGAGCTGGGGAATCAGAGGCGGGGAATCAGATTTGGGGAATCAGAGGCAGGGAATTAGATATGGGGAAACAGAGGAGGGGAATCAGAGGCGGGGAAACAGAGGCGGGGAATCAGATATGGGGAATCAGAGGTGGGGAATAAGTGGCAGGGAAGCAGAGGCGGGGTATCAGAGCTGGGGAATCAAAGGCGGGGAATCTGAGTTGGGTTATCAGAGGAGGGGAATCAGATATGGGGAAACAGGCGGGGCATCAGAGGCGGGGAAACAGAGGCGGGGAATCAGATATGGGGAATCAGAGGTGGGGAATCAGAGGCAGGGAATCAGATGTGCGGAATCAGAGATGGGGTATCAGAGGCATGGAATCAGTATCAGAAGCGGAGAATCAGAGGCCGGGAATCAGAGGCCGGGAATCAGATGCCGGGAATAAGAGGCCGGGAATCAGAGGTGGGGAATCTGAGTCCGGGAATCAGAAATGGGGAATCAGAGGCGGGGAATGAGATATGGGGAATCAGAGGCGGGGAATCAGAGGCGGGGAAACAGAGGCGGGGAATCAGATATGGGGAATCAGAGGTGGCGAATCAAAGGTTGTGAATCAGAGATGGGGAATCAGAGGCGGGGAATCAGAGGCAGGGAAACAAACACGGGGAATCAGAGGCGGGGAATCAGAGCTGGGGAATCAGAGGCGGGGAATCAGAGTTGGGGAATCAGAGGCGTGGAATCAGATATGGGGAAACAGAGGCGGGGAATCAGAGGCGGGGAAACAGAGGCGGGGAATCAGATATGGGGAATCAGAGGTGGGGAATCAGAGGTTGGGAGTCAGAGGCTTGGAATCAGAGGCGGGGAATCAGAGGCGGGGAATCAGAGGCAGGGAATCAGATTTGCAGAATCAGAGAAGGGGAATCAGAGGCAGGGAATCAGAGGCGGGGAATCAGAGGCGGGGAATCAGAGGCCGGGAATCAGAGGCCGGGAATGAGAGGCCGGGAATGAGAGGCCGGGAATCAGAGGCCGGAAATCAGAGGCCGGGAATCAGAGGTGGGGAATAAGAGGCACGGAATCAGATGTGCGGTATCAGAGATGGGGAATCACAGGCAGGGAATCAGATATGGGAAATCAGAGGTGGGGAATCAGAGGAAGGGAATCAGATGTGCGGAATCAGAGATGGGGAATCAGAGGCAGAGAATCAGAATCAGAAGCGGGGAATAAGAGGCCGGGAATCAGAGGCGGGGAATCAGATATGGGGAAACAGAGGTGGGGAATCAGAGGCGGGGAAACAGAGGTGGGAAATCAGATATGGGGAATCAGAGATGGCGACTCAAAGGCGTTGAATCAGAGATGGGGAATCAGAGGCGGGGAATCAGAGGCGGGGAATCAGAGTTGGGGAATCAGAGGCGGGGAATCAGATATGGGGAAACAGAGGTGGGGAATCAGAGGCGGGGAAACAGAGGTGGGGAATCAGATATGGGGAATCAGAGGTGGGGAATCAGAGGTTGGGAATCAAACACGGGGAATGAGAGACGGGAAATCATAGCTGGGGAATCAGAGGCGGGGAATCAGAGTTGGGGATTCAGAGGCGGGGAATCAGATATGGGGAAACAGAGGCGGGGAACAGAGGCGGGGAATCAGATATGGGGAAACAGAGGCGGGGAATCAGAGGCGGGGAAACAGAGGCGGGGAATCAGATATGGGGAATCAGAGGCGGGGAATCAGATATGGGGAAACAGAGGCGGGGAATCAGAGGCGGGGAAACAGAGGCGGGGAATCAGATATGGGGAATCAGAGGCGGGGAATCAGATATGGGGAATCAGAGGTGGGGAATTAGAGGCAGAGAATCAGATGTGCGGAATCAGAGATGGGGAATCAGAGGCAGAGAATCAGAATCAGAAGCGGGGAATAAGAGGCCGGGAATCAGAGGTGGGGAATCAGAGTCCGGGAATCAGAGATGGGGAATCAGGGGCGGGGAATGAGATATTGGGAATCAGAGGCGGGGAAACAGAGGCAGGGAAACAGAGGCGGGGAATCAGATATGGGGAATCAGAGGTTGGGAATCAGAGGCAGGGAATCAGAGGTGGGGAATCAGAGGCAGGGAATCAGATGCGGGGAATCAGAGGCGGGGAATCAGAGCTGGGGAATCAGAGGAGGGGAATCAGAGTTGGGGAATCAGAGGCCGGGAATTAGATATGGGGAAACAGAAGAGGGGAATCAGAGGCGGGGAAACAGAGGCGGGGAATCAGATATGGGGAATCAGAGGTGGGGAATAAGTTGCAGGGAAGCAGAGGCCGGATATCAGAGCTGGGGAATAAGAGGTGGGGAATCTGAGTTGGGGTATCAGAGGCGGGGAATCAGATATGGGGAAACAGAGGCGGGGCATCAGAGGTGGGGAAACAGAGGCGGGGAATCAGATATGGGGAATCAGATGTGGGGAATCAGAGGCAGGGAATCAGATGTGCGGAATCAGAGATGGGGAATCAGAGGCATGGAATCAGAATCAGAAGCGGGGAATCAGAGGCTGGGAATCAGAGGCCGGGAATCAGATGCCGGGAACAAGAGGCCAGGAATCAGAGGTGGGGAATCAGAGTCCGGGAATCAGAGATGGGGAATCAGAGGCGGGGAATGAGATATGGGGAATCAGAGGTGGGGAATCAGAGGCGGGGAAACAGAGGCGGGGAATCAGATATGGGGAATCAGAGGTGGCGAATCAAAGGTTGTGAATCAGAGATGGTGAATCAGAGGCGGGGAATCAGAGGCAGGGAATCAAACACGGGGAATCAGAGGCGGGGAATCAGAGCTGGGGAATCAGAGGCGGGGAATCAGAGTTGGGGAATCAGAGGCGTGGAATCAGATATGGGGAAACAGAGGCGGGGAATCAGAGGCGGGGAAACAGAGGCGGGGAATCAGATATGAGGAATCAGAGGTGGGGAATCAGATATGGGGAAACAGAGGCGTGGAATCAGAGGCGGAAAACAGAGGCGGGGAATCTGTGGTTGGGAATCAGAGGCAGTGAATCAGAGGCGGGGAATCAGAGGCGGGGAATCAGAGGCAGGGAATCAGATGTGCGGAATCAGAGATGGGGAATCAGAATCAGAGATGGGGAATCAGAGGCGGGGAATGAGATATGGGGAATCAGAGGCGGGGATTCAGAGGCGGGGAAACAGATGCGGTGAATCAGATATGGGGAATCAGAGGTGGCGAATCAAAGGCGCAGAATCAGAGATGGGGAATCAGAGGCGGGGAATCAGAGTTGGGGAATCAGAGGCGGGGAATCAGAGGCGGGGAAACAGAGGCGGGGAATCAGATATGGGGAATCAGAGGTGGGGAATCAGATGTTACGAATCAGAGGCAATGAATCAGAGGCGGGGAATCAGAGGCGGGGAATCAGAGGCAGGGAATCAGATGTGCGGAATCAGAGATGGGGAATCAGAGGCAGGGAATCAGAGGCGGGGAATCAGAGGCAGGGAATCAGAGGCCAGGAATCAGAGGCGGGGAATTAGATATGGGGAATCAGAGGTGGGGAATCAGAGGCAGGGTATCAGATGTGCGGAATCAGAGATGGGGAGTCAGAGGCAGAGAATCAGAATCAGAAGCGGGGAATAAGAGGCCGGGAATCAGAGGTGGGGAATCAGAGTCCGGGAATCAGAGATGGGGAATCAGAGGCGGGGAATGAGATATTGGGAATCAGAGGCGGGGAATCAGAGGCAGGGAAACAGAGGCGGGGAATCAGATATGGGGAATCAGAGGTTGGGAATCAGAGGCAGGGAATCAGAAGTGTGGAATCAGAGACTGGGAATCAGATGCGGGGAATCAGAGGCGGGGAATCAGTGCTGGGGAATCAGAGGCGGGGAATCAGATTTGGGGAATCAGAGGCAGGGAATTAGATATGGGGAAACAGAGGAGGGGAATCAGAGGCGGGGAAACAGAGGCAGGGAATCAGATATGGGGAATCAGAGGTGGGGAATAAGTGGCAGGGAAGCAGAGGCGGGGTATCAGAGCTGGGGAATCAAAGGCGGGGAATCTGAGTTGGGTTATCAGAGGAGGGGAATCAGATATGGGGAAACAGGCGGGGCATCAGAGGCGGGGAAACAGAGGCGGGGAATCAGATATGGGGAATCAGAGGTGGGGAATCAGAGGAAGGGAATCAGATGTGCGGAATCAGAGATGGGGAATCAGAGGCAGAGAATCAGAATCAGAAGCGGGGAATAAGAGGCCGGGAATCAGAGGCGGGGAATCAGATATGGGGAAACAGAGGTGGGGAATCAGAGGCGGGGAAACAGAGGTGGGAAATCAGATATGGGGAATCAGAGATGGCGACTCAAAGGCGTTGAATCAGAGATGGGGAATCAGAGGCGGGGAATCAGAGGCGGGGAATCAGAGTTGGGGAATCAGAGGCGGGGAATCAGATATGGGGAAACAGAGGTGGGGAATCAGAGGCGGGGAAACAGAGGTGGGGAATCAGATATGGGGAATCAGAGGTGGGGAATCAGAGGTTGGGAATCAAACACGGGGAATGAGAGACGGGAAATCATAGCTGGGGAATCAGAGGCGGGGAATCAGAGTTGGGGAATCAGAGGCGGGGAATCAGATATGGGGAAACAGAGGCGGGGAACAGAGGCAAGGAATCAGATATGGGGAAACAGAGGCGGGGAATCAGAGGCGGGGAAACAGAGGCGGGGAATCAGATATGGGGAATAAGAGGTGGGGAATCAGATATGGGGAAACAGAGGCGGGGAATACGAGGCGGGAAACACAGGCGGGGAATCAGATATGGGGAATCAGAGGTGGGGAATCAGTGGTTGGGAATCAGAGGCAGGTAATCAGAGGCGGGGAATCAGAGGCGGGGAATCAGAGGCAGGGAATCAGATGTGCGGAATCAGAGATGGGGATTCAGAGTCCGGGAATCAGAGATGGGGAATCAGAGGCGGGGAATGAGATATGGGGAATCAGAGGCGGGGAATCAGAGGCGGGGAAGCAGATGCGGGGAATCAGATATGGGGAATCAGAGGTGGCGAATCAAAGGCGCTGAATCAGAGATGGTGAATCAGAGGCGGGGAATCAGAGGCAGTGAATCAAACACGGGGAATCAGAGGCGGGGAATCAGAGTTGGGGAATGAGAGGCGGGGAATCAGATATGGGGAAACAGAGGCGGGGAATCAGAGGCGGGGAAACAGAGGCGGGGAATCAGATATGGGGAATCACAGGTGGGGAATCAGAGGTTGCGAATCAGAGGAAGGGAATCAGAGGCGGGGAATCAGAGGCGGGGAATCAGAGGCAGGGAATCAGATGTGCGGAATCAGAGATGGTGAATCAGAGGCTGGGAATCAGAGGCGGGGAATCAGAGGCGGGGAATCAGATATGGGGAATCAGAGGTGGGGAATTAGAGGCAGAGAATCAGATGTGCGGAATCAGAGATGGGGAATCAGAGGCAGAGAATCAGAATCAGAAGCGGGGAATAAGAGGCCGGGAATCAGAGGTGGGGAATCAGAGTCCGGGAATCAGAGATGGGGAATCAGATATGGGGAATCAGAGGTGGGGAATCAGAGGCAGGGTATCAGATGTGCCGAATCAGAGATGGGGAGTCAGAGGCAGAGAATCAGAATCAGAAGCGGGGAATAAGAGGCCGGGAATCAGAGGTGGGGAATCAAAGTCTGGGAATCAGAGATGGGGAATCAGAGGCGGGGAATGAGATATTGGGAATCAGAGGCGGGGAATCAGAGGCAGGGAAACAGAGGCGGGGAATCAGATATGGGGAATCAGAGGTTGGGAATCAGAGGCAGGGAATCAGAAGTGTGGAATCAGAGACTGGGAATCAGATGCGGGGAATCAGAGGCGTGGAATCAGAGCTGGGGAATCAGAGGCGGGGAATCAGATTTGGGGAATCAGAGGCAGGGAATTAGATATGGGGAAACAGAGGAGGGGAATCAGAGGCGGGGAAACAGAGGCGGGGAATCAGATATGGGGAATCAGAGGTGGGGAATAAGTGGCAGGGAAGCAGAGGCGGGGTATCAGAGCTGGGGAATCAAAGGCGGGGAATCTGAGTTGGGTTATCAGAGGAGGGGAATCAGATATGGGGAATCAGAGGTGGGGAATCAGAGGCGGGGAATGAGATATGGGGAATCAGAGGTGGGGAATCAGAGGCGGGGAAACAGAGGCGGGGAATCAGATATGGGGAATCAGAGGTGGCGAATCAAAGGTTGTGAATCAGAGATGGTGAATCAGAGGCGGGGAATCAGAGGCAGGGATTCAAACACGGGGAATCAGAGGCGGGGAATCAGAGCTGGGGAATCAGAGGCGGGGAATCAGAGTTGGGGAATCAGAGGCGTGGAATCAGATATGGGGAAACAGAGGCGGGGAATCAGAGGCGGGGAAACAGAGGCGGGGAATCAGATATGGGGAATCAGAGGTGGGGAATCAGATATGGGGAAACAGAGGCGGGGAATCAGAGGCGGAAAACAGAGGCGGGGAATCAGTGGTTGGGAATCAGAGGCAGTGAATCAGATATGGGGAATCAGAGGTGGGGAATCAGTGGTTGGGAATCAGAGGCAGGTAATCAGAGGCGGGGAATCAGAGGCGGGGAATCAGAGGCAGGGAATCAGATGTGCGGAATCAGAGATGGTAAATCAGAATCAGAGATGGGGAATCAGAGGCGGTGAATGAGATATGGGGAATCAGAGGCGGGGAATCAGAGGCGGGGAAACAGATGCGGTGAATCAGATATGGGGAATCAGAGGTGGCGAATCAAAGGCGCAGAATCAGAGATGGGGAATCAGAGGCGGGGAATCAGAGTTGGGGAATCAGAGGCGGGGAATCAGAGGCGGGGAAACAGAGGCGGGGAATCAGATATGGGGAATCAGAGGTGGGGAATCAGATGTTACGAATCAGAGGCAATGAATCAGAGGCGGGGAATCAGAGGCGGGGAATCAGAGGCAGGGAATCAGATGTGCGGAATCAGAGATGGGGAATCAGAGGCAGGGAATCAGAGGCGGGGAATCAGAGGCAGGGAATCAGAGGCCAGGAATCAGAGGCGGGGAATTAGATATGGGGAATCAGAGGTGGGGAATCAGAGGCAGGGTATCAGATGTGCGGAATCAGAGATGGGGAGTCAGAGGCAGAGAATCAGAATCAGAAGCGGGGAATAAGAGGCCGGGAATCAGAGGTGGGGAATCAGAGTCCGGGAATCAGAGATGGGGAATCAGAGGCGGGGAATGAGATATTGGGAATCAGAGGCGGGGAATCAGAGGCAGGGAAACAGAGGCGGGGAATCAGATATGGGGTATCAGAGGTTGGGAATCAGAGGCAGGGAATCAGAAGTGTGGAATCAGAGACTGGGAATCAGATGCGGGGAATCAGAGGCGGGGAATCAGAGCTGGGGAATCAGAGGCGGGGAATCAGATTTGGGGAATCAGAGGCAGGGAATTAGATATGGGGAAACAGAGGAGGGGAATCAGAGGCGGGGAAACAGAGGCGGGGAATCAGATATGGGGAATCAGAGGTGGGGAATAAGTGGCAGGGAAGCAGAGGCGGGGTATCAGAGCTGGGGAATCAAAGGCGGGGAATCTGAGTTGGGTTATCAGAGGAGGGGAATCAGATATGGGGAAACAGGCGGGGCATCAGAGGCGGGGAAACAGAGGCGGGGAATCAGATATGGGGAATCAGAGGTGGGGAATCAGAGGCAGGGAATCAGATGTGCGGAATCAGAGATGGGGTATCAGAGGCATGGAATCAGTATCAGAAGCGGAGAATCAGAGGCCGGGAATCAGAGGCCGGGAATCAGATGCCGGGAATAAGAGGCCGGGAATCAGAGGTGGGGAATCTGAGTCCGGGAATCAGAAATGGGGAATCAGAGGCGGGGAATGAGATATGGGGAATCAGAGGCGGGGAATCAGAGGCGGGGAAACAGAGGCGGGGAATCAGATATGGGGAATCAGAGGTGGCGAATCAAAGGTTGTGAATCAGAGATGGGGAATCAGAGGCGGGGAATCAGAGGCAGGGAAACAAACACGGGGAATCAGAGGCGGGGAATCAGAGCTGGGGAATCAGAGGCGGGGAATCAGAGTTGGGGAATCAGAGGCGTGGAATCAGATATGGGGAAACAGAGGCGGGGAATCAGAGGCGGGGAAACAGAGGCGGGGAATCAGATATGGGGAATCAGAGGTGGGGAATCAGAGGTTGGGAGTCAGAGGCTTGGAATCAGAGGCGGGGAATCAGAGGCGGGGAATCAGAGGCAGGGAATCAGATTTGCAGAATCAGAGAAGGGGAATCAGAGGCAGGGAATCAGAGGCGGGGAATCAGAGGCGGGGAATCAGAGGCCGGGAATCAGAGGCCGGGAATGAGAGGCCGGGAATGAGAGGCCGGGAATCAGAGGCCGGAAATCAGAGGCCGGGAATCAGAGGTGGGGAATAAGAGGCACGGAATCAGATGTGCGGTATCAGAGATGGGGAATCACAGGCAGGGAATCAGATATGGGAAATCAGAGGTGGGGAATCAGAGGAAGGGAATCAGATGTGCGGAATCAGAGATGGGGAATCAGAGGCAGAGAATCAGAATCAGAAGCGGGGAATAAGAGGCCGGGAATCAGAGGCGGGGAATCAGATATGGGGAAACAGAGGTGGGGAATCAGAGGCGGGGAAACAGAGGTGGGAAATCAGATATGGGGAATCAGAGATGGCGACTCAAAGGCGTTGAATCAGAGATGGGGAATCAGAGGCGGGGAATCAGAGGCGGGGAATCAGAGTTGGGGAATCAGAGGCGGGGAATCAGATATGGGGAAACAGAGGTGGGGAATCAGAGGCGGGGAAACAGAGGTGGGGAATCAGATATGGGGAATCAGAGGTGGGGAATCAGAGGTTGGGAATCAAACACGGGGAATGAGAGACGGGAAATCATAGCTGGGGAATCAGAGGCGGGGAATCAGAGTTGGGGATTCAGAGGCGGGGAATCAGATATGGGGAAACAGAGGCGGGGAACAGAGGCGGGGAATCAGATATGGGGAAACAGAGGCGGGGAATCAGAGGCGGGGAAACAGAGGCGGGGAATCAGATATGGGGAATCAGAGGTGGGGAATCAGATATGGGGAAACAGAGGCGGGGAATACGAGGCGGGAAACACAGGCGGGGAATCAGATATGGGGAATCAGAGGTGGGGAATCAGTGGTTGGGAATCAGAGGCAGGGAATCAGATATGGGGAATCAGAGGTGGGGAATCAGTGGTTGGGAATCAGAGGCAGGTAATCAGAGGCGGGGAATCAGAGGCGGGGAATCAGAGGCAGGGAATCAGATGTGCGGAATCAGAGATGGGGATTCAGAGTCCGGGAATCAGAGATGGGGAATCAGAGGCGGGGAATGAGATATGGGGAATCAGAGGCGGGGAATCAGAGGCGGGGAAGCAGATGCGGGGAATCAGATATGGGGAATCAGAGGTGGCGAATCAAAGGCGCTGAATCAGAGATGGGGAATCAGAGGCGGGGAATCAGAGGCAGTGAATCAAACACGGGGAATCAGAGGCGGGGAATCAGAGTTGGGGAATGAGAGGCGGGGAATCAGATATGGGGAAACAGAGGCGGGGAATCAGAGGCGGGGAAACAGAGGCGGGGAATCAGATATGGGGAATCACAGGTGGGGAATCAGAGGTTGCGAATCAGAGGAAGGGAATCAGAGGCGGGGAATCAGAGGCGGGGAATCAGAGGCAGGGAATCAGATGTGCGGAATCAGAGATGGTGAATCAGAGGCTGGGAATCAGAGGCGGGGAATCAGAGGCGGGGAATCAGATATGGGGAATCAGAGGTGGGGAATTAGAGGCAGAGAATCAGATGTGCGGAATCAGAGATGGGGAATCAGAGGCAGAGAATCAGAATCAGAAGCGGGGAATAAGAGGCCGGGAATCAGAGGTGGGGAATCAGAGTCCGGGAATCAGAGATGGGGAATCAGGGGCGGGGAATGAGATATTGGGAATCAGAGGCGGGGAAACAGAGGCAGGGAAACAGAGGCGGGGAATCAGATATGGGGAATCAGAGGTTGGGAATCAGAGGCAGGGAATCAGAGGTGGGGAATCAGAGGCAGGGAATCAGATGCGGGGAATCAGAGGCGGGGAATCAGAGCTGGGGAAACAGAGGAGGGGAATCAGAGTTGGGGAATCAGAGGCCGGGAATTAGATATGGGGAAACAGAAGAGGGGAATCAGAGGCGGGGAAACAGAGGCGGGGAATCAGATATGGGGAATCAGAGGTGGGGAATAAGTTGCAGGGAAGCAGAGGCCGGATATCAGAGCTGGGGAATAAGAGGTGGGGAATCTGAGTTGGGGTATCAGAGGCGGGGAATCAGATATGGGGAAACAGAGGCGGGGCATCAGAGGTGGGGAAACAGAGGCGGGGAATCAGATATGGGGAATCAGATGTGGGGAATCAGAGGCAGGGAATCAGATGTGCGGAATCAGAGATGGGGAATCAGAGGCATGGAATCAGAATCAGAAGCGGGGAATCAGAGGCTGGGAATCAGAGGCCGGGAATCAGATGCCGGGAACAAGAGGCCAGGAATCAGAGGTGGGGAATCAGAGTCCGGGAATCAGAGATGGGGAATCAGAGGCGGGGAATGAGATATGGGGAATCAGAGGTGGGGAATCAGAGGCGGGGAAACAGAGGCGGGGAATCAGATATGGGGAATCAGAGGTGGCGAATCAAAGGTTGTGAATCAGAGATGGTGAATCAGAGGCGGGGAATCAGAGGCAGGGAATCAAACACGGGGAATCAGAGGCGGGGAATCAGAGCTGGGGAATCAGAGGCGGGGAATCAGAGTTGGGGAATCAGAGGCATGGAATCAGATATGGGGAAACAGAGGCGGGGAATCAGAGGCGGGGAAACAGAGGCGGGGAATCAGATATGAGGAATCAGAGGTGGGGAATCAGATATGGGGAAACAGAGGCGGGGAATCAGAGGCGGAAAACAGAGGCGGGGAATCAGTGGTTGGGAATCAGAGGCAGTGAATCAGATATGGGGAATCAGAGGTGGGGAATCAGTGGTTGGGAATCAGAGGCAGGTAATCAGAGGCGGGGAATCAGAGGCGGGGAATCAGAGGCAGGGAATCAGATGTGCGGAATCAGAGATGGGGAATCAGAATCAGAGATGGGGAATCAGAGGCGGGGAATGAGATATGGGGAATCAGAGGCGGGGATTCAGAGGCGGGGAAACAGATGCGGTGAATCAGATATGGGGAATCAGAGGTGGCGAATCAAAGGCGCAGAATCAGAGATGGGGAATCAGAGGCGGGGAATCAGAGTTGGGGAATCAGAGGCGGGGAATCAGAGGCGGGGAAACAGAGGCGGGGAATCAGATATGGGGAATCAGAGGTGGGGAATCAGATGTTACGAATCAGAGGCAATGAATCAGAGGCGGGGAATCAGAGGCGGGGAATCAGAGGCAGGTAATCAGATGTGCGGAATCAGAGATGGGGAATCAGAGGCAGGGAATCAGAGGCGGGGAATCAGAGGCAGGGAATCAGAGGCCAGGAATCAGAGGCGGGGAATTAGATATGGGGAATCAGAGGTGGGGAATCAGAGGCAGGGTATCAGATGTGCGGAATCAGAGATGGGGAGTCAGAGGCAGAGAATCAGAATCAGAAGCGGGGAATAAGAGGCCGGGAATCAGAGGTGGGGAATCAGAGTCCGGGAATCAGAGATGGGGAATCAGAGGCGGGGAATGAGATATTGGGAATCAGAGGCGGGGAATCAGAGGCAGGGAAACAGAGGCGGGGAATCAGATATGGGGAATCAGAGGTTGGGAATCAGAGGCAGGGAATCAGAAGTGTGGAATCAGAGACTGGGAATCAGATGCGGGGAATCAGAGGCGGGGAATCAGTGCTGGGGAATCAGAGGCGGGGAATCAGATTTGGGGAATCAGAGGCAGGGAATTAGATATGGGGAAACAGAGGAGGGGAATCAGAGGCGGGGAAACAGAGGCAGGGAATCAGATATAGGGAATCAGAGGTGGGGAATAAGTGGCAGGGAAGCAGAGGCGGGGTATCAGAGCTGGGGAATCAAAGGCGGGGAATCTGAGTTGGGTTATCAGAGGAGGGGAATCAGATATGGGGAAACAGGCGGGGCATCAGAGGCGGGGAAACAGAGGCGGGGAATCAGATATGGGGAATCAGAGGTGGGGAATCAGAGGAAGGGAATCAGATGTGCGGAATCAGAGATGGGGAATCAGAGGCAGAGAATCAGAATCAGAAGCGGGGAATAAGAGGCCGGGAATCAGAGGCGGGGAATCAGATATGGGGAAACAGAGGTGGGGAATCAGAGGCGGGGAAACAGAGGTGGGAAATCAGATATGGGGAATCAGAGATGGCGACTCAAAGGCGTTGAATCAGAGATGGGGAATCAGAGGCGGGGAATCAGAGGCGGGGAATCAGAGTTGGGGAATCAGAGGCGGGGAATCAGATATGGGGAAACAGAGGTGGGGAATCAGAGGCGGGGAAACAGAGGTGGGGAATCAGATATGGGGAATCAGAGGTGGGGAATCAGAGGTTGGGAATCAAACACGGGGAATGAGAGACGGGAAATCATAGCTGGGGAATCAGAGGCGGGGAATCAGAGTTGGGGAATCAGAGGCGGGGAATCAGATATGGGGAAACAGAGGCGGGGAACAGAGGCGGGGAATCAGATATGGGGAAACAGAGGCGGGGAATCAGAGGCGGGGAAACAGAGGCGGGGAATCAGATATGGGGAATAAGAGGTGGGGAATCAGATATGGGGAAACAGAGGCGGGGAATACGAGGCGGGAAACACAGGCGGGGAATCAGATATGGGGAATCAGAGGTGGGGAATCAGTGGTTGGGAATCAGAGGCAGGTAATCAGAGGCGGGGAATCAGAGGCGGGGAATCAGAGGCAGGGAATCAGATGTGCGGAATCAGAGATGGGGATTCAGAGTCCGGGAATCAGAGATGGGGAATCAGAGGCGGGGAATGAGATATGGGGAATCAGAGGCGGGGAATCAGAGGCGGGGAAGCAGATGCGGGGAATCAGATATGGGGAATCAGAGGTGGCGAATCAAAGGCGCTGAATCAGAGATGGGGAATCAGAGGCGGGGAATCAGAGGCAGTGAATCAAACACGGGGAATCAGAGGCGGGGAATCAGAGTTGGGGAATGAGAGGCGGGGAATCAGATATGGGGAAACAGAGGCGGGGAATCAGAGGCGGGGAAACAGAGGCGGGGAATCAGATATGGGGAATCACAGGTGGGGAATCAGAGGTTGCGAATCAGAGGAAGGGAATCAGAGGCGGGGAATCAGAGGCGGGGAATCAGAGGCAGGGAATCAGATGTGCGGAATCAGAGATGGTGAATCAGAGGCTGGGAATCAGAGGCGGGGAATCAGAGGCGGGGAATCAGATATGGGGAATCAGAGGTGGGGAATTAGAGGCAGAGAATCAGATGTGCGGAATCAGAGATGGGGAATCAGAGGCAGAGAATCAGAATCAGAAGCGGGGAATAAGAGGCCGGGAATCAGAGGTGGGGAATCAGAGTCCGGGAATCAGAGATGGGGAATCAGAGGCAGGGAATCAGAGGCGGGGAATCAGAGGCAGGGAATCAGAGGCCAGGAATCAGAGGCGGGGAATTAGATATGGGGAATCAGAGGTGGGGAATCAGAGGCAGGGTATCAGATGTGCGGAATCAGAGATGGGGAGTCAGAGGCAGAGAATCAGAATCAGAAGCGGGGAATAAGAGGCAGGGAATCAGAGGTGGGGAATCAGAGTCCGGGAATCAGAGATGGGGAATCAGAGGCGGGGAATGAGATATTGGGAATCAGAGGCGGGGAATCAGAGGCAGGGAAACAGAGGCGGGGAATCAGATATGGGGAATCAGAGGTTGGGAATCAGAGGCAGGGAATCAGAAGTGTGGAATCAGAGACTGGGAATCAGATGCGGGGAATCAGAGGCGGGGAATCAGTGCTGGGGAATCAGAGGCGGGGAATCAGATTTGGGGAATCAGAGGCAGGGAATTAGATATGGGGAAACAGAGGAGGGGAATCAGAGGCGGGGAAACAGAGGCAGGGAATCAGATATGGGGAATCAGAGGTGGGGAATAAGTGGCAGGGAAGCAGAGGCGGGGTATCAGAGCTGGGGAATCAAAGGCGGGGAATCTGAGTTGGGTTATCAGAGGAGGGGAATCAGATATGGGGAAACAGGCGGGGCATCAGAGGCGGGGAAACAGAGGCGGGGAATCAGATATGGGGAATCAGAGGTGGGGAATCAGAGGAAGGGAATCAGATGTGCGGAATCAGAGATGGGGAATCAGAGGCAGAGAATCAGAATCAGAAGCGGGGAATAAGAGGCCGGGAATCAGAGGCGGGGAATCAGATATGGGGAAACAGAGGTGGGGAATCAGAGGCGGGGAAACAGAGGTGGGAAATCAGATATGGGGAATCAGAGATGGCGACTCAAAGGCGTTGAATCAGAGATGGGGAATCAGAGGCGGGGAATCAGAGGCGGGGAATCAGAGTTGGGGAATCAGAGGCGGGGAATCAGATATGGGGAAACAGAGGTGGGGAATCAGAGGCGGGGAAACAGAGGTGGGGAATCAGATATGGGGAATCAGAGGTGGGGAATCAGAGGTTGGGAATCAAACACGGGGAATGAGAGACGGGAAATCATAGCTGGGGAATCAGAGGCGGGGAATCAGAGTTGGGGAATCAGAGGCGGGGAATCAGATATGGGGAAACAGAGGCGGGGAACAGAGGCGGGGAATCAGATATGGGGAAACAGAGGCGGGGAATCAGAGGCGGGGAAACAGAGGCGGGGAATCAGATATGGGGAATAAGAGGTGGGGAATCAGATATGGGGAAACAGAGGCGGGGAATACGAGGCGGGAAACACAGGCGTGGAATCAGATATGGGGAATCAGAGGTGGGGAATCAGTGGTTGGGAATCAGAGGCAGGTAATCAGAGGCGGGGAATCAGAGGCGGGGAATCAGAGGCAGGGAATCAGATGTGCGGAATCAGAGATGGGGATTCAGAGTCCGGGAATCAGAGATGGGGAATCAGAGGCGGGGAATGAGATATGGGGAATCAGAGGCGGGGAATCAGAGGCGGGGAAGCAGATGCGGGGAATCAGATATGGGGAATCAGAGGTGGCGAATCAAAGGCGCTGAATCAGAGATGGGGAATCAGAGGCGGGGAATCAGAGGCAGTGAATCAAACACGGGGAATCAGAGGCGGGGAATCAGAGTTGGGGAATGAGAGGCGGGGAATCAGATATGGGGAAACAGAGGCGGGGAATCAGAGGCGGGGAAACAGAGGCGGGGAATCAGATATGGGGAATCACAGGTGGGGAATCAGAGGTTGCGAATCAGAGGAAGGGAATCGGAGGCGGGGAATCAGAGGCGGGGAATCAGAGGCAGGGAATCAGATGTGCGGAATCAGAGATGGTGAATCAGAGGCTGGGAATCAGAGGCGGGGAATCAGAGGCGGGGAATCAGATATGGGGAATCAGAGGTGGGGAATTAGAGGCAGAGAATCAGATGTGCGGAATCAGAGATGGGGAATCAGAGGCAGAGAATCAGAATCAGAAGCGGGGAATAAGAGGCCGGGAATCAGAGGTGGGGAATCAGAGTCCGGGAATCAGAGATGGGGAATCAGGGGCGGGGAATGAGATATTGGGAATCAGAGGCGGGGAAACAGAGGCAGGGAAACAGAGGCGGGGAATCAGATATGGGGAATCAGAGGTTGGGAATCAGAGGCAGGGAATCAGAGGTGGGGAATCAGAGGCAGGGAATCAGATGCGGGGAATCAGAGGCGGGGAATCAGAGCTGGGGAATCAGAGGAGGGGAATCAGAGTTGGGGAATCAGAGGCCGGGAATTAGATATGGGGAAACAGAAGAGGGGAATCAGAGGCGGGGAAACAGAGGCGGGGAATCAGATATGGGGAATCAGAGGTGGGGAATAAGTTGCAGGGAAGCAGAGGCCGGATATCAGAGCTGGGGAATAAGAGGTGGGGAATCTGAGTTGGGGTATCAGAGGCGGGGAATCAGATATGGGGAAACAGAGGCGGGGCATCAGAGGTGGGGAAACAGAGGCGGGGAATCAGAAATGGGGAATCAGATGTGGGGAATCAGAGGCAGGGAATCAGATGTGCGGAATCAGAGATGGGGAATCAGAGGCATGGAATCAGAATCAGAAGCGGGGAATCAGAGGCTGGGAATCAGAGGCCGGGAATCAGATGCCGGGAACAAGAGGCCAGGAATCAGAGGTGGGGAATCAGAGTCCGGGAATCAGAGATGGGGAATCAGAGGCGGGGAATGAGATATGGGGAATCAGAGGTGGGGAATCAGAGGCGGGGAAACAGAGGCGGGGAATCAGATATGGGGAATCAGAGGTGGCGAATCAAAGGTTGTGAATCAGAGATGGTGAATCAGAGGCGGGGAATCAGAGGCAGGGAATCAAACACGGGGAATCAGAGGCGGGGAATCAGAGCTGGGGAATCAGAGGCGGGGAATCAGAGTTGGGGAATCAGAGGCGTGGAATCAGATATGGGGAAACAGAGGCGGGGAATCAGAGGCGGGGAAACAGAGGCGGGGAATCAGATATGAGGAATCAGAGGTGGGGAATCAGATATGGGGAAACAGAGGCGGGGAATCAGAGGCTGAAAACAGAGGCGGGGAATCAGTGGTTGGGAATCAGAGGCAGTGAATCAGATATGGGGAATCAGAGGTGGGGAATCAGTGGTTGGGAATCAGAGGCAGGTAATCAGAGGCGGGGAATCAGAGGCGGGGAATCAGAGGCAGGGAATCAGATGTGCGGAATCAGAGATGGGGAATCAGAATCAGAGATGGGGAATCAGAGGCGGGGAATGAGATATGGGGAATCAGAGGCGGGGATTCAGAGGCGGGGAAACAGATGCGGTGAATCAGATATGGGGAATCAGAGGTGGCGAATCAAAGGCGCAGAATCAGAGATGGGGAATCAGAGGCGGGGAATCAGAGTTGGGGAATCAGAGGCGGGGAATCAGAGGCGGGGAAACAGAGGCGGGGAATCAGATATGGGGAATCAGAGGTGGGGAATCAGATGTTACGAATCAGAGGCAATGAATCAGAGGCGGGGAATCAGAGGCGGGGAATCAGAGGCAGGGAATCAGATGTGCGGAATCAGAGATGGGGAATCAGAGGCAGGGAATCAGAGGCGGGGAATCAGAGGCAGGGAATCAGAGGCCAGGAATCAGAGGCGGGGAATTAGATATGGGGAATCAGAGGTGGGGAATCAGATATGGGGAATCACAGGTGGGGAATCAGAGTCCGGGAATCAGAGATGGGGAATCAGAGGCAGGGAATCAGAGGCGGGGAATCAGAGGCAGGGAATCAGAGGCCAGGAATCAGAGGCGGGGAATCAGATATGGGGAAACAGAGGCGGGGAATCAGAGGCGGGGAAACAGAGGCGGGGAATCAGATATGGGGAATCACAGGTGGGGAATCAGAGTCCGGGAATCAGAGATGGGGAATCAGAGGCAGGGAATCAGAGGCGGGGAATCAGAGGCAGGGAATCAGAGGCCAGGAATCAGAGGCGGGGAATTAGATATGGGGAATCAGAGGTGGGGAATCAGAGGCAGGGTATCAGATGTGCGGAATCAGAGATGGGGAGTCAGAGGCAGAGAATCAGAATCAGAAGCGGGGAATAAGAGGCAGGGAATCAGAGGTGGGGAATCAGAGTCCGGGAATCAGAGATGGGGAATCAGAGGCGGGGAATGAGATATTGGGAATCAGAGGCGGGGAATCAGAGGCAGGGAAACAGAGGCGGGGAATCAGATATGGGGAATCAGAGGTTGGGAATCAGAGGCAGGGAATCAGAAGTGTGGAATCAGAGACTGGGAATCAGATGCGGGGAATCAGAGGCGGGGAATCAGTGCTGGGGAATCAGAGGCGGGGAATCAGATTTGGGGAATCAGAGGCAGGGAATTAGATATGGGGAAACAGAGGAGGGGAATCAGAGGCGGGGAAACAGAGGCAGGGAATCAGATATGGGGAATCAGAGGTGGGGAATAAGTGGCAGGGAAGCAGAGGCGGGGTATCAGAGCTGGGGAATCAAAGGCGGGGAATCTGAGTTGGGTTATCAGAGGAGGGGAATCAGATATGGGGAAACAGGCGGGGCATCAGAGGCGGGGAAACAGAGGCGGGGAATCAGATATGGGGAATCAGAGGTGGGGAATCAGAGGAAGGGAATCAGATGTGCGGAATCAGAGATGGGGAATCAGAGGCAGAGAATCAGAATCAGAAGCGGGGAATAAGAGGCCGGGAATCAGAGGCGGGGAATCAGATATGGGGAAACAGAGGTGGGGAATCAGAGGCGGGGAAACAGAGGTGGGAAATCAGATATGGGGAATCAGAGATGGCGACTCAAAGGCGTTGAATCAGAGATGGGGAATCAGAGGCGGGGAATCAGAGGCGGGGAATCAGAGTTGGGGAATCAGAGGCGGGGAATCAGATATGGGGAAACAGAGGTGGGGAATCAGAGGCGGGGAAACAGAGGTGGGGAATCAGATATGGGGAATCAGAGGTGGGGAATCAGAGGTTGGGAATCAAACACGGGGAATGAGAGACGGGAAATCATAGCTGGGGAATCAGAGGCGGGGAATCAGAGTTGGGGAATCAGAGGCGGGGAATCAGATATGGGGAAACAGAGGCGGGGAACAGAGGCGGGGAATCAGATATGGGGAAACAGAGGCGGGGAATCAGAGGCGGGGAAACAGAGGCGGGGAATCAGATATGGGGAATAAGAGGTGGGGAATCAGATATGGGGAAACAGAGGCGGGGAATACGAGGCGGGAAACACAGGCGTGGAATCAGATATGGGGAATCAGAGGTGGGGAATCAGTGGTTGGGAATCAGAGGCAGGTAATCAGAGGCGGGGAATCAGAGGCGGGGAATCAGAGGCAGGGAATCAGATGTGCGGAATCAGAGATGGGGATTCAGAGTCCGGGAATCAGAGATGGGGAATCAGAGGCGGGGAATGAGATATGGGGAATCAGAGGCGGGGAAGCAGATGCGGGGAAGCAGATGCGGGGAATCAGATATGGGGAATCAGAGGTGGCGAATCAAAGGCGCTGAATCAGAGATGGGGAATCAGAGGCGGGGAATCAGAGGCAGTGAATCAAACACGGGGAATCAGAGGCGGGGAATCAGAGTTGGGGAATGAGAGGCGGGGAATCAGATATGGGGAAACAGAGGCGGGGAATCAGAGGCGGGGAAACAGAGGCGGGGAATCAGATATGGGGAATCACAGGTGGGGAATCAGAGGTTGCGAATCAGAGGAAGGGAATCGGAGGCGGGGAATCAGAGGCGGGGAATCAGAGGCAGGGAATCAGATGTGCGGAATCAGAGATGGTGAATCAGAGGCTGGGAATCAGAGGCGGGGAATCAGAGGCGGGGAATCAGATATGGGGAATCAGAGGTGGGGAATTAGAGGCAGAGAATCAGATGTGCGGAATCAGAGATGGGGAATCAGAGGCAGAGAATCAGAATCAGAAGCGGGGAATAAGAGGCCGGGAATCAGAGGTGGGGAATCAGAGTCCGGGAATCAGAGATGGGGAATCAGGGGCGGGGAATGAGATATTGGGAATCAGAGGCGGGGAAACAGAGGCAGGGAAACAGAGGCGGGGAATCAGATATGGGGAATCAGAGGTTGGGAATCAGAGGCAGGGAATCAGAGGTGGGGAATCAGAGGCAGGGAATCAGATGCGGGGAATCAGAGGCGGGGAATCAGAGCTGGGGAATCAGAGGAGGGGAATCAGAGTTGGGGAATCAGAGGCCGGGAATTAGATATGGGGAAACAGAAGAGGGGAATCAGAGGCGGGGAAACAGAGGCGGGGAATCAGATATGGGGAATCAGAGGTGGGGAATAAGTTGCAGGGAAGCAGAGGCCGGATATCAGAGCTGGGGAATAAGAGGTGGGGAATCTGAGTTGGGGTATCAGAGGCGGGGAATCAGATATGGGGAAACAGAGGCGGGGCATCAGAGGTGGGGAAACAGAGGCGGGGAATCAGAAATGGGGAATCAGATGTGGGGAATCAGAGGCAGGGAATCAGATGTGCGGAATCAGAGATGGGGAATCAGAGGCATGGAATCAGAATCAGAAGCGGGGAATCAGAGGCTGGGAATCAGAGGCCGGGAATCAGATGCCGGGAACAAGAGGCCAGGAATCAGAGGTGGGGAATCAGAGTCCGGGAATCAGAGATGGGGAATCAGAGGCGGGGAATGAGATATGGGGAATCAGAGGTGGGGAATCAGAGGCGGGGAAACAGAGGCGGGGAATCAGATATGGGGAATCAGAGGTGGCGAATCAAAGGTTGTGAATCAGAGATGGTGAATCAGAGGCGGGGAATCAGAGGCAGGGAATCAAACACGGGGAATCAGAGGCGGGGAATCAGAGCTGGGGAATCAGAGGCGGGGAATCAGAGTTGGGGAATCAGAGGCGTGGAATCAGATATGGGGAAACAGAGGCGGGGAATCAGAGGCGGGGAAACAGAGGCGGGGAATCAGATATGAGGAATCAGAGGTGGGGAATCAGATATGGGGAAACAGAGGCGGGGAATCAGAGGCTGAAAACAGAGGCGGGGAATCAGTGGTTGGGAATCAGAGGCAGTGAATCAGATATGGGGAATCAGAGGTGGGGAATCAGTGGTTGGGAATCAGAGGCAGGTAATCAGAGGCGGGGAATCAGAGGCGGGGAATCAGAGGCAGGGAATCAGATGTGCGGAATCAGAGATGGGGAATCAGAATCAGAGATGGGGAATCAGAGGCGGGGAATGAGATATGGGGAATCAGAGGCGGGGATTCAGAGGCGGGGAAACAGATGCGGTGAATCAGATATGGGGAATCAGAGGTGGCGAATCAAAGGCGCAGAATCAGAGATGGGGAATCAGAGGCGGGGAATCAGAGTTGGGGAATCAGAGGCGGGGAATCAGAGGCGGGGAAACAGAGGCGGGGAATCAGATATGGGGAATCAGAGGTGGGGAATCAGATGTTACGAATCAGAGGCAATGAATCAGAGGCGGGGAATCAGAGGCGGGGAATCAGAGGCAGGGAATCAGATGTGCGGAATCAGAGATGGGGAATCAGAGGCAGGGAATCAGAGGCGGGGAATCAGAGGCAGGGAATCAGAGGCCAGGAATCAGAGGCGGGGAATTAGATATGGGGAATCAGAGGTGGGGAATCAGAGGCAGGGTATCAGATGTGCGGAATCAGAGATGGGGAGTCAGAGGCAGAGAATCAGAATCAGAAGCGGGGAATAAGAGGCCGGGAATCAGAGGTGGGGAATCAGAGTCCGGGAATCAGAGATGGGGAATCAGAGGCGGGGAATGAGATATTGGGAATCAGAGGCGGGGAATCAGAGGCAGGGAAACAGAGGCGGGGAATCAGATATGGGGAATCAGAGGTTGGGAATCAGAGGCAGGGAATCAGAAGTGTGGAATCAGAGACTGGGAATCAGATGCGGGGAATCAGAGGCGGGGAATCAGTGCTGGCGAATCAGAGGCGGGGAATCAGATTTGGGGAATCAGAGGCAGGGAATTAGATATGGGGAAACAGAGGAGGGGAATCAGAGGCGGGGAAACAGAGGCAGGGAATCAGATATGGGGAATCAGAGGTGGGGAATAAGTGGCAGGGAAGCAGAGGCGGGGTATCAGAGCTGGGGAATCAAAGGCGGGGAATCTGAGTTGGGTTATCAGAGGAGGGGAATCAGATATGGGGAAACAGGCGGGGCATCAGAGGCGGGGAAACAGAGGCGGGGAATCAGATATGGGGAATCAGAGGTGGGGAATCAGAGGAAGGGAATCAGATGTGCGGAATCAGAGATGGGGAATCAGAGGCAGAGAATCAGAATCAGAAGCGGGGAATAAGAGGCCGGGAATCAGAGGCGGGGAATCAGATATGGGGAAACAGAGGTGGGGAATCAGAGGCGGGGAAACAGAGGTGGGAAATCAGATATGGGGAATCAGAGATGGCGACTCAAAGGCGTTGAATCAGAGATGGGGAATCAGAGGCGGGGAATCAGAGGCGGGGAATCAGAGTTGGGGAATCAGAGGCGGGGAATCAGATATGGGGAAACAGAGGTGGGGAATCAGAGGCGGGGAAACAGAGGTGGGGAATCAGATATGGGGAATCAGAGGTGGGGAATCAGAGGTTGGGAATCAAACACGGGGAATGAGAGACGGGAAATCATAGCTGGGGAATCAGAGGCGGGGAATCAGAGTTGGGGAATCAGAGGCGGGGAATCAGATATGGGGAAACAGAGGCGGGGAACAGAGGCGGGGAATCAGATATGGGGAAACAGAGGCGGGGAATCAGAGGCGGGGAAACAGAGGCGGGGAATCAGATATGGGGAATAAGAGGTGGGGAATCAGATATGGGGAAACAGAGGCGGGGAATACGAGGCGGGAAACACAGGCGGGGAATCAGATATGGGGAATCAGAGGTGGGGAATCAGTGGTTGGGAATCAGAGGCAGGGAATCAGATATGGGGAATCAGAGGTGGGGAATCAGTGGTTGGAAATCAGAGGCAGGTAATCAGAGGCGGGGAATCAGAGGCGGGGAATCAGAGGCAGGGAATCAGATGTGCGGAATCAGAGATGGGGATTCAGAGTCCGGGAATCAGAGATGGGGAATCAGAGGCGGGGAATGAGATATGGGGAATCAGAGGCGGGGAATCAGAGGCGGGGAAGCAGATGCGGGGAATCAGATATGGGGAATCAGAGGTGGCGAATCAAAGGCGCTGAATCAGAGATGGGGAATCAGAGGCGGGGAATCAGAGGCAGTGAATCAAACACGGGGAATCAGAGGCGGGGAATCAGAGTTGGGGAATGAGAGGCGGGGAATCAGATATGGGGAAACAGAGGCGGGGAATCAGAGGCGGGGAAACAGAGGCGGGGAATCAGATATGGGGAATCACAGGTGGGGAATCAGAGGTTGCGAATCAGAGGAAGGGAATCAGAGGCGGGGAATCAGAGGCGGGGAATCAGAGGCAGGGAATCAGATGTGCGGAATCAGAGATGGTGAATCAGAGGCTGGGAATCAGAGGCGGGGAATCAGAGGCGGGGAATCAGATATGGGGAATCAGAGGTGGGGAATTAGAGGCAGAGAATCAGATGTGCGGAATCAGAGATGGGGAATCAGAGGCAGAGAATCAGAATCAGAAGCGGGGAATAAGAGGCCGGGAATCAGAGGTGGGGAATCAGAGTCCGGGAATCAGAGATGGGGAATCAGGGGCGGGGAATGAGATATTGGGAATCAGAGGCGGGGAAACAGAGGCAGGGAAACAGAGGCGGGGAATCAGATATGGGGAATCAGAGGTTGGGAATCAGAGGCAGGGAATCAGAGGTGGGGAATCAGAGGCAGGGAATCAGATGCGGGGAATCAGAGGCGGGGAATCAGAGCTGGGGAATCAGAGGAGGGGAATCAGAGTTGGGGAATCAGAGGCCGGGAATTAGATATGGGGAAACAGAAGAGGGGAATCAGAGGCGGGGAAACAGAGGCGGGGAATCAGATATGGGGAATCAGAGGTGGGGAATAAGTTGCAGGGAAGCAGAGGCCGGATATCAGAGCTGGGGAATAAGAGGTGGGGAATCTGAGTTGAAGTATCAGAGGCGGGGAATCAGATATGGGGAAACAGAGGCGGGGCATCAGAGGTGGGGAAACAGAGGCGGGGAATCAGATATGGGGAATCAGATGTGGGGAATCAGAGGCAGGGAATCAGATGTGCGGAATCAGAGATGGGGAATCAGAGGCATGGAATCAGAATCAGAAGCGGGGAATCAGAGGCTGGGAATCAGAGGCCGGGAATCAGATGCCGGGAACAAGAGGCCAGGAATCAGAGGTGGGGAATCAGAGTCCGGGAATCAGAGATGGGGAATCAGAGGCGGGGAATGAGATATGGGGAATCAGAGGTGGGGAATCAGAGGCGGGGAAACAGAGGCGGGGAATCAGATATGGGGAATCAGAGGTGGCGAATCAAAGGTTGTGAATCAGAGATGGTGAATCAGAGGCGTGGAATCAGAGGCAGGGAATCAAACACGGGGAATCAGAGGCGGGGAATCAGAGCTGGGGAATCAGAGGCGGGGAATCAGAGTTGGGGAATCAGAGGCGTGGAATCAGATATGGGGAAACAGAGGCGGGGAATCAGAGGCGGGGAAACAGAGGCGGGGAATCAGATATGAGGAATCAGAGGTGGGGAATCAGATATGGGGAAACAGAGGCGGGGAATCAGAGGCGGAAAACAGAGGCGGGGAATCAGTGGTTGGGAATCAGAGGCAGTGAATCAGATATGGGGAATCAGAGGTGGGGAATCAGTGGTTGGGAATCAGAGGCAGGTAATCAGAGGCGGGGAATCAGAGGCGGGGAATCAGAGGCAGGGAATCAGATGTGCGGAATCAGAGATGGGGAATCAGAATCAGAGATGGGGAATCAGAGGCGGGGAATGAGATATGGGGAATCAGAGGCGGGGATTCAGAGGCGGGGAAACAGATGCGGTGAATCAGATATGGGGAATCAGAGGTGGCGAATCAAAGGCGCAGAATCAGAGATGGGGAATCAGAGGCGGGGAATCAGAGTTGGGGAATCAGAGGCGGGGAATCAGAGGCGGGGAAACAGAGGCGGGGAATCAGATATGGGGAATCAGAGGTGGGGAATCAGATGTTACGAATCAGAGGCAATGAATCAGAGGCGGGGAATCAGAGGCGGGGAATCAGAGGCAGGGAATCAGATGTGCGGAATCAGAGATGGGGAATCAGAATCAGAGATGGGGAATCAGAGGCGGGGAATGAGATATGGGGAATCAGAGGCGGGGATTCAGAGGCGGGGAAACAGATGCGGTGAATCAGATATGGGGAATCAGAGGTGGCGAATCAAAGGCGCAGAATCAGAGATGGGGAATCAGAGGCGGGGAATCAGAGTTGGGGAATCAGAGGCGGGGAATCAGAGGCGGGGAAACAGAGGCGGGGAATCAGATATGGGGAATCAGAGGTGGGGAATCAGATGTTACGAATCAGAGGCAATGAATCAGAGGCGGGGAATCAGAGGCGGGGAATCAGAGGCAGGGAATCAGATGTGCGGAATCAGAGATGGGGAATCAGAGGCAGGGAATCAGAGGCGGGGAATCAGAGGCAGGGAATCAGAGGCCAGGAATCAGAGGCGGGGAATTAGATATGGGGAATCAGAGGTGGGGAATCAGAGGCAGGGTATCAGATGTGCGGAATCAGAGATGGGGAGTCAGAGGCAGAGAATCAGAATCAGAAGCGGGGAATAAGAGGCCGGGAATCAGAGGTGGGGAATCAGAGTCCGGGAATCAGAGATGGGGAATCAGAGGCGGGGAATGAGATATTGGGAATCAGAGGCGGGGAATCAGAGGCAGGGAAACAGAGGCGGGGAATCAGATATGGGGAATCAGAGGTTGGGAATCAGAGGCAGGGAATCAGAAGTGTGGAATCAGAGACTGGGAATCAGATGCGGGGAATCAGAGGCGGGGAATCAGTGCTGGGGAATCAGAGGCGGGGAATCAGATTTGGGGAATCAGAGGCAGGGAATTAGATATGGGGAAACAGAGGAGGGGAATCAGAGGCGGGGAAACAGAGGCGGGGAATCAGATATGGGGAATCAGAGGTGGGGAATAAGTGGCAGGGAAGCAGAGGCGGGGTATCAGAGCTGGGGAATCAAAGGCGGGGAATCTGAGTTGGGTTATCAGAGGAGGGGAATCAGATATGGGGAAACAGGCGGGGCATCAGAGGCGGGGAAACAGAGGCGGGGAATCAGATATGGGGAAACAGAGGCGGGGAATCAGAGGCGGGGAAACAGAGGCGGGGAATCAGATATGGGGAATAAGAGGTGGGGAATCAGATATGGGGAAACAGAGGCGGGGAATACGAGGCGGGAAACACAGGCGGGGAATCAGATATGGGGAATCAGAGGTGGGGAATCAGTGGTTGGGAATCAGAGGCAGGGAATCAGATATGGGGAATCAGAGGTGGGGAATCAGTGGTTGGGAATCAGAGGCAGGTAATCAGAGGCGGGGAATCAGAGGCGGGGAATCAGAGGCAGGGAATCAGATGTGCGGAATCAGAGATGGGGATTCAGAGTCCGGGAATCAGAGATGGGGAATCAGAGGCGGGGAATGAGATATGGGGAATCAGAGGCGGGGAATCAGAGGCGGGGAAGCAGATGCGGGGAATCAGATATGGGGAATCAGAGGTGGCGAATCAAAGGCGCTGAATCAGAGATGGGGAATCAGAGGCGGGGAATCAGAGGCAGTGAATCAAACACGGGGAATCAGAGGCGGGGAATCAGAGTTGGGGAATGAGAGGCGGGGAATCAGATATGGGGAAACAGAGGCGGGGAATCAGAGGCGGGGAAACAGAGGCGGGGAATCAGATATGGGGAATCACAGGTGGGGAATCAGAGGTTGCGAATCAGAGGAAGGGAATCAGAGGCGGGGAATCAGAGGCGGGGAATCAGAGGCAGGGAATCAGATGTGCGGAATCAGAGATGGTGAATCAGAGGCTGGGAATCAGAGGCGGGGAATCAGAGGCGGGGAATCAGATATGGGGAATCAGAGGTGGGGAATTAGAGGCAGAGAATCAGATGTGCGGAATCAGAGATGGGGAATCAGAGGCAGAGAATCAGAATCAGAAGCGGGGAATAAGAGGCCGGGAATCAGAGGTGGGGAATCAGAGTCCGGGAATCAGAGATGGGGAATCAGGGGCGGGGAATGAGATATTGGGAATCAGAGGCGGGGAAACAGAGGCAGGGAAACAGAGGCGGGGAATCAGATATGGGGAATCAGAGGTTGGGAATCAGAGGCAGGGAATCAGAGGTGGGGAATCAGAGGCAGGGAATCAGATGCGGGGAATCAGAGGCGGGGAATCAGAGCTGGGGAATCAGAGGAGGGGAATCAGAGTTGGGGAATCAGAGGCCGGGAATTAGATATGGGGAAACAGAAGAGGGGAATCAGAGGCGGGGAAACAGAGGCGGGGAATCAGATATGGGGAATCAGAGGTGGGGAATAAGTTGCAGGGAAGCAGAGGCCGGATATCAGAGCTGGGGAATAAGAGGTGGGGAATCTGAGTTGAAGTATCAGAGGCGGGGAATCAGATATGGGGAAACAGAGGCGGGGCATCAGAGGTGGGGAAACAGAGGCGGGGAATCAGATATGGGGAATCAGATGTGGGGAATCAGAGGCAGGGAATCAGATGTGCGGAATCAGAGATGGGGAATCAGAGGCATGGAATCAGAATCAGAAGCGGGGAATCAGAGGCTGGGAATCAGAGGCCGGGAATCAGATGCCGGGAACAAGAGGCCAGGAATCAGAGGTGGGGAATCAGAGTCCGGGAATCAGAGATGGGGAATCAGAGGCGGGGAATGAGATATGGGGAATCAGAGGTGGGGAATCAGAGGCGGGGAAACAGAGGCGGGGAATCAGATATGGGGAATCAGAGGTGGCGAATCAAAGGTTGTGAATCAGAGATGGTGAATCAGAGGCGTGGAATCAGAGGCAGGGAATCAAACACGGGGAATCAGAGGCGGGGAATCAGAGCTGGGGAATCAGAGGCGGGGAATCAGAGTTGGGGAATCAGAGGCGTGGAATCAGATATGGGGAAACAGAGGCGGGGAATCAGAGGCGGGGAAACAGAGGCAGGGAATCAGATATGAGGAATCAGAGGTGGGGAATCAGATATGGGGAAACAGAGGCGGGGAATCAGAGGCGGAAAACAGAGGCGGGGAATCAGTGGTTGGGAATCAGAGGCAGTGAATCAGATATGGGGAATCAGAGGTGGGGAATCAGTGGTTGGGAATCAGAGGCAGGTAATCAGAGGCGGGGAATCAGAGGCGGGGAATCAGAGGCAGGGAATCAGATGTGCGGAATCAGAGATGGGGTATCAGAATCAGAGATGGGGAATCAGAGGCGGGGAATGAGATATGGGGAATCAGAGGCGGGGATTCAGAGGCGGGGAAACAGATGCGGTGAATCAGATATGGGGAATCAGAGGTGGCGAATCAAAGGCGCAGAATCAGAGATGGGGAATCAGAGGCGGGGAATCAGAGTTGGGGAATCAGAGGCGGGGAATCAGAGGCGGGGAAACAGAGGCGGGGAATCAGATATGGGGAATCAGAGGTGGGGAATCAGATGTTACGAATCAGAGGCAATGAATCAGAGGCGGGGAATCAGAGGCGGGGAATCAGAGGCAGGGAATCAGATGTGCGGAATCAGAGATGGGGAATCAGAATCAGAGATGGGGAATCAGAGGCGGGGAATGAGATATGGGGAATCAGAGGCGGGGATTCAGAGGCGGGGAAACAGATGCGGTGAATCAGATATGGGGAATCAGAGGTGGCGAATCAAAGGCGCAGAATCAGAGATGGGGAATCAGAGGCGGGGAATCAGAGTTGGGGAATCAGAGGCGGGGAATCAGAGGCGGGGAAACAGAGGCGGGGAATCAGATATGGGGAATCAGAGGTGGGGAATCAGATGTTACGAATCAGAGGCAATGAATCAGAGGCGGGGAATCAGAGGCGGGGAATCAGAGGCAGGGAATCAGATGTGCGGAATCAGAGATGGGGAATCAGAGGCAGGGAATCAGAGGCGGGGAATCAGAGGCAGGGAATCAGAGGCCAGGAATCAGAGGCGGGGAATTAGATATGGGGAATCAGAGGTGGGGAATCAGAGGCAGGGTATCAGATGTGCGGAATCAGAGATGGGGAGTCAGAGGCAGAGAATCAGAATCAGAAGCGGGGAATAAGAGGCCGGGAATCAGAGGTGGGGAATCAGAGTCCGGGAATCAGAGATGGGGAATCAGAGGCGGGGAATGAGATATTGGGAATCAGAGGCGGGGAATCAGAGGCAGGGAAACAGAGGCGGGGAATCAGATATGGGGAATCAGAGGTTGGGAATCAGAGGCAGGGAATCAGAAGTGTGGAATCAGAGACTGGGAATCAGATGCGGGGAATCAGAGGCGGGGAATCAGTGCTGGGGAATCAGAGGCGGGGAATCAGATTTGGGGAATCAGAGGCAGGGAATTAGATATGGGGAAACAGAGGAGGGGAATCAGAGGCGGGGAAACAGAGGCGGGGAATCAGATATGGGGAATCAGAGGTGGGGAATAAGTGGCAGGGAAGCAGAGGCGGGGTATCAGAGCTGGGGAATCAAAGGCGGGGAATCTGAGTTGGGTTATCAGAGGAGGGGAATCAGATATGGGGAAACAGGCGGGGCATCAGAGGCGGGGAAACAGAGGCGGGGAATCAGATATGGGGAATCAGAGGTGGGGAATCAGAGGCAGGGAATCAGATGTGCGGAATCAGAGATGGGGTATCAGAGGCATGGAATCAGAATCAGAAGCAGAGAATCAGAGGCCGGGAATCAGAGGCCGGGAATCAGATGCCGGGAATAAGAGGCCGGGAATCAGAGGTGGGGAATCTGAGTCCGGGAATCAGAAATGGGGAATCAGAGGCGGGGAATGAGATATGGGGAATCAGAGGCGGGGAATCAGAGGCGGGGAAACAGAGGCGGGGAATCAGATATGGGGAATCAGAGGTGGCGAATCAAAGGTTGTGAATCAGAGATGGGGAATCAGAGGCGGGGAATCAGAGGCAGGGAAACAAACACGGGGAATCAGAGGCGGGGAATCAGAGCTGGGGAATCAGAGGCGGGGAATCAGAGTTGGGGAATCAGAGGCGTGGAATCAGATATGGGGAAACAGAGGCGGGGAATCAGAGGCGGGGAAACAGAGGCGGGGAATCAGATATGGGGAATCAGAGGTGGGGAATCAGAGGTTGGGAGTCAGAGGCTTGGAATCAGAGGCGGGGAATCAGAGGCGGGGAATCAGAGGCAGGGAATCAGATGTGCAGAATCAGAGAAGGGGAATCAGAGGCAGGGAATCAGAGGCGGGGAATCAGAGGCGGGGAATCAGAGGCCGGGAATCAGAGGCCGGGAATGAGAGGCCGGGAATGAGAGGCCGGGAATCAGAGGCCGGAAATCAGAGGCCGGGAATCAGAGGTGGGGAATAAGAGGCACGGAATCAGATGTGCGGTATCAGAGATGGGGAATCACAGGCAGGGAATCAGATATGGGAAATCAGAGGTGGGGAATCAGAGGAAGGGAATCAGATGTGCGGAATCAGAGATGGGGAATCAGAGGCAGAGAATCAGAATCAGAAGCGGGGAATAAGAGGCCGGGAATCAGAGGCGGGGAATCAGATATGGGGAAACAGAGGTGGGGAATCAGAGGCGGGGAAACAGAGGTGGGAAATCAGATATGGGGAATCAGAGATGGCGACTCAAAGGCGTTGAATCAGAGATGGGGAATCAGAGGCGTGGAATCAGAGGCGGGGAATCAGAGTTGGGGAATCAGAGGCGGGGAATCAGATATGGGGAAACAGAGGTGGGGAATCAGAGGCGGGGAAACAGAGGTGGGGAATCAGATATGGGGAATCAGAGGTGGGGAATCAGAGGTTGGGAATCAAACACGGGGAATGAGAGACGGGAAATCATAGCTGGGGAATCAGAGGTGGGGAATCAGAGTTGGGGAATCAGAGGCGGGGAATCAGATATGGGGAAACAGAGGCGGGGAACAGAGGCGGGGAATCAGATATGGGGAAACAGAGGCGGGGAATCAGAGGCGGGGAAACAGAGGCGGGGAATCAGATATGGGGAATCAGAGGTGGGGAATCAGATATGGGGAAACAGAGGCGGGGAATACGAGGCGGGAAACACAGGCGGCGAATCAGATATGGGGAATCAGAGGTGGGGAATCAGTGGTTGGGAATCAGAGGCAGGGAATCAGATATGGGGAATCAGAGGTGGGGAATCAGTGGTTGGGAATCAGAGGCAGGTAATCAGAGGCGGGGAATCAGAGGCGGGGAATCAGAGGCAGGGAATCAGATGTGCGGAATCAGAGATGGGGATTCAGAGTCCGGGAATCAGAGATGGGGAATCAGAGGTGGGGAATGAGATATGGGGAATCAGAGGCGGGGAATCAGAGGCGGGGAAGCAGATGCGGGGAATCAGATATGGGGAATCAGAGGTGGCGAATCAAAGGCGCTGAATCAGAGATGGGGAATCAGAGGCGGGGAATCAGAGGCAGTGAATCAAACACGGGGAATCAGAGGCGGGGAATCAGAGTTGGGGAATGAGAGGCGGGGAATCAGATATGGGGAAACAGAGGCGGGGAATCAGAGGCGGGGAAACAGAGGCGGGGAATCAGATATGGGGAATCACAGGTGGGGAATCAGAGGTTGCGAATCAGAGGAAGGGAATCAGAGGCGGGGAATCAGAGGCGGGGAATCAGAGGCAGGGAATCAGATGTGCGGAATCAGAGATGGTGAATCAGAGGCGGGGAATCAGAGGCGGGGAATCAGAGGCGGGGAATCAGATATGGGGAATCAGAGGTGGGGAATTAGAGGCAGGGAATCAGATGTGCGGAATCAGAGATGGGGAATCAGAGGCAGAGAATCAGAATCAGAAGCGGGGAATAAGAGGCCGGGAATCAGAGGTGGGGAATCAGAGTCCGGGAATCAGAGATGGGGAATCAGGGGCGGGGAATGAGATATTGGGAATCAGAGGCGGGGAAACAGAGGCAGGGAAACAGAGGCGGGGAATCAGATATGGGGAATCAGAGGTTGGGAATCAGAGGCAGGGAATCAGAGGTGGGGAATCAGAGGCAGGGAATCAGATGCGGGGAATCAGAGGCGGGGAATCAGAGCTGGGGAATCAGAGGAGGGGAATCAGAGTTGGGGAATCAGAGGCCGGGAATTAGATATGGGGAAACAGAAGAGGGGAATCAGAGGCGGGGAAACAGAGGCGGGGAATCAGATATGGGGAATCAGAGGTGGGGAATAAGTTGCAGGGAAGCAGAGGCCGGATATCAGAGCTGGGGAATAAGAGGTGGGGAATCTGAGTTGGGGTATCAGAGGCGGGGAATCAGATATGGGGAAACAGAGGCGGGGCCTCAGAGGTGGGGAAACAGAGGCGGGGAATCAGATATGGGGAATCAGATGTGGGGAATCAGAGGCAGGGAATCAGATGTGCGGAATCAGAGATGGGGAATCAGAGGCAGAGAATCAGAATCAGAAGAGGGGAATAAGAGGCCGGGAATCAGAGGTGGGGAATCAGAGTCCGGGAATCAGAGATGGGGAATCAGGGGCGGGGAATGAGATATTGGGAATCAGAGGCGGGGAAACAGAGGCAGGGAAACAGAGGCGGGGAATCAGATATGGGGAATCAGAGGTTGGGAATCAGAGGCAGGGAATCAGAGGTGGGGAATCAGAGGCAGGGAATCAGATGCGGGGAATCAGAGGCGGGGAATCAGAGCTGGGGAATCAGAGGAGGGGAATCAGAGTTGGGGAATCAGAGGCCGGGAATTAGATATGGGGAAACAGAAGAGGGGAATCAGAGGCGGGGAAACAGAGGCGGGGAATCAGATATGGGGAATCAGAGGTGGGGAATAAGTTGCAGGGAAGCAGAGGCCGGATATCAGAGCTGGGGAATAAGAGGTGGGGAATCTGAGTTGGGGTATCAGAGGCGGGGAATCAGATATGGGGAAACAGAGGCGGGGCATCAGAGGTGGGGAAACAGAGGCGGGGAATCAGATATGGGGAATCAGATGTGGGGAATCAGAGGCAGGGAATCAGATGTGCGGAATCAGAGATGGGGAATCAGAGGCATGGAATCAGAATCAGAAGCGGGGAATCAGAGGCTGGGAATCAGAGGCCGGGAATCAGATGCCGGGAACAAGAGGCCAGGAATCAGAGGTGGGGAATCAGAGTCCGGGAATCAGAGATGGGGAATCAGAGGCGGGGAATGAGATATGGGGAATCAGAGGTGGGGAATCAGAGGCGGGGAAACAGAGGCGGGGAATCAGATATGGGGAATCAGAGGTGGCGAATCAAAGGTTGTGAATCAGAGATGGTGAATCAGAGTTGGGGAATCAGAGGCGTGGAATCAGATATGGGGAAACAGAGGCGGGGAATCAGAGGCGGGGAAACAGAGGCGGGGAATCAGATATGGGGAATCAGAGGTGGGGAATCAGATATGGGGAAACAGAGGCGGGGAATCAGAGGCGGAAAACAGAGGCGGGGAATCAGTGGTTGGGAATCAGAGGCAGTGAATCAGATATGGGGAATCAGAGGTGGGGAATCAGTGGTTGGGAATCAGAGGCAGGTAATCAGAGGCGGGGAATCAGAGGCGGATAATCAGAGGCACGGAATCAGATGTGCGGAATCAGAGATGGGGAATCAGAATCAGAGATGGGGAATCAGAGGCGGGGAATGTGATATGGGGAATCAGAGGCGGGGAATCAGAGGCGGGGAAACAGATGCGGTGAATCAGATATGGGGAATCAGAGGTGGCGAATCAAAGGCGCAGAATCAGAGATGGGGAATCAGAGGCGGGGAATCAGAGTTGGGGAATCAGAGGCGGGGAATCAGAGGCGGGGAAACAGAGGCGGGGAATCAGATATGGGGAATCAGAGGTGGGGAATCAGATGTTACGAATCAGAGGCAATGAATCAGAGGCGGGGAATCAGAGGCGGGGAATCAGAGGCAGGGAATCAGATGTGCGGAATCAGAGATGGGGAATCAGAGGCAGGGAATCAGAGGCGGGGAATCAGAGGCAGGGAATCAGAGGCCAGGAATCAGAGGCGGGGAATTAGATATGGGGAATCAGAGGTGGGGAATCAGAGGCAGGGTATCAGATGTGCCGAATCAGAGATGGGGAGTCAGAGGCAGAGAATCAGAATCAGAAGCGGGGAATAAGAGGCCGGGAATCAGAGGTGGGGAATCAGAGTCCGGGAATCAGAGATGGGGAATCAGAGGCGGGGAATGAGATATTGGGAATCAGAGGCGGGGAATCAGAGGCAGGGAAACAGAGGCGGGGAATCAGATATGGGGAATCAGAGGTTGGGAATCAGAGGCAGGGAATCAGAAGTGTGGAATCAGAGACTGGGAATCAGATGCGGGGAATCAGAGGCAGTGAATCAAACACGGGGAATCAGAGGCGGGGAATCAGAGTTGGGGAATGAGAGGCGGGGAATCAGATATGGGGAAACAGAGGCGGGGAATCAGAGGCGGGGAAACAGAGGCGGGGAATCAGATATGGGGAATCAGAGGTGGGGAATAAGTGGCAGGGAAGCAGAGGCGGGGTATCAGAGCTGGGGAATCAAAGGCGGGGAATCTGAGTTGGGTTATCAGAGGAGGGGAATCAGATATGGGGAAACAGGCGGGGCATCAGAGGCGGGGAAACAGAGGCGGGGAATCAGATATGGGGAATCAGAGGTGGGGAATCAGAGGCAGGGAATCAGATGTGCGGAATCAGAGATGGGGTATCAGAGGCATGGAATCAGAATCAGAAGCGGAGAATCAGAGGCCGGGAATCAGAGGCCGGGAATCAGATGCCGGGAATAAGAGGCCGGGAATCAGAGGTGGGGAATCTGAGTCCGGGAATCAGAAATGGGGAATCAGAGGCGGGGAATGAGATATGGGGAATCAGAGGCGGGGAATCAGAGGCGGGGAAACAGAGGCGGGGAATCAGATATGGGGAATCAGAGGTGGCGAATCAAAGGTTGTGAATCAGAGATGGGGAATCAGAGGCGGGGAATCAGAGGCAGGGAAACAAACACGGGGAATCAGAGGCGGGGAATCAGAGCTGGGGAATCAGAGGCGGGGAATCAGAGTTGGGGAATCAGAGGCGTGGAATCAGATATGGGGAAACAGAGGCGGGGAATCAGAGGCGGGGAAACAGAGGCGGGGAATCAGATATGGGGAATCAGAGGTGGGGAATCAGAGGTTGGGAGTCAGAGGCTTGGAATCAGAGGCGGGGAATCAGAGGCGGGGAATCAGAGGCAGGGAATCTGATGTGCAGAATCAGAGAAGGGGAATCAGAGGCAGGGAATCAGAGGCGGGGAATCAGAGGCGGGGAATCAGAGGCCGGGAATCAGAGGCCGGGAATGAGAGGCCGGGAATGAGAGGCCGGGAATCAGAGGCCGGAAATCAGAGGCCGGGAATCAGAGGTGGGGAATAAGAGGCACGGAATCAGATGTGCGGTATCAGAGATGGGGAATCACAGGCAGGGAATCAGATATGGGAAATCAGAGGTGGGGAATCAGAGGAAGGGAATCAGATGTGCGGAATCAGAGATGGGGAATCAGAGGCAGAGAATCAGAATCAGAAGCGGGGAATAAGAGGCCGGGAATCAGAGGCGGGGAATCAGATATGGGGAAACAGAGGTGGGGAATCAGAGGCGGGGAAACAGAGGTGGGAAATCAGATATGGGGAATCAGAGATGGCGACTCAAAGGCGTTGAATCAGAGATGGGGAATCAGAGGCGTGGAATCAGAGGCGGGGAATCAGAGTTGGGGAATCAGAGGCGGGGAATCAGATATGGGGAAACAGAGGTGGGGAATCAGAGGCGGGGAAACAGAGGTGGGGAATCAGATATGGGGAATCAGAGGTGGGGAATCAGAGGTTGGGAATCAAACACGGGGAATGAGAGACGGGAAATCATAGCTGGGGAATCAGAGGTGGGGAATCAGAGTTGGGGAATCAGAGGCGGGGAATCAGATATGGGGAAACAGAGGCGGGGAACAGAGGCGGGGAATCAGATATGGGGAAACAGAGGCGGGGAATCAGAGGCGGGGAAACAGAGGCGGGGAATCAGATATGGGGAATCAGAGGTGGGGAATCAGATATGGGGAAACAGAGGCGGGGAATACGAGGCGGGAAACACAGGCGGCGAATCAGATATGGGGAATCAGAGGTGGGGAATCAGTGGTTGGGAATCAGAGGCAGGGAATCAGATATGGGGAATCAGAGGTGGGGAATCAGTGGTTGGGAATCAGAGGCAGGTAATCAGAGGCGGGGAATCAGAGGCGGGGAATCAGAGGCAGGGAATCAGATGTGCGGAATCAGAGATGGGGATTCAGAGTCCGGGAATCAGAGATGGGGAATCAGAGGTGGGGAATGAGATATGGGGAATCAGAGGCGGGGAATCAGAGGCGGGGAAGCAGATGCGGGGAATCAGATATGGGGAATCAGAGGTGGCGAATCAAAGGCGCTGAATCAGAGATGGGGAATCAGAGGCGGGGAATCAGAGGCAGTGAATCAAACACGGGGAATCAGAGGCGGGGAATCAGAGTTGGGGAATGAGAGGCGGGGAATCAGATATGGGGAAACAGAGGCGGGGAATCAGAGGCGGGGAAACAGAGGCGGGGAATCAGATATGGGGAATCACAGGTGGGGAATCAGAGGTTGCGAATCAGAGGAAGGGAATCAGAGGCGGGGAATCAGAGGCGGGGAATCAGAGGCAGGGAATCAGATGTGCGGAATCAGAGATGGTGAATCAGAGGCGGGGAATCAGAGGCGGGGAATCAGAGGCGGGGAATCAGATATGGGGAATCAGAGGTGGGGAATTAGAGGCAGGGAATCAGATGTGCGGAATCAGAGATGGGGAATCAGAGGCAGAGAATCAGAATCAGAAGCGGGGAATAAGAGGCCGGGAATCAGAGGTGGGGAATCAGAGTCCGGGAATCAGAGATGGGGAATCAGGGGCGGGGAATGAGATATTGGGAATCAGAGGCGGGGAAACAGAGGCAGGGAAACAGAGGCGGGGAATCAGATATGGGGAATCAGAGGTTGGGAATCAGAGGCAGGGAATCAGAGGTGGGGAATCAGAGGCAGGGAATCAGATGCGGGGAATCAGAGGCGGGGAATCAGAGCTGGGGAATCAGAGGAGGGGAATCAGAGTTGGGGAATCAGAGGCCGGGAATTAGATATGGGGAAACAGAAGAGGGGAATCAGAGGCGGGGAAACAGAGGCGGGGAATCAGATATGGGGAATCAGAGGTGGGGAATAAGTTGCAGGGAAGCAGAGGCCGGATATCAGAGCTGGGGAATAAGAGGTGGGGAATCTGAGTTGGGGTATCAGAGGCGGGGAATCAGATATGGGGAAACAGAGGCGGGGCCTCAGAGGTGGGGAAACAGAGGCGGGGAATCAGATATGGGGAATCAGATGTGGGGAATCAGAGGCAGGGAATCAGATGTGCGGAATCAGAGATGGGGAATCAGAGGCAGAGAATCAGAATCAGAAGCGGGGAATAAGAGGCCGGGAATCAGAGGTGGGGAATCAGAGTCCGGGAATCAGAGATGGGGAATCAGGGGCGGGGAATGAGATATTGGGAATCAGAGGCGGGGAAACAGAGGCAGGGAAACAGAGGCGGGGAATCAGATATGGGGAATCAGAGGTTGGGAATCAGAGGCAGGGAATCAGAGGTGGGGAATCAGAGGCAGGGAATCAGATGCGGGGAATCAGAGGCGGGGAATCAGAGCTGGGGAATCAGAGGAGGGGAATCAGAGTTGGGGAATCAGAGGCCGGGAATTAGATATGGGGAAACAGAAGAGGGGAATCAGAGGCGGGGAAACAGAGGCGGGGAATCAGATATGGGGAATCAGAGGTGGGGAATAAGTTGCAGGGAAGCAGAGGCCGGATATCAGAGCTGGGGAATAAGAGGTGGGGAATCTGAGTTGGGGTATCAGAGGCGGGGAATCAGATATGGGGAAACAGAGGCGGGGCATCAGAGGTGGGGAAACAGAGGCGGGGAATCAGATATGGGGAATCAGATGTGGGGAATCAGAGGCAGGGAATCAGATGTGCGGAATCAGAGATGGGGAATCAGAGGCATGGAATCAGAATCAGAAGCGGGGAATCAGAGGCTGGGAATCAGAGGCCGGGAATCAGATGCCGGGAACAAGAGGCCAGGAATCAGAGGTGGGGAATCAGAGTCCGGGAATCAGAGATGGGGAATCAGAGGCGGGGAATGAGATATGGGGAATCAGAGGTGGGGAATCAGAGGCGGGGAAACAGAGGCGGGGAATCAGATATGGGGAATCAGAGGTGGCGAATCAAAGGTTGTGAATCAGAGATGGTGAATCAGAGTTGGGGAATCAGAGGCGTGGAATCAGATATGGGGAAACAGAGGCGGGGAATCAGAGGCGGGGAAACAGAGGCGGGGAATCAGATATGGGGAATCAGAGGTGGGGAATCAGATATGGGGAAACAGAGGCGGGGAATCAGAGGCGGAAAACAGAGGCGGGGAATCAGTGGTTGGGAATCAGAGGCAGTGAATCAGATATGGGGAATCAGAGGTGGGGAATCAGTGGTTGGGAATCAGAGGCAGGTAATCAGAGGCGGGGAATCAGAGGCGGATAATCAGAGGCACGGAATCAGATGTGCGGAATCAGAGATGGGGAATCAGAATCAGAGATGGGGAATCAGAGGCGGGGAATGTGATATGGGGAATCAGAGGCGGGGAATCAGAGGCGGGGAAACAGATGCGGTGAATCAGATATGGGGAATCAGAGGTGGCGAATCAAAGGCGCAGAATCAGAGATGGGGAATCAGAGGCGGGGAATCAGAGTTGGGGAATCAGAGGCGGGGAATCAGAGGCGGGGAAACAGAGGCGGGGAATCAGATATGGGGAATCAGAGGTGGGGAATCAGATGTTACGAATCAGAGGCAATGAATCAGAGGCGGGGAATCAGAGGCGGGGAATCAGAGGCAGGGAATCAGATGTGCGGAATCAGAGATGGGGAATCAGAGGCAGGGAATCAGAGGCGGGGAATCAGAGGCAGGGAATCAGAGGCCAGGAATCAGAGGCGGGGAATTAGATATGGGGAATCAGAGGTGGGGAATCAGAGGCAGGGTATCAGATGTGCCGAATCAGAGATGGGGAGTCAGAGGCAGAGAATCAGAATCAGAAGCGGGGAATAAGAGGCCGGGAATCAGAGGTGGGGAATCAGAGTCCGGGAATCAGAGATGGGGAATCAGAGGCGGGGAATGAGATATTGGGAATCAGAGGCGGGGAATCAGAGGCAGGGAAACAGAGGCGGGGAATCAGATATGGGGAATCAGAGGTTGGGAATCAGAGGCAGGGAATCAGAAGTGTGGAATCAGAGACTGGGAATCAGATGCGGGGAATCAGAGGCAGTGAATCAAACACGGGGAATCAGAGGCGGGGAATCAGAGTTGGGGAATGAGAGGCGGGGAATCAGATATGGGGAAACAGAGGCGGGGAATCAGAGGCGGGGAAACAGAGGCGGGGAATCAGATATGGGGAATCAGAGGTGGGGAATAAGTGGCAGGGAAGCAGAGGCGGGGTATCAGAGCTGGGGAATCAAAGGCGGGGAATCTGAGTTGGGTTATCAGAGGAGGGGAATCAGATATGGGGAAACAGGCGGGGCATCAGAGGCGGGGAAACAGAGGCGGGGAATCAGATATGGGGAATCAGAGGTGGGGAATCAGAGGCAGGGAATCAGATGTGCGGAATCAGAGATGGGGTATCAGAGGCATGGAATCAGAATCAGAAGCGGAGAATCAGAGGCCGGGAATCAGAGGCCGGGAATCAGATGCCGGGAATAAGAGGCCGGGAATCAGAGGTGGGGAATCTGAGTCCGGGAATCAGAAATGGGGAATCAGAGGCGGGGAATGAGATATGGGGAATCAGAGGCGGGGAATCAGAGGCGGGGAAACAGAGGCGGGGAATCAGATATGGGGAATCAGAGGTGGCGAATCAAAGGTTGTGAATCAGAGATGGGGAATCAGAGGCGGGGAATCAGAGGCAGGGAAACAAACACGGGGAATCAGAGGCGGGGAATCAGAGCTGGGGAATCAGAGGCGGGGAATCAGAGTTGGGGAATCAGAGGCGTGGAATCAGATATGGGGAAACAGAGGCGGGGAATCAGAGGCGGGGAAACAGAGGCGGGGAATCAGATATGGGGAATCAGAGGTGGGGAATCAGAGGTTGGGAGTCAGAGGCTTGGAATCAGAGGCGGGGAATCAGAGGCGGGGAATCAGAGGCAGGGAATCTGATGTGCAGAATCAGAGAAGGGGAATCAGAGGCAGGGAATCAGTGGCGGGGAATCAGAGGCGGGGAATCAGAGGCCGGGAATCAGAGGCCGGGAATGAGAGGCCGGGAATGAGAGGCCGGGAATCAGAGGCCGGAAATCAGAGGCCGGGAATCAGAGGTGGGGAATAAGAGGCACGGAATCAGATGTGCGGTATCAGAGATGGGGAATCACAGGCAGGGAATCAGATATGGGAAATCAGAGGTGGGGAATCAGAGGAAGGGAATCAGATGTGCGGAATCAGAGATGGGGAATCAGAGGCAGAGAATCAGAATCAGAAGCGGGGAATAAGAGGCCGGGAATCAGAGGCGGGGAATCAGATATGGGGAAACAGAGGTGGGGAATCAGAGGCGGGGAAACAGAGGTGGGAAATCAGATATGGGGAATCAGAGATGGCGACTCAAAGGCGTTGAATCAGAGATGGGGAATCAGAGGCGGGGAATCAGAGGCGGGGAATCAGAGTTGGGGAATCAGAGGCGGGGAATCAAATATGGGGAAACAGAGGTGGGGAATCAGAGGCGGGGAAACAGAGGTGGGGAATCAGATATGGGGAATCAGAGGTGGGGAATCAGAGGTTGGGAATCAAACACGGGGAATGAGAGACGGGGAATCATAGCTGGGGAATCAGAGGCGGGGAATCAGAGTTGGGGAATCAGAGGCGGGGAATCAGATATGGGGAAACAGAGGCGGGGAATCAGAGGCGGGGTATCAGATATGGGGAAACAGAGGCGGGGAATCAGAGGCGGAAAATAGAGGCGGGGCATCAGATATGGGGAATCAGAGGTGGGGAATCAGTGGTTGGGAATCAGAGGCAGGGAATCAGATATGGGGAATCAGAGGTGGGGAATCAGTGGTTGGGAATCAGAGGCAGGTAATCAGAGGCGGGGAATCAGAGGCGGGGAATCAGAGGCAGGGAATCAGATGTGCGGAATCAGAGATGGGGAATCAGAGTCCGGGAATCAGAGATGGGGAATCAGAGGCGGGGAATGAGATATGGGGAATCAGAGGCGGGGAATCAGAGGCGGGGAAACAGATGAGGTGAATCAGATATGGGGAATCAGAGGTGGCGAATCAAAGGCACTGAATCAGAGATGGGGAATCAGAGGCGGGGAATCAGAGGCAGGGAATCAAACACGGGGAATCAGAGGTGGGGAATCAGAGTTGGGGAATCAGAGGCGGGGAATCAGATATGGGGAAACAGAGGCGGGGAATCAGAGGCGGGGAAACAGAGGTGGGGAATCAGATATGGGGAATCTGAGGTGGGGAATCAGATGTTGTGAATCAGAGGCAGGGAATCAGAGGCGGGGAATCAGAGGCGGGGAATCAGAGGCAGGGAATCAGATGTGCGGAATCAGAGATGGGGAATCAGAGGCAGGGAATCAGAGGCGGGGAATCAGAGGCAGGGAATCAGAGGCCGGGAATCAGAGGAGGGGAATCAGATATGGGGAATCAGAGGTGGGGAATCAGAGGCAGGGTATCAGATGTGCGGAATCAGAGATGGGGAGTCAGAGGCAGAGAATCAGAATCAGAAGCGGGGAATAAGAGGCCGGGAATCAGATTTGGGGAATCAGAGTCCGGGAATCAGAGATGGGGAATCAGAGGCGGGGAATGAGATATTGGGAATCAGAGGCGGGGAATCAGAGGCAGGGAAACAGAGGCGGGGAATCAGATATGGGGAATTACAGGTTGGGAATCAGAGGCAGGGAATCAGAAGTGGAGAATCAGAGGCTGGGAATCAGATGCGGGGAATCAGAGGCGGGGAATCAGAGCTGGGGAATCAGAGGCGGGGAATCAGAGTTGGGGAATCAGAGGCAGGGAATTAGATATGGGGAAACAGAGGAGGGGAATCAGAGGCGGGGAAACAGGGGCGGGGAATCAGATATGGGGAATCAGAGGTGGGGAATAAGTGGCAGGGAAGCAGAGGCGGGGTATCAGAGCTGGGGAATCAGAGGCGGGGAATCTGAGTTGGGTATCAGAGGCGGGGAATCATATATGGGGAAACAGGCGGGGCATCAGAGGCGGGGAAACAGAGGCGGGGAATCAGATATGGGGAATCAGAGGTGGGGAATCAGAGGCAGGGAATCAGATGTGCGGAATCAGAGATGGGGTATCAGAGGCATGGAATCAGAAATAGAAGCGGGGAATCAGAGGCCGGGAATCAGAGGCCGGGAATCAGATGTGCGGAATCAGAGATGGGGAATCAGAGGCAGGGAATCAGAGGCGGGGAATCAGAGGCAGGGAATCAGAGGCCAGGAATCAGAGGCGGGGAATCAGATATGGGGAATCAGAGGTGGGGAATCAGAGGCAGGGTATCAGATGTGCCGAATCAGAGATGGGGAGTCAGAGGCAGAGAATCAGAATCAGAAGCGGGGAATAAGAGGCCAGGAATCAGAGGTGGGGAATCAAAGTCCGGGAATCAGAGATGGGGAATCAGAGGCGGGGAATGAGATATTGGGAATCAGAGGCGGGGAATCAGAGGCAGGGAAACAGAGGCGGGGAATCAGATATGGGGAATCAGAGGTTGGGAATCAGAGGCAGGGAATCAGAAGTGTGGAATAAGAGACTGGGAATCAAATGCGGGGAATCAGAGGCGGGGAATCAGAGCTGGGGAATCAGAGGCGGGGAATCAGATTTGGGGAATCAGAGGCAGGGAATTAGATATGGGGAAACAGAGGAGGGGAATCAGAGGCGGGGAAACAGAGGCGGGGAATCAGATATGGGGAATCAGAGGTGGGGAATAAGTGGCAGGGAAGCAGAGGCGGGGTATCAGAGCTGGGGAATCAAAGGCGGGGAATCTGAGTTGGGTTATCAGAGGAGGGGAATCAGATATGGGGAAACAGGCGGGGCATCAGAGGCGGGGAAACAGAGGCGGGGAATCAGATATGGGGAATCAGAGGTGGGGAATCAGAGGCAGTGAATAAGATGTGCGGAATCAGAGATGGGGTATCAGAGGCATGGAATCAGAATCAGAAGCGGAGAATCAGAGGCCGGGAATCAGAGGCCGGGAATCAGATGCCGGGAATAAGAGGCCGGGAATCAGAGGTGGGGAATCTGAGTCCGGGAATCAGAAATGGGGAATCAGAGGCGGGGAATGAGATATGGGGAATCAGAGGCGGGGAATCAGAGGCGGGGAAACAGAGGCGGGGAATCAGATATGGGGAATCAGAGGTGGCGAATCAAAGGTTGTGAATCAGAGATGGGGAATCAGAGGCGGGGAATCAGAGGCAGGGAAACAAACACGGGGAATCAGAGGCGGGGAATCAGAGCTGGGGAATCAGAGGCGGGGAATCAGAGTTGGGGATTCAGAGGCGTGGAATCAGATATGGGGAAACTGAGGCGGGGAATCAGAGGCGGGGAAACAGAGGCGGGGAATCAGATATGGGGAATCAGAGGTGGGGAATCAGAGGTTGGGAGTCAGAGGCTTGGAATCAGAGGCGGGGAATCAGAGGCGGGGAATCAGAGGCAGGGAATCAGATGTGCAGAATCAGAGAAGGGGAATCAGAGGCAGGGAATCAGAGGTGGGGAATCAGAGGCCGGGAATCAGAGGCCGGGAATGAGAGGCCGGGAATGAGAGGCCGGGAATCAGAGGCGGGGAATCAGAGGCAGGGAATCAGAGGCCAGGAATCAGAGGCGGGGAATCAGATATGGGGAATCAGAGGTGGGGAATCAGAGGCAGGGTATCAGATGTGCCGAATCAGAGATGGGGAGTCAGAGGCAGAGAATCAGAATCAGAAGCGGGGAATAAGAGGCCGGGAATCAGAGGTGGGGAATCAGAGTCCGGGAATCAGAGATGGGGAATCAGAGGCGGGGAATGAGATATTGGGAATCAGAGGCGGGGAAACAGAGGCAGGGAAACAGAGGCGGGGAATCAGATATGGGGAAACAGAGGCGGGGAATCAGAGGCGGGGAAACAGAGGCGGGGAATCAGATATGGGGAATCACAGGTGGGGAATCAGAGGTTGCGAATCAGAGGAAGGGAATCAGAGGCGGGGAATCAGAGGCGGGGAATCAGAGGCAGGGAATCAGATGTGCGGAATCAGAGATGGTGAATCAGAGGCGGGGAATCAGAGGCGGGGAATCAGAGGCGGGGAATCAGATATGGGGAATCAGAGGTGGGGAATTAGAGGCAGGGAATCAGATGTGCGGAATCAGAGATGGGGAATCAGAGGCAGAGAATCAGAATCAGAAGCGGGGAATAAGAGGCCGGGAATCAGGGGTGGGGAATCAGAGTCCGGGAATCAGAGATGGGGAATCAGGGGCGGGGAATGAGATATTGGGAATCAGAGGCGGGGAAACAGAGGCAGGGAATCAGATGCGGGGAATCAGAGGCGGGGAATCAGAGCTGGGGAATCAGAGGAGGGGAATCAGAGTTGGGGAATCAGAGGCCGGGAATTAGATATGGGGAAACAGAAGAGGGGAATCAGAGGCGGGGAAACAGAGGCGGGGAATCAGATATGGGGAATCAGAGGTGGGGAATAAGTTGCAGGGAAGCAGAGGCCGGATATCAGAGCTGGGGAATAAGAGGTGGGGAATCTGAGTTGGGGTATCAGAGGCGGGGAATCAGATATGGGGAAACAGAGGCGGGGCATCAGAGGTGGGGAAACAGAGGCGGGGAATCAGATATGGGGAATCAGATGTGGGGAATCAGAGGCAGGGAATCAGATGTGCGGAATCAGAGATGGGGAATCAGAGGCATGGAATCAGAATCAGAAGTGGGGAATCAGAGGCTGGGAATCAGAGGCCGGGAATCAGATGCCGGGAACAAGAGGCCAGGAATCAGAGGTGGGGAATCAGAGTCCGGGAATCAGAGATGGGGAATCAGAGGCGGGGAATGAGATATGGGGAATCAGAGGTGGGGAATCAGAGGCGGGGAAACAGAGGCGGGGAATCAGATATGGGGAATCAGAGGTGGCGAATCAAAGGTTGTGAATCAGAGATGGTGAAACAGAGGCGGGGAATCAGAGGCAGGGAATCAAACACGGGGAATCAGAGGCGGGGAATCAGAGCTGGGGAATCAGAGGCGGGGAATCAGAGTTGGGGAATCAGAGGCGTGGAATCAGATATGGGGAAACAGAGGCGGGGAATCAGATGCGGGGAAACAGAGGCGGGGAATCAGATATGGGGAATCAGAGGTGGGGAATCAGATATGGGGAAACAGAGGCGGGGAATCAGAGGCGGAAAACAGAGGCGGGGAATCAGTGGTTGGGAATCAGAGGCAGTGAATCAGATATGGGGAATCAGAGGTGGGGAATCAGTGGTTGGGAATCAGAGGCAGGTAATCAGAGGCGGGGAATCAGAGGCGGGGAATCAGAGGCAGGGAATCAGATGTGCGGAATCAGAGATGGGGAATCAGAATCAGAGATGGGGAATCAGAGGCGGGGAATGAGATATGGGGAATCAGAGGCGGGGAATCAGAGGCGGGGAAACAGATGCGGTGAATCAGATATGGGGAATCAGAGGTGGCGAATCAAAGGCGCAGAATCAGAGATGGGGAATCAGAGGCGGGGAATCAGAGTTGGGGAATCAGAGGCGGGGAATCAGAGGCGGGGAAACAGAGGCGGGGAATCAGATATGGGGAATCAGAGGTGGGGAATCAGATGTTACGAATCAGAGGCAATGAATCAGAGGCGGGGAATCAGAGGCGGGGAATCAGAGGCAGGGAATCAGATGTGCGGAATCAGAGATGGGGAATCAGAGGCAGGGAATCAGAGGCGGGGAATCAGAGGCAGGGAATCAGAGGCCAGGAATCAGAGGCGGGGAATTAGATATGGGGAATCATAGGTGGGGAATCAGAGGCAGGGTATCAGATGTGCGGAATCAGAGATGGGGAGTCAGAGGCAGAGAATCAGAATCAGAAGCGGGGAATAAGAGGCCGGGAATCAGAGGTGGGGAATCAGAGTCCGGGAATCAGAGATGGGGAATCAGAGGCGGGGAATGAGATATTGGGAATCAGAGGCGGGGAATCAGAGGCAGGGAAACAGAGGCGGGGAATCAGATATGGGGAATCAGAGGTTGGGAATCAGAGGCAGGGAATCAGAAGTGTGGAATCAGAGACTGGGAATCAGATGCGGGGAATCAGATGCGGGGAATCAGAGCTTGGGAATCAGAGGCGGGGAATCAGATTTGGGGAATCAGAGGCAGGGAATTAGATATGGGGAAACAGAGGAGGGGAATCAGAGGCGGGGAAACAGAGGCGGGGAATCAGATATGGGGAATCAGAGGTGGGGAATAAGTGGAGGGAAGCAGAGGCGGGGTATCAGAGCTGGGGAATCAAAGGCGGGGAATCTGAGTTGGGTTATCAGAGGAGGGGAATCAGATATGGGGAAACAGGCGGGGCATCAGAGGCGGGGAAACAGAGGCGGGGAATCAGATATGGGGAATCAGAGGTGGGGAATCAGAGGCAGGGAATCAGATGTGCGGAATCAGAGATGGGGTATCAGAGGCATGGAATCAGAATCAGAAGCGGAGAATCAGAGGCCGGGAATCAGAGGCCGGGAATCAGATGCCGGGAATAAGAGGCCGGGAATCAGAGGTGGGGAATCTGAGTCCGGGAATCAGAAATGGGGAATCAGAGGCGGGGAATGAGATATGGGGAATAAGAGGCGGGGAATCAGAGGCGGGGAAACAGAGGCGGGGAATCAGATATGGGGAATCAGAGGTGGCGAATCAAAGGTTGTGAATCAGAGATGGGGAATCAGAGGCGGGGAATCAGAGGCAGGGAAACAAACACGGGGAATCAGAGGCGGGGAATCAGAGGCGGGGAAACAGAGGCGGGGAATCAGATATGGGGAATCAGAGGTGGGGAATCAGAGGTTTGGAGTCAGAGGCTTGGAATCAGAGGCGGGGAATCAGAGGCGGGGAATCAGAGGCAGGGAATCAGATGTGCAGAATCAGAGAAGGGGAATCAGAGGCAGGGAATCAGAGGCGGGGAATCAGAGGCGGGGAATCAGAGGCGGGGTATCAGAGGCCGGGAATGAGAGGCCGGGAATCAGAGGCCGGGAATCAGAGGCCGGAAATCAGAGGCCGGGAATCAGAGGTGGGGAATAAGAGGCACGGAATCAGATGTGCGGTATCAGAGATGGGGAATCACAGGCAGGGAATCAGATATGGGAAATCAGAGGTGGGGAATCAGAGGAAGGGAATCAGATGTGCGGAATCAGAGATGAGGAATCAGAGGCAGAGAATCAGAATCAGAAGCGGGGAATATGAGGCCGGGAATCAGAGGCGGGGAATCAGATATGGGGAAACAGAGGTGGGGAATCAGAGGCAGGGAAACAGAGGTGGGAAATCAGATATGGGGAATCAGAGATGGCGACTCAAAGGCGTTGAATCAGAGATGGGGAATCAGAGGCGGGGAATCAGAGGCGGGGAATCAGAGTTGGGGAATCAGAGGCGGGGAATCAGATATGGGGAAACAGAGGTGGGGAATCAGAGGCGGGGAAACAGAGGTGGGGAATCAGATATGGGGAATCAGAGGTGGGGAATCAGAGGTTGGGAATCAAACACGGGGAATGAGAGACGGGGAATCATAGCTGGGGAATCAGAGGCGGGGAATCAGAGTTGGGGAATCAGAGGCGGGGAATCAGATATGGGGAAACAGAGGCGGGGAATCAGAGGTGGGGTATCAGATATGGGGAAACAGAGGCGGGGAATCAGAGGCGGAAAATAGAGGCGGGGCATCAGATATGGGGAATCAGAGGTGGGGAATCAGTGGTTGGGAATCAGAGGCAGGGAATCAGATATGGGGAATCAGAGGTGGGGAATCAGTGGTTGGAATCAGAGGCAGGTAATCAGAGGCGGGGAATCAGAGGCGGGGAATCAGAGGCAGGGAATCAGATGTGCGGAATCAGAGATGGGGAATCAGAGTCCGGGAATCAGAGATGGGGAATCAGAGGCGGGGAATGAGATATGGGGAATCAGAGGCGGGGAATCAGAGGCGGGGAAACAGATGCGGTGAATCAGATATGGGGAATCAGAGGTGGCGAATCAAAGGCGCTGAATCAGAGATGGGGAATCAGAGGCGGGGAATCAGAGGCAGGGAATCAAACACGGGGAATCAGAGGTGGGGAATCAGAGTTGGGGAATCAGAGGCGGGAAATCAGATATGGGGAAACAGAGGCGGGGAATCAGAGGCGGGGAAACAGAGGTGGGGAATCAGATATGGGGAATCTGAGGTGGGGAATCAGATGTTGTGAATCAGAGGCAGGGAATCAGAGGCGGGGAATCAGAGGCGGGGAATCAGAGGCAGGGAATCAAATGTGCGGAATCAGAGATGGGGAATCAGAGGCAGGGAATCAGAGGCGGGGAATCAGAGGCAGGGAATCAGAGGCCGGGAATCAGAGGAGGGGAATCAGATATGGGGAATCAGAGGTGGGGAATCAGAGGCAGGGTATCATATGTGCGGAATCAGAGATGGGGAGTCAGAGGCAGAGAATCAGAATCAGAAGCGGGGAATAAGAGGCCGGGAATCAGATTTGGGGAATCAGAGTCCGGGAATCAGAGATGGGGAATCAGAGGCGGGGAATGAGATATTGGGAATCAGAGGCGGGGAATCAGAGGCAGGGAAACAGAGGCGGGGAATCAGATATGGGGAATTACAGGTTGGGAATCAGAGGCAGGGAATCAGAAGTGGAGAATCAGAGGCTGGGAATCAGATGCGGGGAATCAGAGGCGGGGAATCAGAGCTGGGGAATCATAGGCGGGGAATCAGAGTTGGGGAATCAGAGGCAGGGAATTAGATATGGGGAAACAGAGGAGGGGAATCAGAGGCGGGGAAACAGGGGCGGGGAATCAGATATGGGGAATCAGAGGTGGGGAATAAGTGGCAGGGAAGCAGAGGCGGGGTATCAGAGCTGGGGAATCAGAGGCGGGGAATCTGAGTTGGGTATCAGAGGCGGGGAATCATATATGGGGAAACAGGCGGGGCATCAGAGGCGGGGAAACAGAGGCGGGGAATCAGATATGGGGAATCAGAGGTGGGGAATCAGAGGCAGGGAATCAGATGTGCGGAATCAGAGATGGGGTATCAGAGGCATGGAATCAGAAATAGATCGGGGAATCAGAGGCCGGGAATCAGAGGCCGGGAATCAGATGTGCGGAATCAGAGATGGGGAATCAGAGGCAGGGAATCAGAGGCGGGGAATCAGAGGCAGGGAATCAGAGGCCAGGAATCAGAGGCGGGGAATCAGATATGGGGAATCAGAGGTGGGGGATCAGAGGCAGGGTATCAGATGTGCCGAATCAGAGATGGGGAGTCAGAGGCAGAGAATCAGAATCAGAAGCAGAGAATAAGAGGCCGGGAATCAGAGGTGGGGAATCAGAGTCCGGGAATCAGAGATGGGGAATCAGAGGCGGGGAATGAGATATTGGGAATCAGAGGCGGGGAATCAGAGGCAGGGAAACAGAGGCGGGGAATCAGATATGGGGAATCAGAGGTTGGGAATCAGAGGCAGGGAATCAGAAGTGTGGAATCAGAGACTGGGAATCAGATGCGGGGAATCAGAGGCGGGGAATCAGAGCTGTGGAATCAGAGGCGGGGAATCAGATTTGGGGAATCAGAGGCAGGGAATTAGATATGGGGAAACAGAGGAGGGGAATCAGAGGCGGGGAAACAGAGGCGGGGAATCAGATATGGGGAATCAGAGGTGGGGAATAAGTGGCAGGGAAGCAGAGGCGGGGTATCAGAGCTGGGGAATCAAAGGCGGGGAATCTGAGTTGGGTTATCAGAGGAGGGGAATCAGATATGGGGAAACAGGCGGGGCATCAGAGGCGGGGAAACAGAGGCGGGGAATCAGATATGGGGAATCAGAGGTGGGGAATCAGAGGCAGGGAATCAGATGTGCGGAATCAGAGATGGGGTATCAGAGGCATGGAATCAGAATCAGAAGCGGAGAATCAGAGGCCGGGAATCAGAGGCCGGGAATCAGATGCCGGGAATAAGAGGCCGGGAATCAGAGGTGGGGAATCTGAGTCCGGGAATCAGAAATGGGGAATCAGAGGCGGGGAATGAGATATGGGGAATCAGAGGCGGGGAATCAGAGGCGGGGAAACAGAGGCGGGGAATCAGATATGGGGAATCAGAGGTGGCGAATCAAAGGTTGTGAATCAGAGATGGGGAATCAGAGGCGGGGAATCAGAGGCAGGGAAACAAACACGGGGAATCAGAGGCGGGGAATCAGAGCTGGGGAATCAGAGGCGGGGAATCAGAGTTGGGGAATCAGAGGCGTGGAATCAGATATGGGGAAACAGAGGCGGGGAATCAGAGGCGGGGAAACAGAGGCGGGGAATCAGATATGGGGAATCAGAGGTGGGGAATCAGAGGTTGGGAGTCAGAGGCTTGGAATCAGAGGCGGGGAATCAGAGGCGGGGAATCAGAGGCAGGGAATCAGATGTGCAGAATCAGAGAAGGGGAATCAGAGGCAGGGAATCAGAGGTGGGGAATCAGAGGCCGGGAATCAGAGGCCGGGAATGAGAGGCCGGGAATGAGAGGCCGGGAATCAGAGGCGGGGAATCAGAGGCAGGGAATCAGAGGCCAGGAATCAGAGGCGGGGAATCAGATATGGGGAATCAGAGGTGGGGAATCAGAGGCAGGGTATCAGATGTGCCGAATCAGAGATGGGGAGTCAGAGGCAGAGAATCAGAATCAGAATCGGGGAATAAGAGGCCGTGAATCAGAGGTGGGGAATCAGAGTCCGGGAATCAGAGATGGGGAATCAGAGGCGGGGAATGAGATATTGGGAATCAGAGGCGGGGAAACAGAGGCAGGGAAACAGAGGCGGGGAATCAGATATGGGGAAACAGAGGCGGGGAATCAGAGGCGGGGAAACAGAGGCGGGGAATCAGATATGGGGAATCACAGGTGGGGAATCAGAGGTTGCGAATCAGAGGAAGGGAATCAGAGGCGGGGAATCAGAGGCGTGGAATCAGAGGCAGGGAATCAGATGTGCGGAATCAGAGATGGTGAATCAGAGGCGGGGAATCAGAGGCGGGGAATCAGAGGCGGGGAATCAGATATGGGGAATCAGAGGTGGGGAATTAGAGGCAGGGAATCAGATGTGCGGAATCAGAGATGGGGAATCAGAGGCAGAGAATCAGAATCAGAAGCGGGGAATAAGAGGCCGGGAATCAGAGGTGGGGAATCAGAGTCCGGGAATCAGAGATGGGGAATCAGGGGCGGGGAATGAGATATTGGGAATCAGAGGCGGGGAAACAGAGGCAGGGAAACAGAGGCGGGGAATCAGATATGGGGAATCAGAGGTTGGGAATCAGAGGCAGGGAATCAGAGGTGGGGAATCAGAGGCAGGGAATCAGATGCGGGGAATCAGAGGCGGGGAATCAGAGCTGGGGAATCAGAGGAGGGGAATCAGAGTTGGGGAATCAGAGGCCGGGAATTAGATTTGGGGAAACAGAAGAGGGGAATCAGAGGCGTGGAAACAGAGGCGGGGAATCAGATATGGGGAATCAGAGGTGGGGAATAAGTTGCAGGGAAGCAGAGGCCGGATATCAGAGCTGGGGAATAAGAGGTGGGGAATCTGAGTTGGGGTATCAGAGGCGTGGAATCAGATATGGGGAAACAGAGGCGGGGCATCAGAGGTGGGGAAACAGAGGCGGGGAATCAGATATGGGGAATCAGATGTGGGGAATCAGAGGCAGGGAATCAGATGTGCGGAATCAGAGATGGGGAATCAGAGGCATGGAATCAGAATCAGAAGCGGGGAATCAGAGGCTGGGAATCAGAGGCCGGGAATCAGATGCCGGGAACAAGAGGCCAGGAATCAGAGGTGGGGAATCAGAGTCCGGGAATCAGAGATGGGGAATCAGAGGCGGGGAATGAGATATGGGGAATCAGAGGTGGGGAATCAGAGGCGGGGAAACAGAGGCGGGGAATCAGATATGGGGAATCAGAGGTGGCGAATCAAAGGTTGTGAATCAGAGATGGTGAATCAGAGGCGGGGAATCAGAGGCAGGGAATCAAACACGGGGAATCAGAGGCGGGGAATCAGAGCTGGGGAATCAGAGGCGGGGAATCAGAGTTGGGGAATCAGAGGCGTGGAATCAGATATGGGGAAACAGAGGCGGGGAATCAGAGGCGGGGAAACAGAGGCGGGGAATCAGTGGTTGGGAATCAGAGGCAGTGAATCAGATATGGGGAATCAGAGGTGGGGAATCAGTGGTTGGGAATCAGAGGCAGGTAATCAGAGGCGGGGAATCAGAGGCGGGGAATCAGAGGCAGGGAATCAGATGTGCGGAATCAGAGATGGGGAATCAGAATCAGAGATGGGGAATCAGAGGCGGGGAATGAGATATGGGGAATCAGAGGCGGGGAATCAGAGGCGGGGAAACAGATGCGGTGAATCAGATATGGGGAATCAGAGGTGGCGAATCAAAGGCGCAGAATCAGAGATGGGGAATAAGAGGCGGGGAATCAGAGTTGGGGAATCAGAGGCGGGGAATCAGAGGCGGGGAAACAGAGGCGGGGAATCAGATATGGGGAATCAGAGGTGGGGAATCAGATGTTACGAATCAGAGGCAATGAATCAGAGGCGGGGAATCAGAGGCGGGGAATCAGAGGCAGGGAATCAGATGTGCGGAATCAGAGATGGGGAATCAGAGGCAGGGAATCAGAGGCGGGGAATCAGAGGCAGGGAATCAGAGGCCAGGAATCAGAGGCGGGGAATTAGATATGGGGAATCAGAGGTGGGGAATCAGAGGCAGGGTATCAGATGTGCGGAATCAGAGATGGGGAGTCAGAGGCAGAGAATCAGAATCAGAAGCGGGGAATAAGAGGCCGGGAATCAGAGGTGGGGAATCAGAGTCCGGGAATCAGAGATGGGGAATCAGAGGCGGGGAATGAGATATTGGGAATCAGAGGCGGGGAATCAGAGGCAGGGAAACAGAGGCGGGGAATCAGATATGGGGAATCAGAGGTTGGGAATCAGAGGCAGGGAATCAGAAGTGTGGAATCAGAGACTGGGAATCAGATGCGGGGAATCAGAGGCGGGGAATCAGAGCTGGGGAATCAGAGGCGGGGAATCAGATTTGGGGAATCAGAGGCAGGGAATTAGATATGGTGAAACAGAGGAGGGGAATCAGAGGCGGGGAAACAGAGGCGGGGAATCAGATATGGGGAATCAGAGGTGGGGAATAAGTGGCAGGGAAGCAGAGGCGGGGTATCAGAGCTGGGGAATCAAAGGCGGGGAATCTGAGTTGGGTTATCAGAGGAGGGGAATCAGATATGGGAAACAGGCGGGGCATCAGAGGCGGGGAAACAGAGGCGGGGAATCAGATATGGGGAATCAGAGGTGGGGAATCAGAGGCAGGGAATCAGATGTGCGGAATCAGAGATGGGGTATCAGAGGCATGGAATCAGAATCAGAAGCGGAGAATCAGAGGCCGGGAATCAGAGGCCGGGAATCAGATGCCGGGAATAAGAGGCCGGGAATCAGAGGTGGGGAATCTGAGTCCGGGAATCAGAAATGGGGAATCAGAGGCGGGGAATGAGATATGGGGAATCAGAGGCGGGGAATCAGAGGCGGGGAAACAGAGGCGGGGAATCAGATATGGGGAATCAGAGGTGGCGAATCAAAGGTTGTGAATCAGAGATGGGGAATCAGAGGCGGGGAATCAGAGGCAGGGAAACAAACACGGGGAATCAGAGGCGGGGAATCAGAGCTGGGGAATCAGAGGCGGGGAATCAGAGTTGGGGAATCAGAGGCGTGGAATCAGATATGGGGAAACAGAGGCGGGGAATCAGAGGCGGGGAAACAGAGGCGGGGAATCAGATATGGGGAATCAGAGGTGGGGAATCAGAGGTTGGGAGTCAGAGGCTTGGAATCAGAGGCGGGGAATCAGAGGCGGGGAATCAGAGGCAGGGAATCAGATGTGCAGAATCAGAGAAGGGGAATCAGAGGCAGGGAATCGGAGGCGGGGAATCAGAGGCGGGGAATCAGAGGCCGGGAATCAGAGGCCGGGAATGAGAGGCCGGGAATGAGAGGCCGGGAATCAGAGGCTGGAAATCAGAGGCCGGGAATCAGAGGTGGGGAATAAGAGGCACGGAATCAGATGTGCGGTATCAGAGATGGGGAATCACAGGCAGGGAATCAGATATGGGAAATCAGAGGTGGGGAATCAGAGGAAGGGAATCAGATGTGCGGAATCAGAGATGGGGAATCAGAGGCAGAGAATCAGAATCAGAAGCGGGGAATAAGAGGCCGGGAATCAGAGGCGGGGAATCAGATATGGGGAAACAGAGGTGGGGAATCAGAGGCGGGGAAACAGAGGTGGGAAATCAGATATGGGGAATCAGAGATGGCGACTCAAAGCCGTTGAATCAGAGATGGGGAATCAGAGGCGGGGAATCAGAGGCGGGGAATCAGAGTTGGGGAATCAGAGGCGGGGAATCAGATATGGGGAAACAGAGGTGGGGAATCAGAGGCGGGGAAACAGAGGTGGGGAATCAGATATGGGGAATCAGAGGTGGGGAATCAGAGGTTGGGAATCAAACACGGGGAATGAGAGACGGGGAATCATAGCTGGGGAATCAGAGGCGGGGAATCAGAGTTGGGGAATCAGAGGCGGGGAATCAGATATGGGGAAACAGAGGCGGGGAATCAGAGGCGGGGTATCAGATATGGGGAAACAGAGGCGGGGAATCAGAGGCGGAAAATAGAGGCGGGGCATCAGATATGGGGAATCAGAGGTGGGGAATCAGTGGTTGGGAATCAGAGGCAGGGAATCAGATATGGGGAATCAGAGGTGGGGAATCAGTGGTTGGGAATCAGAGGCAGGTAATCAGAGGCGGGGAATCAGAGGCGGGGAATCAGAGGCGGGGAATCAGATGTGCGGAATCAGAGATGGGGAATCAGAGTCCGGGAATCAGAGATGGGGAATCAGAGGCGGGGAATGAGATATGGGGAATCAGAGGCGGGGAATCAGAGGCGGGGAAACAGATGCGGTGAATCAGATATGGGGAATCAGAGGTGGCGAATCAAAGGCGCTGAATCAGAGATGGGGAATCAGAGGCGGGGAATCAGAGGCAGGGAATCAAACACGGGGAATCAGAGGTGGGGAATCAGAGTTGGGGAATCAGAGGCGGGGAATCAGATATGGGGAAACAGAGGCGGGGAATCAGAGGCGGGGAAGCAGAGGTGGGGAATCAGATATGGGGAATCTGAGGTGGGGAATCAGATGTTGTGAATCAGAGGCAGGGAATCAGAGGCGGGGAATCAGAGGCGGGGAATCAGAGGCAGGGAATCAGATGTGCGGAATCAGAGATGGGGAATCAGAGGCAGGGAATCAGAGGCGGGGAATCAGAGGCAGGGAATCAGAGGCCGGGAATCAGAGGAGGGGAATCAGAGGCAGGGAAACAAACACGGGGAATCAGAGGCGGGGAATCAGAGCTGGGGAATCAGAGGCGGGGAATCAGAGTTGGGGAATCAGAGGCGTGGAATCAGATATGGGGAAACAGAGGCGGGGAATCAGAGGCGGGGAAACAGAGGCGGGGAATCAGATATGGGGAATCAGAGGTGGGGAACCAGAGGTTGGGAGTCAGAGGCTTGGAATCAGAGGCGGGGAATCAGAGGCGGGGAATCAGAGGCAGGGAATCAGATGTGCAGAATCAGAGAAGGGGAATCAGAGGCAGGGAATCAGAGGCGGGGAATCAGAGGCGGGGAATCAGAGGCCGGGAATCAGAGGCCGGGAATGAGAGGCCGGGAATGAGAGGCCGGGAATCAGAGGCCGGAAATCAGAGGCCGGGAATCAGAGGTGGGGAATAAGAGGCACGGAATCAGATGTGCGGTATCAGAGATGGGGAATCACAGGCAGGGAATCAGATATGGGAAATCAGAGGTGGGGAATCAGAGGAAGGGAATCAGATGTGCGGAATCAGAGATGGGGAATCAGAGGCAGAGAATCAGAATCAGAAGCGGGGAATAAGACGCCGGGAATCAGAGGCGGGGAATCAGATATGGGGAAACAGAGGTGGGGAATCAGAGGCGGGGAAACAGAGGTGGGAAATCAGATATGGGGAATCAGAGATGGCGACTCAAAGGCGTTGAATCAGAGATGGGGAATCAGAGGCGGGGAATCAGAGGCGGGGAATCAGAGTTGGGGAATCAGAGGCGGGGAATCAGATATGGGGAAACAGAGGTGGGGAATCAGAGGCGGGGAATCAGATATGGGGAATCAGATATGGGGAACCAGAGGTGGGGAATCAGAGGTTGGGAATCAAACACGGGGAATGAGAGACGGGGAATCATAGATGGGGAATCAGAGGCGGGGAATCAGAGTTGGGGAATCAGAGGCGGGGAATCAGATATGGGGAAACAGAGGCGGGGAATCAGAGGCGGGGTATCAGATATGGGGAAACAGAGGCGGGGAATCAGAGGCGGAAAATAGAGGCGGGGCATCAGATATGGGGAATCAGAGGTGGGGAATCAGTGGTTGGGAATCAGATGCAGGGAATCAGATATGGGGAATCAGAGGTGGGGAATCAGTGGTTGGGAATCAGAGGCAGGTAATCAGAGGCGGGGAATCAGAGGCGGGGAATCAGAGGCAGGGAATCAGATGTGCGGAATCAGAGATGGGGAATCAGAGTCCGGGAATCAGAGATGGGGAATCAGAGGCGGGGAATGAGATATCGGGAATCAGAGGCGGGGAATCAGAGGCGGGGAAACAGATGCGGTGAATCAGATATGGGGAATCAGAGGTGGCGAATCAAAGGCGCTGAATCAGAGATGGGGAATCAGAGGCGGGGAATCAGAGGCAGGGAATCAAACACGGGGAATCAGAGGTGGGGAATCAGAGGCAGGGAATCAGATGTGCGGAATCAGAGATGGGGAATCAGAGGCAGGGAATCAGAGGCGGGGAATCAGAGGCAGGGAATCAGAGGCCGGGAATCAGAGGAGGGGAATCAGAGGCAGGGAAACAAACACGGGGAATCAGAGGCGGGGAATCAGAGCTGGGGAATCAGAGGCGGGGAATCAGAGTTGGGGAATCAGAGGCGTGGAATCAGATATGGGGAAACAGAGGCGGGGAATCAGAGGCGGGGAAACAGAGGCGGGGAATCAGATATGGGGTATCAGAGGTGGGGAACCAGAGGTTGGGAGTCAGAGGCTTGGAATCAGAGGCGGGGAATCAGAGGCGGGGAATCAGAGGCAGGGAATCAGATGTGCAGAATCAGAGAAGGGGAATCAGAGGCAGGGAATCAGAGGCGGGGAATCAGAGGCGGGGAATCAGAGGCCGGGAATCAGAGGCCGGGAATGAGAGGCCGGGAATGAGAGGCCGGGAATCAGAGGCCGGAAATCAGAGGCCGGGAATCAGAGGTGGGGAATAAGAGGCACGGAATCAGATGTGCGGTATCAGAGATGGGGAATCACAGGCAGGGAATCAGATATGGGAAATCAGAGGTGGGGAATCAGAGGAAGGGAATCAGATGTGCGGAATCAGAGATGGGGAATCAGAGGCAGAGAATCAGAATCAGAAGCGGGGAATAAGACGCCGGGAATCAGAGGCGGGGAATCAGATATGGGGAAACAGAGGTGGGGAATCAGAGGCGGGGAAACAGAGGTGGGAAATCAGATATGGGGAATCAGAGATGGCGACTCAAAGGCGTTGAATCAGAGATGGGGAATCAGAGGCGGGGAATCAGAGGCGGGGAATCAGAGTTGGGGAATCAGAGGCGGGGAATCAGATATGGGGAAACAGAGGTGGGGAATCAGAGGCGGGGAATCAGATATGGGGAATCAGATATGGGGAACCAGAGGTGGGGAATCAGAGGTTGGGAATCAAACACGGGGAATGAGAGACGGGGAATCATAGATGGGGAATCAGAGGCGGGGAATCAGAGTTGGGGAATCAGAGGCGGGGAATCAGATATGGGGAAACAGAGGCGGGGAATCAGAGGCGGGGTATCAGATATGGGGAAACAGAGGCGGGGAATCAGAGGCGGAAAATAGAGGCGGGGCATCAGATATGGGGAATCAGAGGTGGGGAATCAGTGGTTGGGAATCAGATGCAGGGAATCAGATATGGGGAATCAGAGGTGGGGAATCAGTGGTTGGGAATCAGAGGCAGGTAATCAGAGGCGGGGAATCAGAGGCGGGGAATCAGAGGCAGGGAATCAGATGTGCGGAATCAGAGATGGGGAATCAGAGTCCGGGAATCAGAGATGGGGAATCAGAGGCGGGGAATGAGATATGGGGAATCAGAGGCGGGGAATCAGAGGCGGGGAAACAGATGCGGTGAATCAGATATGGGGAATCAGAGGTGGCGAATCAAAGGCGCTGAATCAGAGATGGGGAATCAGAGGCGGGGAATCAGAGGCAGGGAATCAAACACGGGGAATCAGAGGTGGGGAATCAGAGTTGGGGAATCAGAGGCGGGGAATCAGATATGGGGAAACAGAGGCGGGGAATCAGAGGCGGGGAAACAGAGGTGGGGAATCAGATATGGGGAATCTGAGGTGGGGAATCAGATGTTGTGAATCAGAGGCAGGGAATCAGAGGCGGGGAATCAGAGGCGGGGAATCAGAGGCAGGGAATCAGATGTGCGGAATCAGAGATGGGGAATCAGAGGCAGGGAATCAGAGGCGGGGAATCAGAGGCAGGGAATCAGAGGCCGGGAATCAGAGGAGGGGAATCAGATATGGGGAATCAGAGGTGGGGAATCAGAGGCAGGGTATCAGATGTGCGGAATCAGAGATGGGGAGTCAGAGGCAGAGAATCAGAATCAGAAGCGGGGAATAAGAGGCCGGGAATCAGATTTGGGGAATCAGAGTCCGGGAATCAGAGATGGGGAATCAGAGGCGGGGAATGAGATTTTGGGAATCAGAGGCGGGGAATCAGAGGCAGGGAAACAGAGGCGGGGAATCAGATATGGGGAATTACAGGTTGGGAATCAGAGGCAGGGAATCAGAAGTGGAGAATCAGAGGCTGGGAATCAGATGCGGGGAATCAGAGGCGGGGAATCAGAGCTGGGGAATCAGAGGCGGGGAATCAGAGTTGGGGAATCAGAGGCAGGGAATTAGATATGGGGAAACAGAGGAGGGGAATCAGAGGCGGGGAAACAGGGGCGGGGAATCAGATATGGGGAATCAGAGGTGGGGAATAAGTGTCAGGGAAGCAGAGGCGGGGTGTCAGAGCTGGGGAATCAGAGGCGGGGAATCTGAGTTGGGTATCAGAGGCGGGGAATCATATATGGGGAAACAGGCGGGGCATCAGAGGCGGGGAAACAGAGGCGGGGAATCAGATATGGGGAATCAGAGGTGGGGAATCAGAGGCAGGGAATCAGATGTGCGGAATCAGAGATGGGGTATCAGAGGCATGGAATCAGAAATAGAAGCGGGGAATCAGAGGCCGGGAATCAGAGGCCGGGAATCAGATGTGCGGAATCAGAGATGGGGAATCAGAGGCAGAGAATCAGAGGCGGGGAATCAGAGGCAGGGAATCAGAGGCCAGGAATCAGAGGCGGGGAATCAGATATGGGGAATCAGAGATGGGGAATCAGAGGCAGGGTATCAGATGTGCCGAATCAGAGATGGGGAGTCAGAGGCAGAGAATCAGAATCAGAAGCGGGGAATAAGAGGCCGGGAATCAGAGGTGGGGAATCAGAGTCCGGGAATCAGAGATGGGGAATCAGAGGCGGGGAATGAGATATTGGGAATCAGAGGCGGGGAATCAGAGGCAGGGAAACAGAGGCGGGGAATCAGATATGGGGAATCAGAGGTTGGGAATCAGAGGCAGGGAATCAGAAGTGTGGAATCAGAGACTGGGAATCAGATGCGGGGAATCAGAGGCGGGGAATCAGAGCTGGGGAATCAGAGGCGGGGAATCAGATTTGGGGAATCAGAGGCAGGGAATTAGATATGGGGAAACAGAGGAGGGGAATCAGAGGCGGGGAAACAGAGGCGGGGAATCAGATATGGGGAGTCAGAGGTGGGGAATAAGTGGCAGGGAAGCAGAGGCGGGGTATCAGAGCTGGGGAATCAAAGGCGTGGAATCTGAGTTGGGTTATCAGAGGAGGGGAATCAGATATGGGGAAACAGGCGGGGCATCAGAGGTGGGGAAACAGAGGCGGGGAATCAGATATGGGGAATCAGAGGTGGGGAATCAGAGGCAGGGAATCAGATGTGCGGAATCAGAGATGGGGTATCAGAGGCATGGAATCAGAATCAGAAGCGGAGAATCAGAGGCCGGGAATCAGAGGCCGGGAATCAGATGCCGGGAATAAGAGGCCGGGAATCAGAGGTGGGGAATCTGAGTCCGGGAATCAGAAATGGGGAATCAGAGGCGGGGAATGAGATATGGGGAATCAGAGGCGGGGAATCAGAGGCGGGGAAACAGAGGCGGGGAATCAGATATGGGGAATCAGAGGTGGCGAATCAAAGGTTGTGAATCAGAGATGGGGAATCAGAGGCGGGGAATCAGAGGCAGGGAAACAAACACGGGGAATCAGAGGCGGGGAATCAGAGCTGGGGAATCAGAGGCGGGGAATCAGAGTTGGGGAATCAGAGGCGTGGAATCAGATATGGGGAAACAGAGGCGGGGAATCAGAGGCGGGGAAACAGAGGCGGGGAATCAGATATGGGGAATCAGAGGTGGGGAATCAGAGGTTGGGAGTCAGAGGCTTGGAATCAGAGGCGGGGAATCAGAGGCGGGGAATCAGAGGCAGGGAATCAGATGTGCAGAATCAGAGAAGGGGAATCAGAGGCAGGGAATCAGAGGTGGGGAATCAGAGGCCGGGAATCAGAGGCCGGGAATGAGAGGCCGGGAATGAGAGGCCGGGAATCAGAGGCGGGGAATCAGAGGCAGGGAATCAGAGGCCAGGAATCAGAGGCGGGGAATCAGATATGGGGAATCAGAGGTGGGGAATCAGAGGCAGGGTATCAGATGTGCCGAATCAGAGATGGGGAGTCAGAGGCAGAGAATCAGAATCAGAAGCGGGGAATAAGAGGCCGGGAATCAGAGGTGGGGAATCAGAGTCCGGGAATCAGAGATGGGGAATCAGAGGCGGGGAATGAGATATTGGGAATCAGAGGCGGAGAATCAGAGGCAGGGAAACAGAGGCGGGGAATCAGATATGGGGAATCAGAGGTTGGGAATCAGAGGCAGGGAATCAGAAGTGTGGAATCAGAGACTGGGAATCAGATGCGGGGAATCAGAGGCGGGGAATCAGAGCTGGGGAATCAGAGGCGGGGAATCAGATTTGGGGAATCAGAGGCAGGGAATTAGATATGGGGAAACAGAGGAGGGGAATCAGAGGCGGGGAAACAGAGGCGGGGAATCAGATATGGGGAATCAGAGGTGGGGAATAAGTGGCAGGGAAGCAGAGGCGGGGTATCCGAGCTGGGGAATCAAAGGCGGGGAATCTGAGTTGGGTTATCAGAGGAGGGGAATCAGATATGGGGAAACAGGCGGGGCATCAGAGGCGGGGAAACAGAGGCGGGGAATCAGATATGGGGAATCAGAGGTGGGGAATCAGAGGCAGGGAATCAGATGTGCGGAATCAGAGATGGGGTATCAGAGGCATGGAATCAGAATCAGAAGCGGAGAATCAGAGGCCGGGAATCAGAGGCCGGGAATCAGATGCCGGGAATAAGAGGCCGGGAATCAGAGGTGGGGAATCTGAGTCCGGGAATCAGAAATGGGGAATCAGAGGCGGGGAATGAGATATGGGGAATCAGAGGCGGGGAATCAGAGGCGGGGAAACAGAGGCGGGGAATCAGATATGGGGAATCAGAGGTGGCGAATCAAAGGTTGTGAATCAGAGATGGGGAATCAGAGGCGGGGAATCAGAGGCAGGGAAACAAACACGGGGAATCAGAGGCGGGGAATCAGAGCTGGGGAATCAGAGGCGTGGAATCAGAGTTGGGGAATCAGAGGCGTGGAATCAGATATTGGGAAACAGAGGCGGGGAATCAGAGGCGGGGAAACAGAGGCGGGGAATCAGATATGGGGAATCAGAGGTGGGGAATCAGAGGTTGGGAGTCAGAGGCTTGGAATCAGAGGCGGGGAATCAGAGGCGGGGAATCAGAGGCAGGGAATCAGATGTGCAGAATCAGAGAAGGGGAATCAGAGGCAGGGAATCAGAGGTGGGGAATCAGAGGCCGGGAATCAGAGTCCGGGAATGAGAGGCCGGGAATGAGAGGCCGGGAATCAGAGGCCGGAAATCAGAGGCCGGGAATCAGAGGTGGGGAATAAGAGGCACGGAATCAGATGTGCGGTATCAGAGATGGGGAATCACAGGCAGGGAATCAGATATGGGAAATCAGATGCGGGGAATCAGAGGCGGGGAATCAGAGCTGGGGAATCAGAGGCGGGGAATCAGAGTTGGGGAATCAGAGGCAGGGAATTAGATATGGGGAAACAGAGGAGGGGAATCAGAGGCGGGGAAACAGGGGCGGGGAATCAGATATGGGGAATCAGAGGTGGGGAATAAGTGGCAGGGAAGCAGAGGCGGGGTATCAGAGCTGGGGAATCAGAGGCGGGGAATCTGAGTTGGGTATCAGAGGCGGGGAATCATATATGGGGAAACAGGCGGGGCATCAGAGGCGGGGAAACAGAGGCGGGGAATCAGATATGGGGAATCAGAGGTGGGGAATCAGAGGCAGGGAATCAGATGTGCGGAATCAGAGATGGGGTATCAGAGGCATGGAATCAGAAATAGAAGCGGGGAATCAGAGGCCGGGAATCAGAGGCCGGGAATCAGATGTGCGGAATCAGAGATGGGGAATCAGAGGCAGAGAATCAGAGGCGGGGAATCAGAGGCAGGGAATCAGAGGCCAGGAATCAGAGGCGGGGAATCAGATATGGGGAATCAGAGATGGGGAATCAGAGGCAGGGTATCAGATGTGCCGAATCAGAGATGGGGAGTCAGAGGCAGAGAATCAGAATCAGAAGCGGGGAATAAGAGGCCGGGAATCAGAGGTGGGGAATCAGAGTCCGGGAATCAGAGATGGGGAATCAGAGGCGGGGAATGAGATATTGGGAATCAGAGGCGGGGAATCAGAGGCAGGGAAACAGAGGCGGGGAATCAGATATGGGGAATCAGAGGTTGGGAATCAGAGGCAGGGAATCAGAAGTGTGGAATCAGAGACTGGGAATCAGATGCGGGGAATCAGAGGCGGGGAATCAGAGCTGGGGAATCAGAGGCGGGGAATCAGATTTGGGGAATCAGAGGCAGGGAATTAGATATGGGGAAACAGAGGAGGGGAATCAGAGGCGGGGAAACAGAGGCGGGGAATCAGATATGGGGAGTCAGAGGTGGGGAATAAGTGGCAGGGAAGCAGAGGCGGGGTATCAGAGCTGGGGAATCAAAGGCGTGGAATCTGAGTTGGGTTATCAGAGGAGGGGAATCAGATATGGGGAAACAGGCGGGGCATCAGAGGTGGGGAAACAGAGGCGGGGAATCAGATATGGGGAATCAGAGGTGGGGAATCAGAGGCAGGGAATCAGATGTGCGGAATCAGAGATGGGGTATCAGAGGCATGGAATCAGAATCAGAAGCGGAGAATCAGAGGCCGGGAATCAGAGGCCGGGAATCAGATGCCGGGAATAAGAGGCCGGGAATCAGAGGTGGGGAATCTGAGTCCGGGAATCAGAAATGGGGAATCAGAGGCGGGGAATGAGATATGGGGAATCAGAGGCGGGGAATCAGAGGCGGGGAAACAGAGGCGGGGAATCAGATATGGGGAATCAGAGGTGGCGAATCATAGGTTGTGAATCAGAGATGGGGAATCAGAGGCGGGGAATCAGAGGCAGGGAAACAAACACGGGGAATCAGAGGCGGGGAATCAGAGCTGGGGAATCAGAGGCGGGGAATCAGAGTTGGGGAATCAGAGGCGTGGAATCAGATATGGGGAAACAGAGGCGGGGAATCAGAGGCGGGGAAACAGAGGCGGGGAATCAGATATGGGGAATCAGAGGTGGGGAATCAGAGGTTGGGAGTCAGAGGCTTGGAATCAGAGGCGGGGAATCAGAGGCGGGGAATCAGAGGCAGGGAATCAGATGTGCAGAATCAGAGAAGGGGAATCAGAGGCAGGGAATCAGAGGTGGGGAATCAGAGGCCGGGAATGAGAGGCCGGGAATCAGAGGCCGGGAATGAGAGGCCGGGAATGAGAGGCCGGGAATCAGAGGCGGGGAATCAGAGGCAGGGAATCAGAGGCCAGGAATCAGAGGCGGGGAATCAGATATGGGGAATCAGAGGTGGGGAATCAGAGGCAGGGTATCAGATGTGCCGAATCAGAGATGGGGAGTCAGAGGCAGAGAATCAGAATCAGAAGCGGGGAATAAGAGGCCGGGAATCAGAGGTGGGGAATCAGAGTCCGGGAATCAGAGATGGGGAATCAGAGGCGGGGAATGAGATATTGGGAATCAGAGGCGGGGAATCAGAGGCAGGGAAACAGAGGCGGGGAATCAGATATGGGGAATCAGAGGTTGGGAATCAGAGGCAGGGAATCAGAAGTGTGGAATCAGAGACTGGGAATCAGATGCGGGGAATCAGAGGCGGGGAATCAGAGCTGGGGAATCAGAGGCGGGGAATCAGATTTGGGGAATCAGAGGCAGGGAATTAGATATGGGGAAACAGAGGAGGGGAATCAGAGGCGGGGAAACAGAGGCAAGGAATCAGATATGGGGAATCAGAGGTGGGGAATAAGTGGCAGGGAAGCAGAGGCGGGGTATCCGAGCTGGGGAATCAAAGGCGGGGAATCTGAGTTGGGTTATCAGAGGAGGGGAATCAGATATGGGGAAACAGGCGGGGCATCAGAGGCGGGGAAACAGAGGCGGGGAATCAGATATGGGGAATCAGAGGTGGGGAATCAGAGGCAGGGAATCAGATGTGCGGAATCAGAGATGGGGTATCAGAGGCATGGAATCAGAATCAGAAGCGGAGAATCAGAGGCCGGGAATCAGAGGCCGGGAATCAGATGCCGGGAATAAGAGGCCGGGAATCAGAGGTGGGGAATCTGAGTCCGGGAATCAGAAATGGGGAATCAGAGGCGGGGAATGAGATATGGGGAATCAGAGGCGGGGAATCAGAGGCGGGGAAACAGAGGCGGGGAATCAGATATGGGGAATCAGAGGTGGCGAATCAAAGGTTGTGAATCAGAGATGGGGAATCAGAGGCGGGGAATCAGAGGCAGGGAAACAAACACGGGGAATCAGAGGCGGGGAATCAGAGCTGGGGAATCAGAGGCGTGGAATCAGAGTTGGGGAATCAGAGGCGTGGAATCAGATATTGGGAAACAGAGGCGGGGAATCAGAGGCGGGGAAACAGAGGCGGGGAATCAGATATGGGGAATCAGAGGTGGGGAATCAGAGGTTGGGAGTCAGAGGCTTGGAATCAGAGGCGGGGAATCAGAGGCGGGGAATCAGAGGCAGGGAATCAGATGTGCAGAATCAGAGAAGGGGAATCAGAGGCAGGGAATCAGAGGTGGGGAATCAGAGGCCGGGAATCAGAGTCCGGGAATGAGAGGCCGGGAATGAGAGGCCGGGAATCAGAGGCCGGAAATCAGAGGCCGGGAATCAGAGGTGGGGAATAAGAGGCACGGAATCAGATGTGCGGTATCAGAGATGGGGAATCACAGGCAGGGAATCAGATATGGGAAATCAGAGGTGGGGAATCAGAGGAAGGGAATCAGATGTGCGGAATCAGAGATGGGGAATCAGAGGCAGAGAATCAGAATCAGAAGCGGGGAATAAGAGGCCGGGAATCAGAGGTGGGGAATCAGAGTCCGGGAATCAGAGATGGGGAATCAGAGACGGGGAATGAGATATTGGGAATCAGAGGCTGGGAAACAGAGGCGGAGAATCAGATATGGGGAATCAGAGATGGCGACTCAAAGGCGTTGAATCAGAGATGGGGAATCAGAGGCGGGGAATCAGAGGTGGGGAATCAGAGTTGGGGAATCAGAGGCGGGGAATCAGATATGGGGAAACAGAGGTGGGGAATCAGAGGCGGGGAAACAGAGGTGGGGAATCAGATATGGGGAATCAGAGGTGGGGAATCAGTGGTTGGGAATCAAACACGGGGAATGAGAGATTGGGAATCATAGCTGGGGAATCAGAGGCGGGGAATCAGAGTTGGGGAATCAGAGGCGGGGAATCAGATATGGGGAAACAGAGGCGGGGAATCAGAGGCGGGGTATCAGATATGGGGAAACAGAGGCGGGGAATCAGATATGGGGAATCAGAGGTGGGGAATCAGATGTTACGAATCAGAGGCAATGAATCAGAGGCGGGGAATCAGAGGCGGGGAATCAGAGGCAGGGAATCAGATGTGCGGAATCAGAGATGGGGAATCAGAGGCAGGGAATCAGAGGCGGGGAATCAGAGGCAGGGAATCAGAGGCCAGGAATCAGAGGCGGGGAATTAGATATGGGGAATCAGAGGTGGGGAATCAGAGGCAGGGTATCAGATGTGCGGAATCAGAGATGGGGAGTCAGAGGCAGAGAATCAGAATCAGAAGCGGGGAATAAGAGGCCGGGAATCAGAGGTGGGGAATCAGAGTCCGGCAATCAGAGATGGGGAATCAGAGGCGGGGAATGAGATATTGGGAATCAGAGGCGGGGAATCAGAGGCAGGGAAACAGAGGCGGGGAATCAGATATGGGGAATCAGAGGTTGGGAATCAGAGGCAGGGAATCAGAAGTGTGGAATCAGAGACTGGGAATCAGATGCGGGGAATCAGAGGCGGGGAATCAGAGCTGGGGAATCAGAGGCGGGGAATCAGATTTGGGGAATCAGAGGCAGGGAATTAGATATGGGGAAACAGAGGAGGGGAATCAGAGGCGGGGAAACAGAGGCGGGGAATCAGATATGGGGAATCAGAGGTGGGGAATAAGTGGCAGGGAAGCAGAGGCGGGGTATCAGAGCTGGGGAATCAAAGGCGGGGAATCTGAGTTGGGTTATCAGAGGAGGGGAATCAGATATGGGGAAACAGGCGGGGCATCAGAGGCGGGGAAACAGAGGCGGGGAATCAGATATGGGGAATCAGAGGTGGGGAATCAGAGGCAGGGAATCAGATGTGCGGAATCAGAGATGGGGTATCAGAGGCATGGAATCAGAATCAGAAGCGGAGAATCAGAGGCCGGGAATCAGAGGCCGGGAATCAGATGCCGGGAATAAGAGGCCGGGAATCAGAGGTGGGGAATCTGAGTCCGGGAATCAGAAATGGGGAATCAGAGGCGGGGAATGAGATATGGGGAATCAGAGGCGGGGAATCAGAGCTGGGGAATCAGAGGCGGGGAATCAGAGTTGGGGAATCAGAGGCGTGGAATCAGATATGGGGAAACAGAGGCGGGGAATCAGAGGCGGGGAAACAGAGGCGGGGAATCAGATATGGGGAATCAGAGGTGGGGAATCAGAGGTTGGGAGTCAGAGGCTTGGAATCAGAGGCGGGGAATCAGAGGCGGGGAATCAGAGGCAGGGAATCAGATGTGCAGAATCAGAGAAGGGGAATCAGAGGCAGGGAATCAGAGGTGGGGAATCAGAGGCCGGGAATCAGAGGCCGGGAATGAGAGGCCGGGAATGAGAGGCCGGGAATCAGAGGCGGGGAATCAGAGGCAGGGAATCAGAGGCCAGGAATCAGAGGCGGGGAATCAGATATGGGGAATCAGAGGTGGGGAATCAGAGGCAGGGTATCAGATGTGCCGAATCAGAGATGGGGAGTCAGAGGCAGAGAATCAGAATCAGAAGCGGGGAATAAGAGGCCGGGAATCAGAGGTGGGGAATCAGAGTCCGGGAATCAGAGATGGGGAATCAGAGGCGGGGAATGAGATATTGGGAGTCAGAGGCGGGGAATCAGAGGCAGGGAAACAGAGGCGGGGAATCAGATATGGGGAATCAGAGGTTGGGAATCAGAGGCAGGGAATCAGAAGTGTGGAATCAGAGACTGGGAATCAGATGCGGGGAATCAGAGGCGGGGAATCAGATTTGGGGAATCAGAGGCAGGGAATTAGATATGGGGAAACAGAGGAGGGGAATCAGAGGCGGGGAAACAGAGGCGGGGAATCAGATATGGGGAATCAGAGGTGGGGAATAAGTGGCAGGGAAGCAGAGGCGGGGTATCCGAGCTGGGGAATCAAAGGCGGGGAATCTGAGTTGGGTTATCAGAGGAGGGGAATCAGATATGGGGAAACAGGCGGGGCATCAGAGGTGGGGAAACAGAGGCGGGGAATCAGATATGGGGAATCAGAGGTGGGGAATCAGAGGCAGGGAATCAGATGTGCGGAATCAGAGATGGGGTATCAGAGGCATGGAATCAGAATCAGAAGCGGAGAATCAGAGGCCGGGAATCAGAGGCCGGGAATCAGATGCCGGGAATAAGAGGCCGGGAATCAGAGGTGGGGAATCTGAGTCCGGGAATCAGAAATGGGGAATCAGAGGCGGGGAATGAGATATGGGGAATCAGAGGCGGGGAATCAGAGGCGGGGAAACAGAGGCGGGGAATCAGATATGGGGAATCAGAGGTGGCGAATCATAGGTTGTGAATCAGAGATGGGGAATCAGAGGCGGGGAATCAGAGGCAGGGAAACAAACACGGGGAATCAGAGGCGGGGAATCAGAGCTGGGGAATCAGAGGCGGGGAATCAGAGTTGGGGAATCAGAGGCGTGGAATCAGATATGGGGAAACAGAGGCGGGGAATCAGAGGCGGGGAAACAGAGGCGGGGAATCAGATATGGGGAATCAGAGGTGGGGAATCAGAGGTTGGGAGTCAGAGGCTTGGAATCAGAGGCGGGGAATCAGAGGCGGGGAATCAGAGGCAGGGAATCAGATGTGCAGAATCAGAGAAGGGGAATCAGAGGCAGGGAATCAGAGGTGGGGAATCAGAGGCCGGGAATGAGAGGCCGGGAATCAGAGGCCGGGAATGAGAGGCCGGGAATGAGAGGCCGGGAATCAGAGGCGGGGAATCAGAGGCAGGGAATCAGAGGCCAGGAATCAGAGGCGGGGAATCAGATATGGGGAATCAGAGGTGGGGAATCAGAGGCAGGGTATCAGATGTGCCGAATCAGAGATGGGGAGTCAGAGGCAGAGAATCAGAATCAGAAGCGGGGAATAAGAGGCCGGGAATCAGAGGTGGGGAATCAGAGTCCGGGAATCAGAGATGGGGAATCAGAGGCGGGGAATGAGATATTGGGAATCAGAGGCGGGGAATCAGAGGCAGGGAAACAGAGGCGGGGAATCAGATATGGGGAATCAGAGGTTGGGAATCAGAGGCAGGGAATCAGAAGTGTGGAATCAGAGACTGGGAATCAGATGCGGGGAATCAGAGGCGGGGAATCAGAGCTGGGGAATCAGAGGCGGGGAATCAGATTTGGGGAATCAGAGGCAGGGAATTAGATATGGGGAAACAGAGGAGGGGAATCAGAGGCGGGGAAACAGAGGCAAGGAATCAGATATGGGGAATCAGAGGTGGGGAATAAGTGGCAGGGAAGCAGAGGCGGGGTATCCGAGCTGGGGAATCAAAGGCGGGGAATCTGAGTTGGGTTATCAGAGGAGGGGAATCAGATATGGGGAAACAGGCGGGGCATCAGAGGCGGGGAAACAGAGGCGGGGAATCAGATATGGGGAATCAGAGGTGGGGAATCAGAGGCAGGGAATCAGATGTGCGGAATCAGAGATGGGGTATCAGAGGCATGGAATCAGAATCAGAAGCGGAGAATCAGAGGCCGGGAATCAGAGGCCGGGAATCAGATGCCGGGAATAAGAGGCCGGGAATCAGAGGTGGGGAATCTGAGTCCGGGAATCAGAAATGGGGAATCAGAGGCGGGGAATGAGATATGGGGAATCAGAGGCGGGGAATCAGAGGCGGGGAAACAGAGGCGGGGAATCAGATATGGGGAATCAGAGGTGGCGAATCAAAGGTTGTGAATCAGAGATGGGGAATCAGAGGCGGGGAATCAGAGGCAGGGAAACAAACACGGGGAATCAGAGGCGGGGAATCAGAGCTGGGGAATCAGAGGCGTGGAATCAGAGTTGGGGAATCAGAGGCGTGGAATCAGATATTGGGAAACAGAGGCGGGGAATCAGAGGCGGGGAAACAGAGGCGGGGAATCAGATATGGGGAATCAGAGGTGGGGAATCAGAGGTTGGGAGTCAGAGGCTTGGAATCAGAGGCGGGGAATCAGAGGCGGGGAATCAGAGGCAGGGAATCAGATGTGCAGAATCAGAGAAGGGGAATCAGAGGCAGGGAATCAGAGGTGGGGAATCAGAGGCCGGGAATCAGAGTCCGGGAATGAGAGGCCGGGAATGAGAGGCCGGGAATCAGAGGCCGGAAATCAGAGGCCGGGAATCAGAGGTGGGGAATAAGAGGCACGGAATCAGATGTGCGGTATCAGAGATGGGGAATCACAGGCAGGGAATCAGATATGGGAAATCAGAGGTGGGGAATCAGAGGAAGGGAATCAGATGTGCGGAATCAGAGATGGGGAATCAGAGGCAGAGAATCAGAATCAGAAGCGGGGAATAAGAGGCCGGGAATCAGAGGTGGGGAATCAGAGTCCGGGAATCAGAGATGGGGAATCAGAGACGGGGAATGAGATATTGGGAATCAGAGGCTGGGAAACAGAGGCGGAGAATCAGATATGGGGAATCAGAGATGGCGACTCAAAGGCGTTGAATCAGAGATGGGGAATCAGAGGCGGGGAATCAGAGGTGGGGAATCAGAGTTGGGGAATCAGAGGCGGGGAATCAGATATGGGGAAACAGAGGTGGGGAATCAGAGGCGGGGAAACAGAGGTGGGGAATCAGATATGGGGAATCAGAGGTGGGGAATCAGTGGTTGGGAATCAAACACGGGGAATGAGAGATTGGGAATCATAGCTGGGGAATCAGAGGCGGGGAATCAGAGTTGGGGAATCAGAGGCGGGGAATCAGATATGGGGAAACAGAGGCGGGGAATCAGAGGCGGGGTATCAGATATGGGGAAACAGAGGCGGGGAATCAGATATGGGGAATCAGAGGTGGGGAATCAGATGTTACGAATCAGAGGCAATGAATCAGAGGCGGGGAATCAGAGGCGGGGAATCAGAGGCAGGGAATCAGATGTGCGGAATCAGAGATGGGGAATCAGAGGCAGGGAATCAGAGGCGGGGAATCAGAGGCAGGGAATCAGAGGCCAGGAATCAGAGGCGGGGAATTAGATATGGGGAATCAGAGGTGGGGAATCAGAGGCAGGGTATCAGATGTGCGGAATCAGAGATGGGGAGTCAGAGGCAGAGAATCAGAATCAGAAGCGGGGAATAAGAGGCCGGGAATCAGAGGTGGGGAATCAGAGTCCGGGAATCAGAGATGGGGAATCAGAGGCGGGGAATGAGATATTGGGAATCAGAGGCGGGGAATCAGAGGCAGGGAAACAGAGGCGGGGAATCAGATATGGGGAATCAGAGGTTGGGAATCAGAGGCAGGGAATCAGAAGTGTGGAATCAGAGACTGGGAATCAGATGCGGGGAATCAGAGGCGGGGAATCAGAGCTGGGGAATCAGAGGCGGGGAATCAGATTTGGGGAATCAGAGGCAGGGAATTAGATATGGGGAAACAGAGGAGGGGAATCAGAGGCGGGGAAACAGAGGCGGGGAATCAGATATGGGGAATCAGAGGTGGGGAATAAGTGGCAGGGAAGCAGAGGCGGGGTATCAGAGCTGGGGAATCAAAGGCGGGGAATCTGAGTTGGGTTATCAGAGGAGGGGAATCAGATATGGGGAAACAGGCGGGGCATCAGAGGCGGGGAAACAGAGGCGGGGAATCAGATATGGGGAATCAGAGGTGGGGAATCAGAGGCAGGGAATCAGATGTGCGGAATCAGAGATGGGGTATCAGAGGCATGGAATCAGAATCAGAAGCGGAGAATCAGAGGCCGGGAATCAGAGGCCGGGAATCAGATGCCGGGAATAAGAGGCCGGGAATCAGAGGTGGGGAATCTGAGTCCGGGAATCAGAAATGGGGAATCAGAGGCGGGGAATGAGATATGGGGAATCAGAGGCGGGGAATCAGAGCTGGGGAATCAGAGGCGGGGAATCAGAGTTGGGGAATCAGAGGCGTGGAATCAGATATGGGGAAACAGAGGCGGGGAATCAGAGGCGGGGAAACAGAGGCGGGGAATCAGATATGGGGAATCAGAGGTGGGGAATCAGAGGTTGGGAGTCAGAGGCTTGGAATCAGAGGCGGGGAATCAGAGGCGGGGAATCAGAGGCAGGGAATCAGATGTGCAGAATCAGAGAAGGGGAATCAGAGGCAGGGAATCAGAGGTGGGGAATCAGAGGCCGGGAATCAGAGGCCGGGAATGAGAGGCCGGGAATGAGAGGCCGGGAATCAGAGGCGGGGAATCAGAGGCAGGGAATCAGAGGCCAGGAATCAGAGGCGGGGAATCAGATATGGGGAATCAGAGGTGGGGAATCAGAGGCAGGGTATCAGATGTGCCGAATCAGAGATGGGGAGTCAGAGGCAGAGAATCAGAATCAGAAGCGGGGAATAAGAGGCCGGGAATCAGAGGTGGGGAATCAGAGTCCGGGAATCAGAGATGGGGAATCAGAGGCGGGGAATGAGATATTGGGAGTCAGAGGCGGGGAATCAGAGGCAGGGAAACAGAGGCGGGGAATCAGATATGGGGAATCAGAGGTTGGGAATCAGAGGCAGGGAATCAGAAGTGTGGAATCAGAGACTGGGAATCAGATGCGGGGAATCAGAGGCGGGGAATCAGATTTGGGGAATCAGAGGCAGGGAATTAGATATGGGGAAACAGAGGAGGGGAATCAGAGGCGGGGAAACAGAGGCGGGGAATCAGATATGGGGAATCAGAGGTGGGGAATAAGTGGCAGGGAAGCAGAGGCGGGGTATCCGAGCTGGGGAATCAAAGGCGGGGAATCTGAGTTGGGTTATCAGAGGAGGGGAATCAGATATGGGGAAACAGGCGGGGCATCAGAGGCGGGGAAACAGAGGCGGGGAATCAGATATGGGGAATCAGAGGTGGGGAATCAGAGGCAGGGAATCAGATGTGCGGAATCAGAGATGGGGTATCAGAGGCATGGAATCAGAATCAGAAGCGGAGAATCAGAGGCCGGGAATCAGAGGCCGGGAATCAGATGCCGGGAATAAGAGGCCGGGAATCAGAGGTGGGGAATCTGAGTCCGGGAATCAGAAATGGGGAATCAGAGGCGGGGAATGAGATATGGGGAATCAGAGGCGGGGAATCAGAGGCGGGGAAACAGAGGCGGGGAATCAGATATGGGGAATCAGAGGTGGCGAATCAAAGGTTGTGAATCAGAGATGGGGAATCAGAGGCGGGGAATCAGAGGCAGGGAAACAAACACGGGGAATCAGAGGCGGGGAATCAGAGCTGGGGAATCAGAGGCGTGGAATCAGAGTTGGGGAATCAGAGGCGTGGAATCAGATATTGGGAAACAGAGGCGGGGAATCAGAGGCGGGGAAACAGAGGCGGGGAATCAGATATGGGGAATCAGAGGTGGGGAATCAGAGGTTGGGAGTCAGAGGCTTGGAATCAGAGGCGGGGAATCAGAGGCGGGGAATCAGAGGCAGGGAATCAGATGTGCAGAATCAGAGAAGGGGAATCAGAGGCAGGGAATCAGAGGTGGGGAATCAGAGGCCGGGAATCAGAGTCCGGGAATGAGAGGCCGGGAATGAGAGGCCGGGAATCAGAGGCCGGAAATCAGAGGCCGGGAATCAGAGGTGGGGAATAAGAGGCACGGAATCAGATGTGCGGTATCAGAGATGGGGAATCACAGGCAGGGAATCAGATATGGGAAATCAGAGGTGGGGAATCAGAGGAAGGGAATCAGATGTGCGGAATCAGAGATGGGGAATCAGAGGCAGAGAATCAGAATCAGAAGCGGGGAATAAGAGGCCGGGAATCAGAGGTGGGGAATCAGAGTCCGGGAATCAGAGATGGGGAATCAGAGGCGGGGAATGAGATATTGGGAATCAGAGGCTGGGAAACAGAGGCGGAGAATCAGATATGGGGAATCAGAGATGGCGACTCAAAGGCGTTGAATCAGAGATGGGGAATCAGAGGCGGGGAATCAGAGGTGGGGAATCAGAGTTGGGGAATCAGAGGCGGGGAATCAGATATGGGGAAACAGAGGTGGGGAATCAGAGGCGGGGAAACAGAGGTGGGGAATCAGATATGGGGAATCAGAGGTGGGGAATCAGAGGTTGGGAATCAAACACGGGGAATGAGAGATGGGGAATCATAGCTGGGGAATCAGAGGCGGGGAATCAGAGTTGGGGAATCAGAGGCGGGGAATCAGATATGGGGAAACAGAGGCGGGGAATCAGAGGCGGGGTATCAGATATGGGGAAACAGAGGCGGGGAATCAGATATGGGGAATCAGAGGTGGGGAATCAGATGTTACGAATCAGAGGCAATGAATCAGAGGCGGGGAATCAGAGGCGGGGAATCAGAGGCAGGGAATCAGATGTGCGGAATCAGAGATGGGGAATCAGAGGCAGGGAATCAGAGGCGGGGAATCAGAGGCAGGGAATCAGAGGCCAGGAATCAGAGGCGGGGAATCAGATATGGGGAATCAGAGGTGGGGAATCAGAGGCAGGGTATCAGATGTGCCGAATCAGAGATGGGGAGTCAGAGGCAGAGAATCAGAATCAGAAGCGGGGAATAAGAGGCCGGGAATCAGAGGTGGGGAATCAGAGTCCGGGAATCAGAGATGGGGAATCAGAGGCGGGGAATGAGATATTGGGAATCAGAGGCGGGGAATCAGAGGCAGGGAAACAGAGGCGGGGAATCAGATGTGGAGAATCAGAGGTTGGGAATCAGAGGCAGGGAATCAGAAGTGTGGAATCAGAGACTGGGAATCAGATGCGGGGAATCAGAGGCGGGGAATCAGAGCTGGGGAATCAGAGGCGGGGAATCAGATTTGGGGAATCAGAGGCAGGGAATTAGATATGGGGAAACAGAGGAGGGGAATCAGAGGCGGGGAAACAGAGGCGGGGAATCAGATATGGGGAATCAGAGGTGGGGAATAAGTGGCAGGGAAGCAGAGGCGGGGTATCAGAGCTGGGGAATCAAAGGCGGGGAATCTGAGTTGGGTTATCAGAGGAGGGGAATCAGATATGGGGAAACAGGCGGGGCATCAGAGGCGGGGAAACAGAGGCGGGGAATCAGATATGGGGAATCAGAGGTGTGGAATCAGAGGCAGGGAATCAGATGTGCGGAATCAGAGATGGGGTATCAGAGGCATGGAATCAGAATCAGAAGCGGAGAATCAGAGGCCGGGAATCAGAGGCCGGGAATCAGATGCCGGGAATAAGAGGCCGGGAATCAGAGGTGGGGAATCTGAGTCCGGGAATCAGAAATGGGGAATCAGAGGCGGGGAATGAGATATGGGGAATCAGAGGCGGGGAATCAGAGGCGGGGAAACAGAGGCGGGGAATCAGATATGGGGAATCAGAGGTGGCGAATCAAAGGTTGTGAATCAGAGATGGGGAATCAGAGGCGGGGAATCAGAGGCAGGGAAACAAACACGGGGAATCAGAGGCGGGGAATCAGAGCTGGGGAATCAGAGGCGGGGAATCAGAGTTGGGGAATCAGAGGCGTGGAATCAGAGGCAGGGAATCAAACACGGGGAATCAGAGGTGGGGAATCAGAGGTGGCGAATCATAGGCGCTGAATCAGAGATGGGGAATCAGAGGCGGGGAATCAGAGGCAGGGAATCAAACACGGGGAATCAGAGGTGGGGAATCAGAGTTGGGGAATCAGAGGCGGGGAATCAGATATGGGGAAACAGAGGCGGGGAATCAGAGGCGGGGAAGCAGAGGTGGGGAATCAGATATGGGGAATCTGAGGTGGGGAATCAGATGTTGTGAATCAGAGGCAGGGAATCAGAGGCGGGGAATCAGAGGCGGGGAATCAGAGGCAGGGAATCAGATGTGCGGAATCAGAGATGGGGAATCAGAGGCAGGGAATCAGAGGCGGGGAATCAGAGGCAGGGAATCAGAGGCCGGGAATCAGAGGAGGGGAATCAGAGGCAGGGAAACAAACACGGGGAATCAGAGGCGGGGAATCAGAGCTGGGGAATCAGAGGCGGGGAATCAGAGTTGGGGAATCAGAGGCGTGGAATCAGATATGGGGAAACAGAGGCGGGGAATCAGAGGCGGGGAAACAGAGGCGGGGAATCAGATATGGGGAATCAGAGGTGGGGAACCAGAGGTTGGGAGTCAGAGGCTTGGAATCAGAGGCGGGGAATCAGAGGCGGGGAATCAGAGGCAGGGAATCAGATGTGCAGAATCAGAGAAGGGGAATCAGAGGCAGGGAATCAGAGGCGGGGAATCAGAGGCGGGGAATCAGAGGCCGGGAATCAGAGGCCGGGAATGAGAGGCCGGGAATGAGAGGCCGGGAATCAGAGGCCGGAAATCAGAGGCCGGGAATCAGAGGTGGGGAATAAGAGGCACGGAATCAGATGTGCGGTATCAGAGATGGGGAATCACAGGCAGGGAATCAGATATGGGAAATCAGAGGTGGGGAATCAGAGGAAGGGAATCAGATGTGCGGAATCAGAGATGGGGAATCAGAGGCAGAGAATCAGAATCAGAAGCGGGGAATAAGACGCCGGGAATCAGAGGCGGGGAATCAGATATGGGGAAACAGAGGTGGGGAATCAGAGGCGGGGAAACATAGGTGGGAAATCAGATATGGGGAATCAGAGATGGCGACTCAAAGGCGTTGAATCAGAGATGGGGAATCAGAGGCGGGGAATCAGAGGCGGGGAATCAGAGTTGGGGAATCAGAGGCGGGGAATCAGATATGGGGAAACAGAGGTGGGGAATCAGAGGCGGGGAATCAGATATGGGGAATCAGATATGGGGAATCAGAGGTGGGGAATCAGAGGTTGGGAATCAAACACGGGGAATGAGAGACGGGGAATCATAGCTGGGGAATCAGAGGCGGGGAATCAGAGTTGGGGAATCAGAGGCGGGGAATCAGATATGGGGAAACAGAGGCGGGGAATCAGAGGCGGGGTATCAGATATGGGGAAACAGAGGCGGGGAATCAGAGGCGGAAAATAGAGGCGGGGCATCAGATATGGGGAATCAGAGGTGGGGAATCAGTGGTTGGGAATCAGAGGCAGGGAATCAGATATGGGGAATCAGAGGTGGGGAATCAGTGGTTGGGAATCAGAGGCAGGTAATCAGAGGCGGGGAATCAGAGGCGGGGAATCAGAGGCAGGGAATCAGATGTGCGGAATCAGAGATGGGGAATCAGAGTCCGGGAATCAGAGATGGGGAATCAGAGGCGGGGAATGAGATATGGGGAATCAGAGGCGGGGAATCAGAGGCGGGGAAACAGATGCGGTGAATCAGATATGGGGAATCAGAGGTGGCGAATCAAAGGCGCTGAATCAGAGATGGGGAATCAGAGGCGGGGAATCAGAGGCAGGGAATCAAACACGGGGAATCAGAGGTGGGGAATCAGAGTTGGGGAATCAGAGGCGGGGAATCAGATATGGGGAAACAGAGGCGGGGAATCAGAGGCGGGGAAACAGAGGTGGGGAATCAGATATGGGGAATCTGAGGTGGGGAATCAGATGTTGTGAATCAGAGGCAGGGAATCAGAGGCGGGGAATCAGAGGTGGGGAATCAGAGGCAGGGAATCAGATGTGCGGAATCAGAGATGGGGAATCAGAGGCAGGGAATCAGAGGCGGGGAATCAGAGGCAGGGAATCAGAGGCCGGGAATCAGAGGAGGGGAATCAGATATGGGGAATCAGAGGTGGGGAATCAGAGGCAGGGTATCAGATGTGCGGAATCAGAGATGGGGAGTCAGAGGCAGAGAATCAGAATCAGAAGCGGGGAATAAGAGGCCGGGAATCAGATTTGGGGAATCAGAGTCCGGGAATCAGAGATGGGGAATCAGAGGCGGGGAATGAGATATTGGGAATCAGAGGCGGGGAATCAGAGGCAGGGAAACAGAGGCGGGGAATCAGATATGGGGATTTACAGGTTGGGAATCAGAGGCAGGGAATCAGAAGTGGAGAATCAGAGGCTGGGAATCAGATGCGGGGAATCAGAGGCGGGGAATCAGAGCTGGGGAATCAGAGGCGGGGAATCAGAGTTGGGGAATCAGAGGCAGGGAATTAGATATGGGGAAACAGAGGAGGGGAATCAGAGGCGGGGAAACAGGGGCGGGGAATCAGATATGGGGAATCAGAGGTGGGGAATAAGTGGCAGGGAAGCAGAGGCGGGGTATCAGAGCTGGGGAATCAGAGGCGGGGAATCTGAGTTGGGTATCAGAGGCGGGGAATCATATATGGGGAAACAGGCGGGGCATCAGAGGCGGGGAAACAGAGGCGGGGAATCAGATATGGGGAATCAGAGGTGGGGAATCAGAGGCAGGGAATCAGATGTGCGGAATCAGAGATGGGGTATCAGAGGCATGGAATCAGAAATAGAAGCGGGGAATCAGAGGCCGGATATCAGAGGCCGGGAATCAGATGTGCGGAATCAGAGATGGGGAATCAGAGGCAGAGAATCAGAGGCGGGGAATCAGAGGCAGGGAATCAGAGGCCAGGAATCAGAGGCGGGGAATCAGATATGGGGAATCAGAGATGGGGAATCAGAGGCAGGGTATCAGATGTGCCGAATCAGAGATGGGGAGTCAGAGGCAGAGAATCAGAATCAGAAGCGGGGAATAAGAGGCCGGGAATCAGAGGTGGGGAATCAGAGTCCGGGAATCAGAGATGGGGAATCAGAGGCGGGGAATGAGATATTGGGAATCAGAGGCGGGGAATCAGAGGCAGGGAAACAGAGGCGGGGAATCAGATATGGGGAATCAGAGGTTGGGAATCAGAGGCAGGGAATCAGAAGTGTGGAATCAGAGACTGGGAATCAGATGCGGGGAATCAGAGGCGGGGAATCAGAGCTGGGGAATCAGAGGCGGGGAATCAGATTTGGGGAATCAGAGGCAGGGAATTAGATATGGGGAAACAGAGGAGGGGAATCAGAGGCGGGGAAACAGAGGCGGGGAATCAGATATGGGGAATCAGAGGTGGGGAATAAGTGGCAGGGAAGCAGAGGCGGGGTATCAGAGCTGGGGAATCAAAGGCGTGGAATCTGAGTTGGGTTATCAGAGGAGGGGAATCAGATATGGGGAAACAGGCGGGGCATCAGAGGTGGGGAAACAGAGGCGGGAATCAGATATGGGGAATCAGAGGTGGGGAATCAGAGGCAGGGAATCAGATGTGCGGAATCAGAGATGGGGTATCAGAGGCATGGAATCAGAATCAGAAGCGGAGAATCAGAGGCCGGGAATCAGAGGCCGGGAATCAGATGCCGGGAATAAGAGGCCGGGAATCAGAGGTGGGGAATCTGAGTCCGGGAATCAGAAATGGGGAATCAGAGGCGGGGAATGAGATATGGGGAATCAGAGGCGGGGAATCAGAGGCGGGGAAACAGAGGCGGGGAATCAGATATGGGGAATCAGAGGTGGCGAATCAAAGGTTGTGAATCAGAGATGGGGAATCAGAGGCGGGGAATCAGAGGCAGGGAACCAAACACGGGGAATCAGAGGCGGGGAATCAGAGCTGGGGAATCAGAGGCGGGGAATCAGAGTTGGGGAATCAGAGGCGTGGAATCAGATATGGGGAAACAGAGGCGGGGAATCAGAGGCGGGGAAACAGAGGCGGGGAATCAGATATGGGGAATCAGAGGTGGGGAATCAGAGGTTGGGAGTCAGAGGCTTGGAATCAGAGGCGGGGAATCAGAGGCGGGGAATCAGAGGCAGGGAATCAGATGTGCAGAATCAGAGAAGGGGAATCAGAGGCAGGGAATCAGAGGTGGGGAATCAGAGGCCGGGAATCAGAGGCCGGGAATGAGAGGCCGGGAATGAGAGGCCGGGAATCAGAGGCGGGGAATCAGAGGCAGGGAATCAGAGGCCAGGAATCAGAGGCGGGGAATCAGATATGGGGAATCAGAGGTGGGGAATCAGAGGCAGGGTATCAGATGTGCCGAATCAGAGATGGGGAGTCAGAGGAAGAGAATCAAAATCAGAAGCGGGGAATAAGAGGCCGGGAATCAGAGGTGGGGAATCAGAGTCCGGGAATCAGAGATGGGGAATCAGAGGCGGGGAATGAGATATTGGGAATCAGAGGCGGGGAATCAGAGGCAGGGAAACAGAGGCGGGGAATCAGATATGGGGAATCAGAGGTTGGGAATCAGAGGCAGGGAATCAGAAGTGTGGAATCAGAGACTGGGAATCAGATGCGGGGAATCAGAGGCGGGGAATCAGAGCTGGGGAATCAGAGGCGGGGAATCAGATTTGGGGAATCAGAGGCAGGGAATTAGATATGGGGAAACAGAGGAGGGGAATCAGAGGCGGGGAAACAGAGGCGGGGAATCAGATATGGGGAATCAGAGGTGGGGAATAAGTGGCAGGGAAGCAGAGGCGGGGTATCCGAGCTGGGGAATCAAAGGCGGGGAATCTGAGTTGGGTTATCAGAGGAGGGGAATCAGATATGGGGAAACAGGCGGGGCATCAGAGGCGGGGAAACAGAGGCGGGGAATCAGATATGGGGAATCAGAGGTGGGGAATCAGAGGCAGGGAATCAGATGTGCGGAATCAGAGATGGGGTATCAGAGGCATGGAATCAGAATCAGAAGCGGAGAATCAGAGGCCGGGAATCAGAGGCCGGGAATCAGATGCCGGGAATAAGAGGCCGGGAATCAGAGGTGGGGAATCTGAGTCCGGGAATCAGAAATGGGGAATCAGAGGCGGGGAATGAGATATGGGGAATCAGAGGCGGGGAATCAGAGGCGGGGAAACAGAGGCGGGGAATCAGATATGGGGAATCAGAGGTGGCGAATCAAAGGTTGTGAATCAGAGATGGGGAATCAGAGGCGGGGAATCAGAGGCAGGGAAACAAACACGGGGAATCAGAGGCGGGGAATCAGAGCTGGGGAATCAGAGGCGTGGAATCAGAGTTGGGGAATCAGAGGCGTGGAATCAGATATTGGGAAACAGAGGCGGGGAATCAGAGGCGGGGAAACAGAGGCGGGGAATCAGATATGGGGAATCAGAGGTGGGGAATCAGAGGTTGGGAGTCAGAGGCTTGGAATCAGAGGCGGGGAATCAGAGGCGGGGAATCAGAGGCAGGGAATCAGATGTGCAGAATCAGAGAAGGGGAATCAGAGGCAGGGAATCAGAGGTGGGGAATCAGAGGCCGGGAATCAGAGTCCGGGAATGAGAGGCCGGGAATGAGAGGCCGGGAATCAGAGGCCGGAAATCAGAGGCCGGGAATCAGAGGTGGGGAATAAGAGGCACGGAATCAGATGTGCGGTATCAGAGATGGGGAATCACAGGCAGGGAATCAGATATGGGAAATCAGAGGTGGGGAATCAGAGGAAGGGAATCAGATGTGCGGAATCAGAGATGGGGAATCAGAGGCAAAGAATCAGAATCAGAAGCGGGGAATAAGAGGCCGGGAATCAGAGGTGGGGAATCAGAGTCCGTGAATCAGAGATGGGGAATCAGAGACGGGGAATGAGATATTGGGAATCAGAGGCTGGGAAACAGAGGCGGAGAATCAGATATGGGGAATCAGAGATACCGACTCAAAGGCGTTGAATCAGAGATGGGGAATCAGAGGCGGGGAATCAGAGGTGGGGAATCAGAGTTGGGGAATCAGAGGCGGGGAATCAGATATGGGGAAACAGAGGTGGGGAATCAGAGGCGGGGAAACAGAGGTGGGGAATCAGATATGGGGAATCAGAGGTGGGGAATCAGTGGTTGGGAATCAAACACGGGGAATGAGAGATGGGGAATCATAGCTGGGGAATCAGAGGTGGGGAATCAGAGTTGGGGAATCAGAGGCGGGGAATCAGATATGGGGAAACAGAGGCGGGGAATCAGAGGCGGGGTATCAGATATGGGGAAACAGAGGCGGGGAATCAGATATGGGGAATCAGAGGTGGGGAATCAGATGTTACGAATCAGAGGCAATGAATCAGAGGCGGGGAATCAGAGGCGGGGAATCAGAGGCAGGGAATCAGATGTGCGGAATCAGAGATGGGGAATCAGAGGCAGGGAATCAGAGGCGGGGAATCAGAGGCAGGGAATCAGAGGCCAGGAATCAGAGGCGGGGAATTAGATATGGGGAATCAGAGGTGGGGAATCAGAGGCAGGGTATCAGATGTGCGGAATCAGAGATGGGGAGTCAGAGGCAGAGAATCAGAATCAGAAGCGGGGAATAAGAGGCCGGGAATCAGAGGTGGGGAATCAGAGTCCGGGAATCAGAGATGGGGAATCAGAGGCGGGGAATGAGATATTGGGAATCAGAGGCGGGGAATCAGAGGCAGGGAAACAGAGGCGGGGAATCAGATATGGGGAATCAGAGGTTGGGAATCAGAGGCAGGGAATCAGAAGTGTGGAATCAGAGACTGGGAATCAGATGCGGGGAATCAGAGGCGGGGAATCAGAGCTGGGGAATCAGAGGCGGGGAATCAGATTTGGGGAATCAGAGGCAGGGAATTAGATATGGGGAAACAGAGGAGGGGAATCAGAGGCGGGGAAACAGAGGCGGGGAATCAGATATGGGGAATCAGAGGTGGGGAATAAGTGGCAGGGAAGCAGAGGCGGGGTATCAGAGCTGGGGAATCAAAGGCGGGGAATCTGAGTTGGGTTATCAGAGGAGGGGAATCAGATATGGGGAAACAGGCGGGGCATCAGAGGCGGGGAAACAGAGGCGGGGAATCAGATATGGGGAATCAGAGGTGGGGAATCAGAGGCAGGGAATCAGATGTGCGGAATCAGAGATGGGGTATCAGAGGCATGGAATCAGAATCAGAAGCGGAGAATCAGAGGCCGGGAATCAGAGGCCGGGAATCAGATGCCGGGAATAAGAGGCCGGGAATCAGAGGTGGGGAATCTGAGTCCGGGAATCAGAAATGGGGAATCAGAGGCGGGGAATGAGATATGGGGAATCAGAGGCGGGGAATCAGAGCTGGGGAATCAGAGGCGGGGAATCAGAGTTGGGGAATCAGAGGCGTGGAATCAGATATGGGGAAACAGAGGCGGGGAATCAGAGGCGGGGAAACAGAGGCGGGGAATCAGATATGGGGAATCAGAGGTGGGGAATCAGAGGTTGGGAGTCAGAGGCTTGGAATCAGAGGCGGGGAATCAGAGGCGGGGAATCAGAGGCAGGGAATCAGATGTGCAGAATCAGAGAAGGGGAATCAGAGGCAGGGAATCAGAGGTGGGGAATCAGAGGCCGGGAATCAGAGGCCGGGAATGAGAGGCCGGGAATGAGAGGCCGGGAATCAGAGGCGGGGAATCAGAGGCAGGGAATCAGAGGCCAGGAATCAGAGGCGGGGAATCAGATATGGGGAATCAGAGGTGGGGAATCAGAGGCAGGGTATCAGATGTGCCGAATCAGAGATGGGGAGTCAGAGGCAGAGAATCAGAATCAGAAGCGGGGAATAAGAGGCCGGGAATCAGAGGTGGGGAATCAGAGTCCGGGAATCAGAGATGGGGAATCAGAGGCGGGGAATGAGATATTGGGAGTCAGAGGCGGGGAATCAGAGGCAGGGAAACAGAGGCGGGGAATCAGATATGGGGAATCAGAGGTTGGGAATCAGAGGCAGGGAATCAGAAGTGTGGAATCAGAGACTGGGAATCAGATGCGGGGAATCAGAGGCGGGGAATCAGATTTGGGGAATCAGAGGCAGGGAATTAGATATGGGGAAACAGAGGAGTGGAATCAGAGGCGGGGAAACAGAGGCGGGGAATCAGATATGGGGAATCAGAGGTGGGGAATAAGTGGCAGGGAAGCAGAGGCGGGGTATCCGAGCTGGGGAATCAAAGGCGGGGAATCTGAGTTGGGTTATCAGAGGAGGGGAATCAGATATGGGGAAACAGGCGGGGCATCAGAGGCGGGGAAACAGAGGCGGGGAATCAGATATGGGGAATCAGAGGTGGGGAATCAGAGGCAGGGAATCAGATGTGCGGAATCAGAGATGGGGTATCAGAGGCATGGAATCAGAATCAGAAGCGGAGAATCAGAGGCCGGGAATCAGAGGCCGGGAATCAGATGCCGGGAATAAGAGGCCGGGAATCAGAGGTGGGGAATCTGAGTCCGGGAATCAGAAATGGGGAATCAGAGGCGGGGAATGAGATATGGGGAATCAGAGGCGGGGAATCAGAGGCGGGGAAACAGAGGCGGGGAATCAGATATGGGGAATCAGAGGTGGCGAATCAAAGGTTGTGAATCAGAGATGGGGAATCAGAGGCGGGGAATCAGAGGCAGGGAAACAAACACGGGGAATCAGAGGCGGGGAATCAGAGCTGGGGAATCAGAGGCGTGGAATCAGAGTTGGGGAATCAGAGGCGTGGAATCAGATATTGGGAAACAGAGGCGGGGAATCAGAGGCGGGGAAACAGAGGCGGGGAATCAGATATGGGGAATCAGAGGTGGGGAATCAGAGGTTGGGAGTCAGAGGCTTGGAATCAGAGGCGGGGAATCAGAGGCGGGGAATCAGAGGCAGGGAATCAGATGTGCAGAATCAGAGAAGGGGAATCAGAGGCAGGGAATCAGAGGTGGGGAATCAGAGGCCGGGAATCAGAGTCCGGGAATGAGAGGCCGGGAATGAGAGGCCGGGAATCAGAGGCCGGAAATCAGAGGCCGGGAATCAGAGGTGGGGAATAAGAGGCACGGAATCAGATGTGCGGTATCAGAGATGGGGAATCACAGGCAGGGAATCAGATATGGGAAATCAGAGGTGGGGAATCAGAGGAAGGGAATCAGATGTGCGGAATCAGAGATGGGGAATCAGAGGCAGAGAATCAGAATCAGAAGCGGGGAATAAGAGGCCGGGAATCAGAGGTGGGGAATCAGAGTCCGGGAATCAGAGATGGGGAATCAGAGGCGGGGAATGAGATATTGGGAATCAGAGGCTGGGAAACAGAGGCGGAGAATCAGATATGGGGAATCAGAGATGGCGACTCAAAGGCGTTGAATCAGAGATGGGGAATCAGAGGCGGGGAATCAGAGGTGGGGAATCAGAGTTGGGGAATCAGAGGCGGGGAATCAGATATGGGGAAACAGAGGTGGGGAATCAGAGGCGGGGAAACAGAGGTGGGGAATCAGATATGGGGAATCAGAGGTGGGGAATCAGAGGTTGGGGATCAAACACGGGGAATGAGAGATGGGGAATCATAGCTGGGGAATCAGAGGCGGGGAATCAGAGTTGGGGAATCAGAGGCGGGGAATCAGATATGGGGAAACAGAGGCGGGGAATCAGAGGCGGGGTATCAGATATGGGGAAACAGAGGCGGGGAATCAGATATGGGGAATCAGAGGTGGGGAATCAGATGTTACGAATCAGAGGCAATGAATCAGAGGCGGGGAATCAGAGGCGGGGAATCAGAGGCAGGGAATCAGATGTGCGGAATCAGAGATGGGGAATCAGAGGCAGGGAATCAGAGGCGGGGAATCAGAGGCAGGGAATCAGAGGCCAGGAATCAGAGGCGGGGAATCAGATATGGGGAATCAGAGGTGGGGAATCAGAGGCAGGGTATCAGATGTGCCGAATCAGAGATGGGGAGTCAGAGGCAGAGAATCAGAATCAGAAGCGGGGAATAAGAGGCCGGGAATCAGAGGTGGGGAATCAGAGTCCGGGAATCAGAGATGGGGAATCAGAGGCGGGGAATGAGATATTGGGAATCAGAGGCGGGGAATCAGAGGCAGGGAAACAGAGGCGGGGAATCAGATATGGGGAATCAGAGGTTGGGAATCAGAGGCAGGGAATCAGAAGTGTGGAATCAGAGACTGGGAATCAGATGCGGGGAATCAGAGGCGGGGAATCAGAGCTGGGGAATCAGAGGCGGGGAATCAGATTTGGGGAATCAGAGGCAGGGAATTAGATATGGGGAAACAGAGGAGGGGAATCAGAGGCGGGGAAACAGAGGCGGGGAATCAGATATGGGGAATCAGAGGTGGGGAATAAGTGGCAGGGAAGCAGAGGCGGGGTATCAGAGCTGGGGAATCAAAGGCGGGGAATCTGAGTTGGGTTATCAGAGGAGGGGAATCAGATATGGGGAAACAGGCGGGGCATCAGAGGCGGGGAAACAGAGGCGCGGAATCAGATATGGGGAATCAGAGGTGTGGAATCAGAGGCAGGGAATCAGATGTGCGGAATCAGAGATGGGGTATCAGAGGCATGGAATCAGAATCAGAAGCGGAGAATCAGAGGCCGGGAATCAGAGGCCGGGAATCAGATGCCGGGAATAAGAGGCCGGGAATCAGAGGTGGGGAATCTGAGTCCGGGAATCAGAAATGGGGAATCAGAGGCGGGGAATGAGATATGGGGAATCAGAGGCGGGGAATCAGAGGCGGGGAAACAGAGGCGGGGAATCAGATATGGGGAATCAGAGGTGGCGAATCAAAGGTTGTGAATCAGAGATGGGGAATCAGAGGCGGGGAATCAGAGGCAGGGAAACAAACACGGGGAATCAGAGGCGGGGAATCAGAGCTGGGGAATCAGAGGCGGGGAATCAGAGTTGGGGAATCAGAGGCGTGGAATCAGATATGGGGAAACAGAGGCGGGGAATCAGAGGCGGGGAAACAGAGGCGGGGAATCAGATATGGGGAATCAGAGGTGGGGAATCAGAGGTTGGGAGTCAGAGGCTTGGAATCAGAGGCGGGGAATCAGAGGCGGGGAATCAGAGGCAGGGAATCAGATGTGCAGAATCAGAGAAGGGGAATCAGAGGCAGGGAATCAGAGGCGGGGAATCAGAGGCGGGGAATCAGAGGCCGGGAATCAGAGGCCGGGAATGAGAGGCCGGGAATGAGAGGCCGGGAATCAGAGGCTGGAAATCAGAGGCCGGGAATCAGAGGTGGAGAATAAGAGGCACGGAATCAGATGTGCGGTATCAGAGATGGGGAATCACAGGCAGGGAATCAGATATGGGAAATCAGAGGTGGGGAATCAGAGGAAGGGAATCAGATGTGCGGAATCAGAGATGGGGAATCAGAGGCAGAGAATCAGAATCAGAAGCGGGGAATAAGAGGCCGGGAATCAGAGGCGGGGAATCAGATATGGGGAAACAGAGGTGGGGAATCAGAGGCGGGGAAACAGAGGTGGGAAATCAGATATGGGGAATCAGAGATGGCGACTCAAAGGCGTTGAATCAGAGATGGGGAATCAGAGGCGGGGAATCAGAGGCGGGGAATCAGAGTTGGGGAATCAGAGGCGGGGAATCAGATATGGGGAAACAGAGGTGGGGAATCAGAGGCGGGGAAACAGAGGTGGGGAATCAGATATGGGGAATCAGAGGTGGGGAATCAGAGGTTGGGAATCAAACACGGGGAATGAGAGACGGGGAATCATAGCTGGGGAATCAGAGGCGGGGAATCAGAGTTGGGGAATCAGAGGCGGGGAATCAGATATGGGGAAACAGAGGCGGGGAATCAGAGGCGGGGTATCAGATATGGGGAAACAGAGGCGGGGAATCAGAGGCGGAAAATAGAGGCGGGGCATCAGATATGGGGAATCAGAGGTGGGGAATCAGTGGTTGGGAATCAGAGGCAGGGAATCAGATATGGAGAATCAGAGGTGGGGAATCAGTGGTTGGGAATCAGAGGCAGGTAATCAGAGGCGGGGAATCAGAGGCGGGGAATCAGAGGCAGGGAATCAGATGTGCGGAATCAGAGATGGGGAATCAGAGTCCGGGAATCAGAGATGGGGAATCAGAGGCGGGGAATGAGATATGGGGAATCAGAGGCAGGGAATCAGAGGCGGGGAAACAGATGCGGTGAATCAGATATGGGGAATCAGAGGTGGCGAATCAAAGGCGCCGAATCAGAGATGGGGAATCAGAGGCGGGGAATCAGAGGCAGGGAATCAAACACGGGGAATCAGAGGTGGGGAATCAGAGTTGGGGAATCAGAGGCGGGGAATCAGATATGGGGAAACAGAGGCGGGGAATCAGAGGCGGGGAAGCAGAGGTGGGGAATCAGATATGGGGAATCTGAGGTGGGGAATCAGATGTTGTGAATCAGAGGCAGGGAATCAGAGGCGGGGAATCAGAGGCGGGGAATCAGAGGCAGGGAATCAGATGTGCGGAATCAGAGATGGGGAATCAGAGGCAGGGAATCAGAGGCGGGGAATCAGAGGCAGGGAATCAGAGGCCGGGAATCAGAGGAGGGGAATCAGAGGCAGGGAAACAAACACGGGGAATCAGAGGCGGGGAATCAGAGCTGGGGAATCAGAGGCGGGGAATCAGAGTTGGGGAATCAGAGGCGTGGAATCAGATATGGGGAAACAGAGGCGGGGAATCAGAGGCGGGGAAACAGAGGCGGGGAATCAGATATGGGGAATCAGAGGTGGGGAACCAGAGGTTGGGAGTCAGAGGCTTGGAATCAGAGGCGGGGAATCAGAGGCGGGGAATCAGAGGCAGGGAATCAGATGTGCAGAATCAGAGAAGGGGAATCAGAGGCAGGGAATCAGAGGCGGGGAATCAGAGGCGGGGAATCAGAGGCCGGGAATCAGAGGCCGGGAATGAGAGGCCGGGAATGAGAGGCCGGGAATCAGAGGCCGGAAATCAGAGGCCGGGAATCAGAGGTGGGGAATAAGAGGCACGGAATCAGATGTGCGGTATCAGAGATGGGGAATCACAGGCAGGGAATCAGATATGGGAAATCAGAGGTGGGGAATCAGAGGAAGGGAATCAGATGTGCGGAATCAGAGATGGGGAATCAGAGGCAGAGAATCAGAATCAGAAGCGGGGAATAAGACGCCGGGAATCAGAGGCGGTGAATCAGATATGGGGAAACAGAGGTGGGGAATCAGAGGCGGGGAAACAGAGGTGGGAAATCAGATATGGGGAATCAGAGATGGCGACTCAAAGGCGTTGAATCAGAGATGGGGAATCAGAGGCGGGGAATCAGAGGCGGGGAATCATAGTTGGGGAATCAGAGGCGGGGAATCAGATATGGGGAAACAGAGGTGGGGAATCAGAGGCGGGGAATCAGATATGGGGAATCAGATATGGGGAATCAGAGGTGGGGAATCAGAGGTTGGGAATCAAACACGGGGAATGAGAGACGGGGAATCATAGCTGGGGAATCAGAGGCGGGGAATCAGAGTTGGGGAATCAGAGGCGGGGAATCAGATATGGGGAAACAGAGGCGGGGAATCAGAGGCGGGGTATCAGATATGGGGAAACAGAGGCGGGGAATCAGAGGCGGAAAATAGAGGCGGGGCATCAGATATGGGGAATCAGAGGTGGGGAATCAGTGGTTGGGAATCAGAGGCAGGGAATCAGATATGGGGAATCAGAGGTGGGGAATCAGTGGTTGGGAATCAGAGGCAGGTAATCAGAGGCGGGGAATCAGAGGCGGGGAATCAGAGGCAGGGAATCAGATGTGCGGAATCAGAGATGGGGAATCAGAGTCCGGGAATCAGAGATGGGGAATCAGAGGCGGGGAATGAGATATGGGGAATCAGAGGCGGGGAATCAGAGGCGGGGAAACAGATGCGGTGAATCAGATATGGGGAATCAGAGGTGGTGAATCAAAGGCGCTGAATCAGAGATGGGGAATCAGAGGCGGGGAATCAGAGGCAGGGAATCAAACACGGGGAATCAGAGGTGGGGAATCAGAGTTGGGGAATCAGAGGCGGGGAATCAGATATGGGGAAACAGAGGCGGGGAATCAGAGGCGGGGAAACAGAGGTGGGGAATCAGATATGGGGAATCTGAGGTGGGGAATCAGATGTTGTGAATCAGAGGCAGGGAATCAGAGGCGGGGAATCAGAGGTGGGGAATCAGAGGCAGGGAATCAGATGTGCGGAATCAGAGATGGGGAATCAGAGGCAGGGAATCAGAGGCGGGGAATCAGAGGCAGGGAATCAGAGGCCGGGAATCAGAGGAGGGGAATCAGATATGGGGAATCAGAGGTGGGGAATCAGAGGCAGGGTATCAGATGTGCGGAATCAGAGATGGGGAGTCAGAGGCAGAGAATCAGAATCAGAAGCGGGGAATAAGAGGCCGGGAATCAGATTTGGGGAATCAGAGTCCGGGAATCAGAGATGGGGAATCAGAGGCGGGGAATGAGATATTGGGAATCAGAGGCGGGGAATCAGAGGCAGGGAAACAGAGGCGGGGAATCAGATATGGGGATTTACAGGTTGGGAATCAGAGGCAGGGAATCAGAAGTGGAGAATCAGAGGCTGGGAATCAGATGCGGGGAATCAGAGGCGGGGAATCAGAGCTGGGGAATCAGAGGCGGGGAATCAGAGTTGGGGAATCAGAGGCAGGGAATTAGATATGGGGAAACAGAGGAGGGGAATCAGAGGCGGGGAAACAGGGGCGGGGAATCAGATATGGGGAATCAGAGGTGGGGAATAAGTGGCAGGGAAGCAGAGGCGGGGTATCAGAGCTGGGGAATCAGAGGCGGGGAATCTGAGTTGGGTATCAGAGGCGGGGAATCATATATGGGGAAACAGGCGGGGCATCAGAGGCGGGGAAACAGAGGCGGGGAATCAGATATGGGGAATCAGAGGTGGGGAATCAGAGGCAGGGAATCAGATGTGCGGAATCAGAGATGGGGTATCAGAGGCATGGAATCAGAAATAGAAGCGGGGAATCAGAGGCCGGATATCAGAGGCCGGGAATCAGATGTGCGGAATCAGAGATGGGGAATCAGAGGCAGAGAATCAGAGGCGGGGAATCAGAGGCAGGGAATCAGAGGCCAGGAATCAGAGGCGGGGAATCAGATATGGGGAATCAGAGATGGGGAATCAGAGGCAGGGTATCAGATGTGCCGAATCAGAGATGGGGAGTCAGAGGCAGAGAATCAGAATCAGAAGCGGGGAATAAGAGGCCGGGAATCAGAGGTGGGGAATCAGAGTCCGGGAATCAGAGATGGGGAATCAGAGGCGGGGAATGAGATATTGGGAATCAGAGGCGGGGAATCAGAGGCAGGGAAACAGAGGCGGGGAATCAGATATGGGGAATCAGAGGTTGGGAATCAGAGGCAGGGAATCAGAAGTGTGGAATCAGAGACTGGGAATCAGATGCGGGGAATCAGAGGCGGGGAATCAGAGCTGGGGAATCAGAGGCGGGGAATCAGATTTGGGGAATCAGAGGCAGGGAATTAGATATGGGGAAACAGAGGAGGGGAATCAGAGGCGGGGAAACAGAGGCGGGGAATCAGATATGGGGAATCAGAGGTGGGGAATAAGTGGCAGGGAAGAAGAGGCGGGGTATCAGAGCTGGGGAATCAAAGGCGTGGAATCTGAGTTGGGTTATCAGAGGAGGGGAATCAGATATGGGGAAACAGGCGGGGCATCAGAGGTGGGGAAACAGAGGCGGGGAATCAGATATGGGGAATCAGAGGTGGGGAATCAGAGGCAGGGAATCAGATGTGCGGAATCAGAGATGGGGTATCAGAGGCATGGAATCAGAATCAGAAGCGGAGAATCAGAGGCCGGGAATCAGAGGCCGGGAATCAGATGCCGGGAATAAGAGGCCGGGAATCAGAGGTGGGGAATCTGAGTCCGGGAATCAGAAATGGGGAATCAGAGGCGGGGAATGAGATATGGGGAATCAGAGGCGGGGAATCAGAGGCGGGGAAACAGAGGCGGGGAATCAGATATGGGGAATCAGAGGTGGCGAATCAAAGGTTGTGAATCAGAGATGGGGAATCAGAGGCGGGGAATCAGAGGCAGGGAACCAAACACGGGGAATCAGAGGCGGGGAATCAGAGCTGGGGAATCAGAGGCGGGGAATCAGAGTTGGGGAATCAGAGGCGTGGAATCAGATATGGGGAAACAGAGGCGGGGAATCAGAGGCGGGGAAACAGAGGCGGGGAATCAGATATGGGGAATCAGAGGTGGGGAATCAGAGGTTGGGAGTCAGAGGCTTGGAATCAGAGGCGGGGAATCAGAGGCGGGGAATCAGAGGCAGGGAATCAGATGTGCAGAATCAGAGAAGGGGAATCAGAGGCAGGGAATCAGAGGTGGGGAATCAGAGGCCGGGAATCAGAGGCCGGGAATGAGAGGCCGGGAATGAGAGGCCGGGAATCAGAGGCGGGGAATCAGAGGCAGGGAATCAGAGGCCAGGAATCAGAGGCGGGGAATCAGATATGGGGAATCAGAGGTGGGGAATCAGAGGCAGGGTATCAGATGTGCCGAATCAGAGATGGGGAGTCAGAGGCAGAGAATCAGAATCAGAAGCGGGGAATAAGAGGCCGGGAATCAGAGGTGGGGAATCAGAGTCCGGGAATCAGAGATGGGGAATCAGAGGCGGGGAATGAGATATTGGGAATCAGAGGCGGGGAATCAGAGGCAGGGAAACAGAGGCGGGGAATCAGATATGGGGAATCAGAGGTTGGGAATCAGAGGCAGGGAATCAGAAGTGTGGAATCAGAGACTGGGAATCAGATGCGGGGAATCAGAGGCGGGGAATCAGAGCTGGGGAATCAGAGGCGGGGAATCAGATTTGGGGAATCAGAGGCAGGGAATTAGATATGGGGAAACAGAGGAGGGGAATCAGAGGCGGGGAAACAGAGGCGGGGAATCAGATATGGGGAATCAGAGGTGGGGAATAAGTGGCAGGGAAGCAGAGGCGGGGTATCCGAGCTGGGGAATCAAAGGCGGGGAATCTGAGTTGGGTTATCAGAGGAGGGGAATCAGATATGGGGAAACAGGCGTGGCATCAGAGGCGGGGAAACAGAGGTGGGGAATCAGATATGGGGAATCAGAGGTGGGGAATCAGAGGCAGGGAATCAGATGTGCGGAATCAGAGATGGGGTATCAGAGGCATGGAATCAGAATCAGAAGCGGAGAATCAGAGGCCGGGAATCAGAGGCCGGGAATCAGATGCCGGGAATAAGAGGCCGGGAATCAGAGGTGGGGAATCTGAGTCCGGGAATCAGAAATGGGGAATCAGAGGCGGGGAATGAGATATGGGGAATCAGAGGCGGGGAATCAGAGGCGGGGAAACAGAGGCGGGGAATCAGATATGGGGAATCAGAGGTGGCGAATCAAAGGTTGTGAATCAGAGATGGGGAATCAGAGGCGGGGAATCAGAGGCAGGGAAACAAACACGGGGAATCAGAGGCGGGGAATCAGAGCTGGGGAATAAGAGGCGTGGAATCAGAGTTGGGGAATCAGAGGCGTGGAATCAGATATTGGGAAACAGAGGCGGGGAATCAGAGGCAGGGAAACAGAGGCGGGGAATCAGTAATGGGGAATCAGAGGTGGGGAATCAGAGGTTGGGAGTCAGAGGCTTGGAATCAGAGGCGGGGAATCAGAGGCGGGGAATCAGAGGCAGGGAATCAGATGTGCAGAATCAGAGAAGGGGAATCAGAGGCAGGGAATCAGAGGTGGGGAATCAGAGGCCGGGAATCAGAGTCCGGGAATGAGAGGCCGGGAATGAGAGGCCGGGAATCAGAGGCCGGAAATCAGAGGCCGGGAATCAGAGGTGGGGAATAAGAGGCACGGAATCAGATGTGCGGTATCAGAGATGGGGAATCACAGGCAGGGAATCAGATATGGGAAATCAGAGGTGGGGAATCAGAGGAAGGGAATCAGATGTGCGGAATCAGAGATGGGGAATCAGAGGCAGAGAATCAGAATCAGAAGCGGGGAATAAGAGGCCGGGAATCAGAGGTGGGGAATCAGAGTCCGGGAATCAGAGATGGGGAATCAGAGGCGGGGAATGAGATATTGGGAATCAGAGGCTGGGAAACAGAGGCGGAGAATCAGATATGGGGAATCAGAGATGGCGACTCAAAGGCGTTGAATCAGAGATGGGGAATCAGAGGCGGGGAATCAGAGGTGGGGAATCAGAGTTGGGGAATCAGAGGCGGGGAATCAGATATGGGGAAACAGAGGTGGGGAATCAGAGGCGGGGAAACAGAGGTGGGGAATCAGATATGGGGAATCAGAGGTGGGGAATCAGAGGTTGGGAATCAAACACAGGGAATGAGAGATGGGGAATCATAGCTGGGGACTCAGAGGCGGGGAATCAGAGTTGGGGAATCAGAGGCGGGGAATCAGATATGGGGAAACAGAGGCGGGGAATCAGAGGCGGGGTATCAGATATGGGGAAACAGAGGCGGGGAATCAGAGGCGGAAAACAGAGGCGGGGCATCAGATATGGGGAATCAGAGGTGGGGAATCAGTGGTTGGGAATCAGAGGCAGGGAATCAGATATGGGGAATCAGAGGTGGGGAATCAGTGGTTGGGAATCAGAGGCAGGTAATCAGAGGCGGGGAATCAGAGGCGGGGAATCAGAGGCAGGGAATCAGATGTGCGGAATCAGAGATGGGGAATCAGAGTCCGGCAATCAGAGATGGGGAATCAGAGGCGGGGAATGAGATATGGGGAATCAGAGGCGGGGAATCAGAGGCGGGGAAACAGATGCGGTGAATCAGATATGGGGAATCAGAGGTGGCGAATCAAAGGCGCTGAATCAGAGATGGGGAATCAGAGGCGGGGAATCAGAGGCAGGGAATCAAACACGGGGAATCAGAGGTGGGGAATCAGAGTTGGGGAATCAGAGGCGGGGAATCAGATATGGGGAAACAGAGGCGGGGAATCAGAGGCGGGGAAACAGAGGTGGGGAATCAGATATGGGGAATCTGACGTGGGGAATCAGATGTTGCGAATCAGAGGCAGGGAATCAGAGGCGGGGAATCAGAGGCGGGGAATCAGAGGCAGGGAATCAGATGTGCGGAATCAGAGATGGGGAATCAGAGGCAGGGAATCAGAGGCGGGGAATCAGAGGCAGGGAATCAGAGGCCGGGAATCAGAGGAGGGGAATCAGATATGGGGAATCAGAGTTGGGGAATCAGAGGCAGGGTATCAGATGTGCAGAATCAGAGATGGGGAGTCAGAGGCAGAGAATCAGAATCAGAAGCGGGGAATAAGAGGCTGGGAATCAGATTTGGGGAATCAGAGTCCGGGAATCAGAGATGGGGAATCAGAGGCGGGGAATGAGATATTGGGAATCAGAGGTGGGGAATCAGAGGCAGGGAAACAGAGGCGGGGAATCAGATATGGGGAATTAGAGGTTGGGAATCAGAGGCAGGGAATCAGAAGTGGAGAATCAGAGGCTGGGAATCAGATGCGGGGAATCAGAGGCGGGGAATCAGAGCTGGGGAATCAGAGGCGGGGAATCAGCGTTGGGGAATCAGAGGCAGGGAATTAGATATGGGGAAACAGAGGAGGGGAATCACAGGCGGGGAAACAGGGGCGGGGAATCAGATATGGGGAATCAGAGGTGGGGAATAAGTGGCAGGGAAGCAGAGGCGGGGTATCAGAGCTGGGGAATCAGAGGCGGGGAATCTGAGTTGGGTATCAGAGGCGGGGAATCATATATGGGGAAACAGGCGGGGCATCAGAGGCGGGGAAACAGAGGCGGGGAATCAGATATGGGGAATCAGAGGTGGGGAATCAGAGGCAGGGAATCAGATGTGCGGAATCAGAGATGGGGTATCAGAGGCATGGAATCAGAAATAGAAGCGGGGAATCAGAGGCCGGGAATCAGAGGCCGGGAATCAGATGCCGGGAATAAGAGGCCGGGAATCAGAGGTGGGGAATCAGAGGCGGGGAATAAGATATGGGGAATCAGAGGTGGGGAATCAGAGGCGGGGAAACAGAGGCGGGGAATCAGATATGGGGAATCAGAGGTGGCGAATCAAAGGTTGTGAATCAGAGATGGGGAATCAGAGGCGGGGAATCAGAGGCAGGGAAACAAACATGGGGAATCAGAGGCGGGGAATCAGAGCTGGGGAATCAGAGGCGGGGAATCAGAGTTGGGGAATCAGAGGCGTGGAATCAGATATGGGGAAACAGAGGCGGGGAATCAGAGGCGGGGAAACAGTGGCGGGGAATCAGATATGGGGAATCAGAGGTGGGGAATCAGAGGTTGGGAGTCAGAGGCAGGGAATCAGAGGCGGGGAATCAGAGGCGGGGAATCAGAGGCAGGGAATCAGATGTGCAGAATCAGAGAAGGGGAATCAGAGGCAGGGAATCAGAGGCGGGGAATCAGAGGCAGGGAATCAGAGGCCGGGAATCAGAGGCGGGGAATCAGATATGGGGAATCAGAGGTGGGGAATCAGATATGGGGAAACAGAGGCGGGGAATCAGAGGCGGAAAACAGAGGCGGGGAATCAGTGGTTGGGAATCAGAGGCAGTGAATCAGATATGGGGAATCAGAGGTGGGGAATCAGTGGTTGGGAATCAGAGGCAGGTAATCAGAGGCGGGGAATCAGAGGCGGGGAATCAGAGGCAGGGAATCAGATGTGCGGAATCAGAGATGGGGAATCAGAGTCCGGGAATCAGAGATGGGGAATCAGAGGCGGGGAATGAGATATGGGGAATCAGAGGCGGGGAATCAGAGGCGGGGAAACAGATGCGGTAAATCAGATATGGGGAATCAGAGGTGGCGAATCAAAGGCGCTGAATCAGAGATGGGGAATCAGAGGCGGGGAATCAGAGTTGGGGAATCAGAGGCGGGGAATCAGATGCGGGGAAACAGAGGCGGGGAATCAGATATGGGGAATCAGAGGTGGGGAATCAGATGTTACGAATCAGAGGCAATGAATCAGAGGCGGGGAATCAGAGGCGGGGAATCAGAGGCAGGGAATCAGATGTGCGGAATCAGAGATGGGGAATCAGAGGCAGGGAATCAGAGGCGGGGAATCAGAGGCAGGGAATCAGAGGCCAGGAATCAGAGGCGGGGAATCAGATATGGGGAATCAGAGGTGGGGAATCAGAGGCAGGGTATCAGATGTGCGGAATCAGAGATGGGGAGTCAGAGGCAGAGAATCAGAATCAGAAGCGGGGAATAAGAGGCCGGGAATCAGAGGTGGGGAATCAGAGTCCGGGAATCAGAGATGGGGAATCAGAGGCGGGGAATGAGATATTGGGAATCAGAGGCGGGGAATCAGAGGCAGGGAAAGAGAGGCGGGGATTCAGATATGGGGAATCAGAGGTTGGGAATCAGAGGCAGGGAATCAGAAGTGGGGAATCAGAGACTGGGAATCAGATGCGGGGAATCAGAGGCGGGGAATCAGAGCTGGGGAATCAGAGGCGGGGAATCAGATTTGGGGAATCAGAGGCAGGGAATTAGATATGGGGAAACAGAGGAGGGGAATCAGAGGCGGGGAAACAGAGGCGGGGAATCAGATATGGGGAATCAGAGGTGGGGAATAAGTGGCAGGGAAGCAGAGGCGGGGTATCAGAGCTGGGGAATCAAAGGCGGGGAATCTGAGTTGGGTTATCAGAGGAGGGGAATCAGATATGGGGAAACAGGCGGGGCATCAGAGGCGGGGAAACAGAGGCGGGGAATCAGATATGGGGAATCAGAGGTGGGGAATCAGAGGCAGGGAATCAGATGTGCGGAATCAGAGATGGGGTATCAGAGGCATGGAATCAGAATCAGAAGCGGAGAATCAGAGGCCGGGAATCAGAGGCCGGGAATCAGATGCCGGGAATAAGAGGCCGGGAATCAGAGGTGGGGAATCTGAGTCCGGGAATCAGAAATGGGGAATCAGAGGCGGGGAATGAGATATGGGGAATCAGAGGCGGGGAATCAGAGGCGGGGAAACAGAGGCGGGGAATCAGATATGGGGAATCAGAGGTGGCGAATCAAAGGTTGTGAATCAGAGATGGGGAATCAGAGGCGGGGAATCAGAGGCAGGGAAACAAACACGGGGAATCAGAGGCGGGGAATCAGAGCTGGGGAATCAGAGGCGGGGAATCAGAGTTGGGGAATCAGAGGCGTGGAATCAGATATGGGGAAACAGAGGCGGGGAATCAGAGGCGGGGAAACAGAGGCGGGGAATCAGATATGGGGAATCAGAGGTGGGGAATCAGAGGTTGGGAGTCAGAGGCAGGGAATCAGAGGCGGGGAATCAGAGGCGGGGAATCAGAGGCAGGGAATCAGATGTGCAGAATCAGAGAAGGGGAATCAGAGGCAGGGAATCAGAGGCGGGGAATCAGAGGCGGGGAATCAGAGGCCGGAAATCAGAGGCCGGGAATCAGAGGTGGGGAATAAGAGGCACGGAATCAGATGTGCGGTATCAGAGATGGGGAATCACAGGCAGGGAATCAGAGGCGGGGAATCAGAGGCGCGGAATCAGAGGCAGGGAATCGGATGTGCGGAATCAGAGATGGGGAATCAGAGGTGGGGAATCAGAGTCCGGGAATCAGAGATGGGGAATTAAAGGCGGGGAATCGGAGGCGGGGAAACATAGGTGGGGAATCAGATATGGGGAATCAGAGGTGGGGAATCAGAGGCGCTGAATCAGAGATGGTGAATCAGAGGCGGGGAATCAGAGTCAGGAAATCAGACATGGGGAATGAGAGGCTGGGAATCAGACACGGTGAATCAGAGGTGGGGAATCAGAGCTGGGGAATCAGAGGTGGGGAATCAGAGTTGGGGAATCAGAGGCGGGGAATCAGATATGGGGAAACAGAGGCGGGGAATCAGAGGCAGGGAAACAGAGGCGGGGAATCAGATATGGGGAATCAGAGGAGGGGAATCAGAGGTTGGGAATCAGAGGCAGGGACTCAGAGGTTGGGATTCAGATGCAGGGAATCAGATGTGGGGAATAAGAGGCGGGGATTCAGAGGCGAGGAATCAGAGGAAGGGAATCAGAGTTGGGGAATCAGAGGCGGGGAATTAGATATGGGGAAACAGAGGCGGGGAATTAGAGGCGGGGAAACAGAGGTGGGGAATCAGATATGGGGAATCAGAGGTGGGGAATCTTAGGCAGGGAATCAGATGTGCGGAATCAGAGATGGGGAATGAGATATGGGGAATTAGAGGCGGGGAATCAGAGGCGGGGAAACAGAGGCGGGGAATCAGATATGGGGAATCAGAGGTGGCGAATCAAAGGCCGTGAATCAGAGATGGGGAATCAGAGGCGGGGAATCAGAGGCAGGGAATCAAACACGGGGAATGAGAGATGGGGAATCATAGCTGGGGAATCAGAGGCGGGGAATCAGAGTTGGGGAATCAGAGGCGGTGAATCAGATATGGGGAAACAGAGGCGGGAAATCAGAGGCGGGGAAACAGAGGCGGGGATTCAGATATGGGGAATCAGAGGTGGGGAATCAGATATGGGGAAACAGAGGCGGGGAATCAGAGGCGGGGAAACAGAGGCGGGGAATCAGATATGGGGAATCAGAGGTGGGGAATCAGTGGTTGGGAATCAGAGGCAGGGAATCAGATATGGGGAATCAGAGGTGGGGAATCAGTGGTTGGGAATCAGATGTGCGGAATCAGAGATGGGGAATCAGAGTCCGGGAATCAGAGATGGGGAATCAGAGGCGGGGAATGAGATATGGGGAATCAGAGGCGGGGAATCAGAGGCGGGGAATCAGAGGCAGGGAATCAGATGTGCAGAATCAGAGATGGGGAATCAGAGTCCGGGAATCAGAGATGGGGAATCAGAGGCGGGGAATGAGATATGGGGAATCAGAGGCGGGGAATCAGAGGCGGGGAAACAGATGCTGGGAATCAGATATGGGGAATCAGAGGTGGCGAATCAAAGGCGCTGAATCAGAGATGGGGAATCAGAGGCTGGGAATCAGAGGCAGGGAATCAAACACGGGGAATCAGAGGCGGGGAATCAGAGTTGGGGAATCAGAGGCGGGGACTCAGATATTGGGGAAACAGAGGCGGGGAATCAGAGGCGGGGAAACAGAGGCGGGGAATCAGATATGGGGAATCAGAGGTGGGGAATCAGAGGTTGCGAATCAGAGGCAGGGAATCAGAGGCGGGGAATCAGAGGCGGGGAATGAGTGGCAGGGAATCAGATGTGCGGAATCAGAGATGGGGAACCAGAGGCAGGGAATCAGAGGCGGGGAATCAGAGGCAGGGAATCAGAGGCCGGGAATCAGAGGCGGGGAATCAGATATGGGAAATCAGAGCTGGGGAATCAGAGAAAGGGAATCAGATGTGCGGAATCAGAGATGGGGAATCAGAGGCAGAGAATCAGAATCAGAAGCGGGGAATAAGAGGCCGGGAATTAGAGGTGGGGAATCAGAGTACGGGAATCAGAGATGGGGAATCAGAGGCGGGGAATGAGATATTGGGAATCAGAGGCGGGGAATCAGAGGCAGGGAAACAGAGGCGGAGAATCAGATATGGGGAATCAGAGATGGCGACTCAAAGGCGTTGAATCAGAGATGGGGAATCAGAGGCGTGGAATCAGAGGCGGGGAATCAGAGTTGGGGAATCAGAGGCGGGGAATCAGATATGGGGAAACAGAGGTGGGGAATCAGAGGCGGGGAAACAGAGGTGGGGAATCAGATATGGGGAATCAGAGGTGGGGAATCAGAGGTTGGGAATCAAACACGGGGAATGAGAGACGGGGAATCATAGCTGGGGAATCAGAGGCGGGGAATCAGTGTTGAGGAATCAGAGGCGGGGAATCAGATATGGGGAAAGAGAGGCGGGGAATCAGAGGCGGGGTATCAGATATGGGGAAACAGAGGTGGGGAATCAGAGGCGGAAAACAGAGGCGGGGAATCAGATATGGGGAATCAGAGGTGGGGAATCAGTGGTTGGGAATCAGAGGCAGGGAATCAGATATGGGGAATCAGAGGTGGGGAATCAGTGGTTGGGAATCAGAGGCAGATAATCAGAGGCGGGGAATCAGAGGCGGGGAATCAGAGGCAGGGAATCAGATGTGCGGAATCAGAGATGGGGAATCAGAGTCCGGGAATCAGAGATGGGGAATCAGAGGCGGGGAATGAGATATGGGGAATCAGAGGCGGGGAATCAGAGGCGGGGAAACAGATGCGGTGAATCAGATATGGGGAATCAGAGGTGGCGAATCAAAGGCGCTGAATCAGAGATGGGGAATCAGAGGCGGGGAATCAGAGGCAGGGAATCAAACACGGGGAATCAGAGGTGGGGAATCAGAGTTTTGGAATCAGAGGCGGGGAATCAGATATGGGGAAACAGAGGCGGGGAATCAGAGGCGGGGAAACAGAGGTGGGGAATCAGATATGGGGAATCTGAGGTGGGGAATCAGATGTTGCGAATCAGAGGCAGGGAATCAGAGGCGGGGAATCAGAGGCGGGGAATCAGAGGCAGGGAATCAGATGTGCGGAATCAGAGATGGGGAATCAGAGGCAGGGAATCAGAGGCGGGGAATCAGAGGCAGGGAATCAGAGGCCGGGAATCAGAGGAGGGGAATCAGATATGGGGAATCAGAGGTGGGGAATCAGAGGCAGGGTATCAGATGTGCGGAATCAGAGATGGGGAGTCAGAGGCAGAGAATCAGAATCAGAAGCGGGGAATAAGAGGCCGGGAATCAGATTTGGGGAATCAGAGTCCGGGAATCAGAGATGGGGAATCAGAGGCGGGGAATGAGATATTGGGAATCAGAGGCGGGGAATCAGAGGCAGGGAAACAGAGGCGGGGAATCAGATATGGGGAATTAGAGGTTGGGAATCAGAGGCAGGGAATCAGAAGTGGAGAATCAGAGGCTGGGAATCAGATGCGGGGAATCAGAGGCGGGGAATCAGAGCTGGGGAATCAGAGGCGGGGAATCAGAGTTGGGGAATCAGAGGCAGGGAATTAGATATGGGGAAACAGAGGAGGGTAATCAGAGGCGGGGAAACAGGGGCGGGGAATCAGATATGGGGAATCAGAGGTGGGGAATAAGTGGCAGGGAAGCAGAGGCAGGGTATCAGAGCTGGGGAATCAGAGGCGGGGAATCTGAGTTGGGTATCAGAGGCGGGGAATCATATATGGGGAAACAGGCGGGGCATCAGAGGCGGGGAAACAGAGGCGGGGAATCAGATATGGGGAATCAGAGGTGGGGAATCAGAGGCAGGGAATCAGATGTGCGGAATCAGAGATGGGGTATCAGAGGCATGGAATCAGAAATAGAAGCGGGGAATCAGAGGCCGGGAATCAGAGGCCGGGAATCAGATGCCGGGAATAAGAGGCCGGGAATCAGAGGTGGGGAATCAGAGGCGGGGAATAAGATATGGGGAATCAGAGGTGGGGAATCAAAGGCGGGGAAACAGAGGCGGGGAATCAGATATGGGGAATCAGAGGTGGCGAATCAAAGGTTGTGAATCAGAGATGGGGAATCAGAGGCGGGGAATCAGAGGCAGGGAAACAAACACGGGGAATCAGAGGCGGGGAATCAGAGCTGGGGAATCGGAGGCGGGGAATCAGAGTTGGGGAATCAGAGGCGTGGAATCAGATATGGGGAAACAGATGCGGGGAATCAGAGGTGGGGAAACAGTGGCGGGGAATCAGATATGGGGAATCAGAGGTTGGGAATCAGAGGTTGGGAGACAGAGGCAGGGAATCAGAGGCGGGGAATCAGAGGCGGGGAATCAGAGGCAGGGAATAAGATGTGCAGAATCAGAGAAGGGGAATCAGAGGCAGGGAATCAGAGGCGGGGAATCAGAGGCGGGGAATCAGAGGCCGGGAATCAGAGGCCGGGAATGAGAGGCCGGGAATGAGAGGCCGGGAATCAGAGGCCGGAAATCAGAGGCCGGGAATCAGAGGTGGGGAATAAGAGGCACGGAATCAGATGTGCGGTATCAGAGATGGGGAATCACAGGCAGGGAATCAGAGGCGGGGAATCAGAGGCGCAGAATCAGAGGAAGGGAATCGGATGTGCGGAATCAGAGATGGGGAATCAGAGGTGGGGAATCAGAGTCCGGGAATCAGAGATGGGGAATTAGAGGCGGTGAATCAGAGGCGGGGAAACATAGGTGGGGAATCAGATATGGGGAATCAGAGGTGGGGAATCAGAGGCGCTGAATCAGAGATGGTGAATCAGAGGCGGGGAATCAGAGGCAGGAATTCAGACATGGGGAATGAGAGGCTGGGAATCAGACACGGGGAATCAGAGGTGGGGAATCAGAGCTGGGGAATCAGAGGCGGGGAATCAGATATGGGGAAACAGAGACGAGGAATCAGATGCAGGGAAACAGAGGCGGGGAATCAGATATGGGGAATCAGAGGAGGGGAATCAGAGGTTGGGAATCAGAGGCAGGGAATCAGATGTGCGGAATCAGAGATGGGGAATCAGAGGCAGGGAATCAGAGGCGGGGAATCAGAGGCAGGGAATCAGAGGCCAGGAATCAGAGGCGGGGAATTAGATATGGGGAATCAGAGGTGGGGAATCAGAGGCAGGGAATCAGATGTGCGGAATCAGAGATGGGGTATCAGAGGCATGGAATCAGAATCAGAAGCGGGGAATAAGAGGCCGGGAATCAGAGGTGGGGAATCAGAGTCCGGGAATCAGAGATGGGGAATCAGAGGCGGGGAATGAGATATTGGGAATCAGAGGCGGGGAATCAGAGGCAGGGAAACAGAGGCGGGGAATCAGATATGGGGAATCAGAGGTTGGGAATCAGAGGCAGGGAATCAGAAGTGTGGAATCAGAGACTGGGAATCAGATGCGGGGAATCAGAGGCGGGGAATCAGAGCTGGGGAATCAGAGGCGGGGAATCAGATTTGGGGAATCAGAGGCAGGGAATTAGATATGGGGAAACAGAGGAGGGGAATCAGAGGCGGGGAAACAGAGGCGGGGAATCAGATATGGGGAATCAGAGGTGGGGAATAAGTGGCAGGGAAGCAGAGGCGGGGTATCAGAGCTGGGGAATCAAAGGCGGGGAGTCTGAGTTGGGTTATCAGAGGAGGGGAATCAGATATGGGGAAACAGGCGGGGCATCAGAGGCGGGGAAACAGAGGCGTGGAATTAGATATGGGGAATCAGAGGTGGGGAATCCGAGGCAGGGAATCAGATGTGCGGAATCTGAGATGGGGTATCAGAGGCATGGAATCAGAATCAGAAGCGGAGAATCAGAGGCCGGGAATCAGAGGCCGGGAATCAGATGCCGGGAATAAGAGGCCGGGAATCAGAGGTGGGGAATCTGAGTCCGGGAATCAGAAATGGGGAATCAGAGGCGGGGAATGAGATATGGGGAATCAGAGGCGGGGAATCAGAGCTGGGGAATCAGAGGCGGGGAATCAGAGTTGGGGAATCAGAGGCGTGGAATCAGATATGGGGAAACAGAGGCGGGGAATCAGAGGCGGGGAAACAGAGGCGGGGAATCAGATATGGGGAATCAGAGGTGGGGAATCAGAGGTTGGGAGTCAGAGGCTTGGAATCAGAGGCGGGGAATCAGAGGCGGGGAATCAGAGGCAGGGAATCAGATGTGCAGAGTCAGAGAAGGGGAATCAGAGGCAGGGAATCAGAGGTGGGGAATCAGAGGCCGGGAATCAGAGGCCGGGAATGAGAGGCCGGGAATGAGAGGCCGGGAATCAGAGGCGGGGAATCAGAGGCAGGGAATCAGAGGCCAGGAATCAGAGGCGGGGAATCAGATATGGGGAATCAGAGGTGGGGAATCAGAGGCAGGGTATCAGATGTGCCGAATCAGAGATGGGGAGTCAGAGGCAGAGAATCAGAATCAGAAGCGGGGAATAAGAGGCCGGGAATCAGAGGTGGGGAATCAGAGTCCGGGAATCAGAGATGGGGAATCAGAGGCAGGGAATGAGATATTGGGAATCAGAGGCGGGGAATCAGAGGCAGGGAAACAGAGGCGGGGAATCAGATATGGGGAATCAGAGGTTGGGAATCAGAGGCAGGGAATCAGAAGTGTGGAATCAGAGACTGGGAATCAGATGCGGGGAATCAGAGGCGGGGAATCAGAGCTGGGGAATCAGAGGCGGGGAATCAGATTTGGGGAATCAGAGGCAGGGAATTAGATATGGGGAAACAGAGGAGGGGAATCAGAGGCGGGGAAACAGAGGCGGGGAATCAGATATGGGGAATCAGAGGTGGGGAATAAGTGGCAGGGAAGCAGAGGCGGGGTATCCGAGCTGGGGAATCAAAGGCGGGGAATCTGAGTTGGGTTATCAGAGGAGGGGAATCAGATATGGGGAAACAGGCGGGGCATCAGAGGCGGGGAAACAGAGGCGGGGAATCAGATATGGGGAATCAGAGGTGGGGAATCAGAGGCAGGGAATCAGATGTGCGGAATCAGAGATGGGGTATCAGAGGCATGGAATCAGAATCAGAAGCGGAGAATCAGAGGCCGGGAATCAGAGGCCGGGAATCAGATGCCGGGAATAAGAGGCCGGGAATCAGAGGTGGGGAATCTGAGTCCGGGAATCAGAAATGGGGAATCAGAGGCGGGGAATGAGATATGGGGAATCAGAGGCGGGGAATCAGAGGCGGGGAAACAGAGGCGGTGAATCAGATATGGGGAATCAGAGGTGGCGAATCAAAGGTTGTGAATCAGAAATGGGGAATCAGAGGCGGGGAATCAGAGGCAGGGAAACAAACACGGGGAATCAGAGGCGGGGAATCAGAGCTGGGGAATCAGAGGCGTGGAATCAGAGTTGGGGAATCAGAGGCGTGGAATCAGATATTGGGAAACAGAGGCGGGGAATCAGAGGCGGGGAAACAGAGGCGGGGAATCAGATATGGGGAATCAGAGGTGGGGAATCAGAGGTTGGGAGTCAGAGGCTTGGAATCAGAGGCGGGGAATCAGAGGCGGGGAATCAGAGGCAGGGAATCAGATGTGCAGAATCAGAGAAGGGGAATCAGAGGCAGGGAATCAGAGGTGGGGAATCAGAGGCCGGGAATCAGAGTCCGGGAATGAGAGGCCGGGAATGAGAGGCCGGGAATCAGAGGCCGGAAATCAGAGGCCGGGAATCAGAGGTGGGGAATAAGAGGCACGGAATCAGATGTGCGGTATCAGAGATGGGGAATCACAGGCAGGGAATCAGATATGGGAAATCAGAGGTGGGGAATCAGAGGAAGGGAATCAGATGTGCGGAATCAGAGATGGGGAATCAGAGGCAGAGAATCAGAATCAGAAGCGGGGAATAAGAGGCCGGGAATCAGAGGTGGGGAATCAGAGTCCGGGAATCAGAGATGGGGAATCAGAGGCGGGGAATGAGATATTGGGAATCAGAGGCTGGGAAACAGAGGCGGAGAATCAGATATGGGGAATCAGAGATGGCGACTCAAAGGCGTTGAATCAGAGATGGGGAATCAGAGGCGGGGAATCAGAGGTGGGGAATCAGAGTTGGGGAATCAGAGGCGGGGAATCAGATATGGGGAAACAGAGGTGGGGAATCAGAGGCGGGGAAACAGAGGTGGGGAATCAGATATGGGGAATCAGAGGTGGGGAATCAGAGGTTGGGAATCAAACACGGGGAATGAGAGATGGGGAATCATAGCTGGGGAATCAGAGGCGGGGAATCAGAGTTGGGGAATCAGAGGCGGGGAATCAGATATGGGGAAACAGAGGCGGGGAATCAGAGGCGGGGTATCAGATATGGGGAAACAGAGGCGGGGAATCAGATATGGGGAATCAGAGGTGGGGAATCAGATGTTACGAATCAGAGGCAATGAATCAGAGGCGGGGAATCAGAGGCGGGGAATCAGAGGCAGGGAATCAGAGGCCAGGAATCAGAGGCGGGGAATCAGATATGGGGAATCAGAGGTGGGGAATCAGAGGCAGGGTATCAGATGTGCCGAATCAGAGATGGGGAGTCAGAGGCAGAGAATCAGAATCAGAAGCGGGGAATAAGAGGCCGGGAATCAGAGGTGGGGAATCAGAGTCCGGGAATCAGAGATGGGGAATCAGAGGCGGGGAATGAGATATTGGGAATCAGAGGCGGGGAATCAGAGGCAGGGAAACAGAGGCGGGGAATCAGATATGGCGAATCAGAGGTTGGGAATCAGAGGCAGGGAATCAGAAGTGTGGAATCAGAGACTGGGAATCAGATGCGGGGAATCAGAGGCGGGGAATCAGAGCTGGGGAATCAGAGGCGGGGAATCAGATTTGGGGAATCAGTGGCAGGGAATTAGATATGGGGAAACAGAGGAGGGGAATCAGAGGCGGGGAAACAGAGGCGGGGAATCAGATATGGGGAATCAGAGGTGGGGAATAAGTGTCAGGGAAGCAGAGGCGGGGTATCAGAGCTGGGGAATCAAAGGCGGGGAATCTGAGTTGGGTTATCAGAGGAGGGGAATCAGATATGGGGAAACAGGCGGGGCATCAGAGGCGGGGAAACAGAGGCGGGGAATCAGATATGGGGAATCAGAGGTGGGGAATCAGAGGCAGGGAATCAGATGTGCGGAATCAGAGATGGGGTATCAGAGGCATGGAATCAGAATCAGAAGCGGAGAATCAGAGGCCGGGAATCAGAGGCCGGGAATCAGATGCCGGGAATAAGAGGCCGGGAATCAGAGGTGGGGAATCTGAGTCCGGGAATCAGAAATGGGGAATCAGAGGCGGGGAATGAGATATGGGGAATCAGAGGCGGGGAATCAGAGGCGGGGAAACAGAGGTGGGGAATCAGATATGGGGAATCAGAGGTGGCGAATCAAAGGTTGTGAATCAGAGATGGGGAATCAGAGGCGGGGAATCAGAGGCAGGGAAACAAACACGGGGAATCAGAGGCGGGGAATCAGAGCTGGGGAATCAGAGGAGGGGAATCAGAGTTGGGGAATCAGAGGCGTGGAATCAGATATGGGGAAACAGAGGCGGGGAATCAGAGGCGGGGAAACAGAGGCGGGGAATCAGATATGGGGAATCAGAGGTGGGGAATCAGAGGTTGGGAGTCAGAGGCTTGGAATCAGAGGCGGGGAATCAGAGGCGGGGAATCAGAGGCAGGGAATCAGATGTGCAGAATCAGAGAAGGGGAATCAGAGGCAGGGAATCAGAGGCGGGGAATCAGAGGCGGGGAATCAGAGGCCGGGAATCAGAGGCCGGGAATGAGAGGCCGGGAATGAGAGGCCGGGAATCAGAGGCTGGAAATCAGAGGCCGGGCATCAGAGGTGGGGAATAAGAGGCACGGAATCAGATGTGCGGTATCAGAGATGGGGAATCACAGGCAGGGAATCAGATATGGGAAATCAGAGGTGGGGAATCAGAGGAAGGGAATCAGATGTGCGGAATCAGAGATGGGGAATCAGAGGCAGAGAATCAGAATCAGAAGCGGGGAATAAGAGGCCGGGAATCAGAGGCGGGGAATCAGATATGGGGAAACAGAGGTGGGGAATCAGAGGCGGGGAAACAGAGGTGGGAAATCAGATATGGGGAATCAGAGATGGCGACTCAAAGGCGTTGAATCAGAGATGGGGAATCAGAGGCGGGGAATCAGAGGCGGGGAATCAGAGTTGGGGAATCAGAGGCGGGGAATCAGATATGGGGAAACAGAGGTGGGGAATCAGAGGCGGGGAAACAGAGGTGGGGAATCAGATATGGGGAATCAGAGGTGGGGAATCAGAGGTTGGGAATCAAACACGGGGAAGGAGAGACGGGGAATCATAGCTGGGGAATCAGAGGCGGGGAATCAGAGTTGGGGAATCAGAGGCGGGGAATCAGATATGGGGAAACAGAGGCGGGGAATCAGAGGCGGGGTATCAGATATGGGGAAACAGAGGCGGGGAATCAGAGGCGGAAAATAGAGGCGGGGCATCAGATATGGGGAATCAGAGGTGGGGAATCAGTGGTTGGGAATCAGAGGCAGGGAATCAGATATGGGGAATCAGAGGTGGGGAATCAGTGGTTGGGAATCAGAGGCAGGTAATCAGAGGCGGGGAATCAGAGGCGGGGAATCAGAGGCAGGGAATCAGATGTGCGGAATCAGAGATGGGGAATCAGAGTCCGGGAATCAGAGATGGGGAATCAGAGGCGGGGAATGAGATATGGGGAATCAGAGGCGGGGAATCAGAGGCGGGGAAACAGATGCGGTGAATCAGATATGGGGAATCAGAGGTGGCGAATCAAGGGCGCTGAATCAGAGATGGGGAATCAGAGGCGGGGAATCAGAGGCAGGGAATCAAACACGGGGAATCAGAGGTGGGGAATCAGAGTTGGGGAATCAGAGGCGGGGAATCAGATATGGGGAAACAGAGGCGGGGAATCAGAGGCGGGGAAGCAGAGGTGGGGAATCAGATATGGGGAATCTGAGGTGGGGAATCAGATGTTGTGAATCAGAGGCAGGGAATCAGAGGCGGGGAATCAGAGGCGGGGAATCAGAGGCAGGGAATCAGATGTGCGGAATCAGAGATGGGGAATCAGAGGCAGGGAATCAGAGGCGGGGAATCAGAGGCAGGGAATCAGAGGCCGGGAATCAGAGGAGGGGAATCAGAGGCAGGGAAACAAACACGGGGAATCAGAGGCGGGGAATCAGAGCTGGGGAATCAGAGGCGGGGAATCAGAGTTGGGGAATCAGAGGCGTGGAATCAGATATGGGGAAACAGAGGCGGGGAATCAGAGGCGGGGAAACAGAGGCGGGGAATCAGATATGGGGAATCAGAGGTGGGGAACCAGAGGTTGGGAGTCAGAGGCTTGGAATCAGAGGCGGGGAATCAGAGGCGGGGAATCAGAGGCAGGGAATCAGATGTGCAGAATCAGAGAAGGGGAATCAGAGGCAGGGAATCAGAGGCGGGGAATCAGAGGCGGGGAATCAGAGGCCGGGAATCAGAGGCCGGGAATGAGAGGCCGGGAATGAGAGGCCGGGAATCAGAGGCCGGAAATCAGAGGCCGGGAATCAGAGGTGGGGAATAAGAGGCACGGAATCAGATATGCGGTATCAGAGATGGGGAATCACAGGCAGGGAATCAGATATGGGAAATCAGAGGTGGGGAATCAGAGGAAGGGAATCAGATGTGCGGAATCAGAGATGGGGAATCAGAGGCAGAGAATCAGAATCAGAAGCGGGGAATAAGACGCCGGGAATCAGAGGCGGGGAATCAGATATGGGGAAACAGAGGTGGGGAATCAGAGGCGGGGAAACAGAGGTGGGAAATCAGATATGGGGAATCAGAGATGGCGACTCAAAGGCGTTGAATCAGAGATGGGGAATCAGAGGCGGGGAATCAGAGGCGGGGAATCAGAGTTGGGGAATCAGAGGCGGGGAATCAGATATGGGGAAACAGAGGTGGGGAATCAGAGGCGGGGAATCAGATATGGGGAATCAGATATGGGGAATCAGAGGTGGGGAATCAGAGGTTGGGAATCAAACACGGGGAATGAGAGACGGGGAATCATAGCTGGGGAATCAGAGGCGGGGAATCAGAGTTGGGGAATCAGAGGCGGGGAATCAGATATGGGGAAACAGAGGCGGGGAATCAGAGGCGGGGTATCAGATATGGGGAAACAGAGGCGGGGAATCAGAGGCGGAAAATAGAGGCGGGGCATCAGATATGGGGAATCAGAGGTGGGGAATCAGTGGTTGGGAATCAGAGGCAGGGAATCAGATATGGGGAATCAGAGGTGGGGAATCAGTGGTTGGGAATCAGAGGCAGGTAATCAGAGGCGGGGAATCAGAGGCGGGGAATCAGAGGCAGGGAATCAGATGTGCGGAATCAGAGATGGGGAATCAGAGTCCGGGAATCAGAGATGGGGAATCAGAGGCGGGGAATGAGATATGGGGAATCAGAGGCGGGGAATCAGAGGCGGGGAAACAGATGCGGTGAATCAGATATGGGGAATCAGAGGTGGCGAATCAAAGGCGCTGAATCATAGATGGGGAATAAGAGGCGGGGAATCAGAGGCAGGGAATCAAACACGGGGAATCAGAGGTGGGGAATCAGAGTTGGGGAATCAGAGGCGGGGAATCAGATATGGGGAAACAGAGGCGGGGAATCAGAGGCGGGGAAACAGAGGTGGGGAATCAGATATGGGGAATCTGAGGTGGGGAATCAGATGTTGTGAATCAGAGGCAGGGAATCAGAGGCGGGGAATCAGAGGCGGGGAATCAGAGGCAGGGAATCAGATGTGCGGAATCAGAGATGGGGAATCAGAGGCAGGGAATCAGAGGCGGGGAATCAGAGGCAGGGAATCAGAGGCCGGGAATCAGAGGAGGGGAATCAGATATGGGGAATCAGAGGTGGGGAATCAGAGGCAGGGTATCAGATGTGCGGAATCAGAGATGGGGAGTCAGAGGCAGAGAATCAGAATCAGAAGCGGGGAATAAGAGGCCGGGAATCAGATTTGGGGAATCAGAGTCCGGGAATCAGAGATGGGGAATCAGAGGCGGGGAATGAGATATTGGGAATCAGAGGCGGGGAATCAGAGGCAGGGAAACAGAGGCGGGGAATCAGATATGGGGAATTACAGGTTGGGAATCAGAGGCAGGGAATCAGAAGTGGAGAATCAGAGGCTGGGAATCAGATGCGGGGAATCAGAGGCGGGGAATCAGAGCTGGGGAATCAGAGGCGGGGAATCAGAGTTGGGGAATCAGAGGCAGGGAATTAGATATGGGGAAACAGAGGAGGGGGAATCAGAGGCGGGGAAACAGGGGCGGGGAATCAGATATGGGGAATCAGAGGTGGGGAATAAGTGGCAGGGAAGCAGAGGCGGGGTATCAGAGCTGGGGAATCAGAGGCGGGGAATCTGAGTTGGGTATCAGAGGCGGGGAATCATATATGGGGAAACAGGCGGGTCATCAGAGGCGGGGAAACAGAGGCGGGGAATCAGATATGGGGAATCAGAGGTGGGGAATCAGAGGCAGGGAATCAGATGTGCGGAATCAGAGATGGGGTATCAGAGGCATGGAATCAGAAATAGAAGCGGGGAATCAGAGGCCGGGAATCAGAGGCCGGGAATCAGATGTGCGGAATCAGAGATGGGGAATCAGAGGCAGAGAATCAGAGGCGGGGAATCAGAGGCAGGGAATCAGAGGCCAGGAATCAGAGGCGGGGAATCAGATATGGGGAATCAGAGATGGGGAATCAGAGGCAGGGTATCAGATGTGCCGAATCAGAGATGGGGAGTCAGAGGCAGAGAATCAGAATCAGAAGCGGGGAATAAGAGGCCGGGAATCAGAGGTGGGGAATCAGAGTCCGGGAATCAGAGATGGGGAATCAGAGGCGGGGAATGAGATATTGGGAATCAGAGGCGGGGAATCAGAGGCAGGGAAACAGAGGCGGGGAATCAGATATGGGGAATCAGAGGTTGGGAATCAGAGGCAGGGAATCAGAAGTGTGGAATCAGAGACTGGGAATCAGATGCGGGGAATCAGAGGCGGGGAATCAGAGCTGGGGAATCAGAGGCGGGGAATCAGATTTGGGGAATCAGAGGCAGGGAATTAGATATGGGGAAACAGAGGAGGGGAATCAGAGGCGGGGAAACAGAGGCGGGGAATCAGATATGGGGAATCAGAGGTGGGGAATAAGTGGCAGGGAAGCAGAGGCGGGGTATCAGAGCTGGGGAATCAAAGGCGTGGAATCTGAGTTGGGTTATCAGAGGAGGGGAATCAGATATGGGGAAACAGGCGGGGCATCAGAGGTGGGGAAACAGAGGCGGGGAATCAGATATGGGGAATCAGAGGTGGGGAATCAGAGGCAGGGAATCAGATGTGCGGAATCAGAGATGGGGTATCAGAGGCATGGAATCAGAATCAGAAGCGGAGAATCAGAGGCCGGGAATCAGAGGCCGGGAATCAGATGCCGGGAATAAGAGGCCGGGAATCAGAGGTGGGGAATCTGAGTCCGGGAATCAGAAATGGGGAATCAGAGGCGGGGAATGAGATATGGGGAATCAGAGGCGGGGAATCAGAGGCGGGGAAACAGAGGCGGGGAATCAGATATGGGGAATCAGAGGTGGCGAATCAAAGGTTGTGAATCAGAGATGGGGAATCAGAGGCGGGGAATCAGAGGCAGGGAAACAAACACGGGGAATCAGAGGCGGGGAATCAGAGCTGGGGAATCAGAGGCGGGGAATCAGAGTTGGGGAATCAGAGGCGTGGAATCAGATATGGGGAAACAGAGGCGGGGAATCAGAGGCGGGGAAACAGAGGCGGGGAATCAGATATGGGGAATCAGAGGTGGGGAATCAGAGGTTGGGAGTCAGAGGCTTGGAATCAGAGGCGGGGAATCAGAGGCGGGGAATCAGAGGCAGGGAATCAGATGTGCAGAATCAGAGAAGGGGAATCAGAGGCAGGGAATCAGAGGTGGGGAATCAGAGGCCGGGAATCAGAGGCCGGGAATGAGAGGCCGGGAATGAGAGGCCGGGAATCAGAGGCGGGGAATCAGAGGCAGGGAATCAGAGGCCAGGAATCAGAGGCGGGGAATCAGATATGGGGAATCAGAGGTGGGGAATCAGAGGCAGGGTATCAGATGTGCCGAATCAGAGATGGGGAGTCAGAGGCAGAGAATCAGAATCAGAAGCGGGGAATAAGAGGCCGGGAATCAGAGGTGGGGAATCAGAGTCCGGGAATCAGAGATGGGGAATCAGAGGCGGGGAATGAGATATTGGGAATCAGAGGCGGGGAATCAGAGGCAGGGAAACAGAGGCGGGGAATCAGATATGGCGAATCAGAGGTTGGGAATCAGAGGCAGGGAATCAGAAGTGTGGAATCAGAGACTGGGAATCAGATGCGGGGAATCAGAGGCGGGGAATCAGAGCTGGGGAATCAGAGTCGGGGAATCAGATTTGGGGAATCAGAGGCAGGGAATTAGATATGGGGAAACAGAGGAGGGGAATCAGAGGCGGGGAAACAGAGGCGGGGAATCAGATATGGGGAATCAGAGGTGGGGAATAAGTGGCAGGGAAGCAGAGGCGGGGTATCCGAGCTGGGGAATCAAAGGCGGGGAATCTGAGTTGGGTTATCAGAGGAGGGGAATCAGATATGGGGAAACAGGCGGGGCATCAGAGGCGGGGAAACAGAGGCGGGGAATCAGATATGGGGAATCAGAGGTGGGGAATCAGAGGCAGGGAATCAGATGTGCGGAATCAGAGATGGGGTATCAGAGGCATGGAATCAGAATCAGAAGCGGAGAATCAGAGGCCGGGAATCAGAGGCCGGGAATCAGATGCCGGGAATAAGAGGCCGGGAATCAGAGGTGGGGAATCTGAGTCCGGGAATCAGAAATGGGGAATCAGAGGCGGGGAATGAGATATGGGGAATCAGAGGCGGGGAATCAGAGGCGGGGAAACAGAGGCGGGGAATCAGATATGGGGAATCAGAGGTGGCGAATCAAAGGTTGTGAATCAGAGATGGGGAATCAGAGGCGGGGAATCAGAGGCAGGGAAACAAACACGGGGAATCAGAGGCGGGGAATCAGAGCTGGGGAATCAGAGGCGTGGAATCAGAGTTGGGGAATCAGAGGCGTGGAATCAGATATTGGGAAACAGAGGCGGGGAATCAGAGGCGGGGAAACAGAGGCGGGGAATCAGATATGGGGAATCAGAGGTGGGGAATCAGAGGTTGGGAGTCAGAGGCTTGGAATCAGAGGCGTGGAATCAGAGGCGGGGAATCAGAGGCAGGGAATCAGATGTGCAGAATCAGAGAAGGGGAATCAGAGGCAGGGAATCAGAGGTGGGGAATCAGAGGCCGGGAATCAGAGTCCGGGAATGAGAGGCCGGGAATGAGAGGCCGGGAATCAGAGGCCGGAAATCAGAGGCCGGGAATCAGAGGTGGGGAATAAGAGGCACGGAATCAGATGTGCGGTATCAGAGATGGGGAATCACAGGCAGGGAATCAGATATGGGAAATCAGAGGTGGGGAATCAGAGGAAGGGAATCAGATGTGCGGAATCAGAGATGGGGAATCAGAGGCAGAGAATCAGAATCAGAAGCGGGGAATAAGAGGCCGGGAATCAGAGGTGGGGAATCAGAGTCCGGGAATCAGAGATGGGGAATCAGAGGCGGGGAATGAGATATTGGGAATCAGAGGCTGGGAAACAGAGGCGGAGAATCAGATATGGGGAATCAGAGATGGCGACTCAAAGGCGTTGAATCAGAGATGGGGAATCAGAGGCGGGGAATCAGAGGTGGGGAATCAGAGTTGGGGAATCAGAGGCGGGGAATCAGATATGGGGAAACAGAGGTGGGGAATCAGAGGCGGGGAAACAGAGGTGGGGAATCAGATATGGGGAATCAGAGGTGGGGAATCAGAGGTTGGGAATCAAACACGGGGAATGAGAGATGGGGAATCATAGCTGGGGAATCAGAGGCGGGGAATCAGAGTTGGGGAATCAGAGGCGGGGAATCAGATATGGGGAAACAGAGGCGGGGAATCAGAGGCGGGGTATCAGATATGGGGAAACAGAGGCGGGGAATCAGAGGCGGAAAACAGAGGCGGGGCATCAGATATGGGGAATCAGAGGTGGGGAATCAGTGGTTGGGAATCAGAGGCAGGGAATCAGATATGGGGAATCAGAGGTGGGGAATCAGTGGTTGGGAATCAGAGGCAGGTAATCAGAGGCGGGGAATCAGAGGCGGGGAATCAGAGGCAGGGAATCAGATGTGCGGAATCAGAGATGGGGAATCAGAGTCCGGGAATCAGAGATGGGGAATCAGAGGCGGGGAATGAGATATGGGGAATCAGAGGCGGGGAATCAGAGGCGGGGAAACAGATGCGGTGAATCAGATATGGGGAATCAGAGGTGGCGAATCAAAGGCGCTGAATCAGAGATGGGGAATCAGAGGCGGAGAATCAGAGGCAGGGAATCAAACACGGGGAATCAGAGGTGGGGAATCAGAGTTGGGGAATCAGAGGCGGGGAATCAGATATGGGGAAACAGAGGCGGGGAATCAGAGGCGGGGAAACAGAGGTGGGGAATCAGATATGGGGAATCTGACGTGGGGAATCAGATGTTGCGAATCAGAGGCAGGGAATCAGAGGCGGGGAATCAGAGGCGGGGAATCAGAGGCAGGGAATCAGATGTGCAGAATCAGAGATGGGGAATCAGAGGCAGGGAATCAGAGGCGGGGAATCAGAGGCAGGGAATCAGAGGCCGGGAATCAGAGGAGGGGAATCAGATATGGGGAATCAGAGGTGGGGAATCAGAGGCAGGGTATCAGATGTGCAGAATCAGAGATGGGGAGTCAGAGGCAGAGAATCAGAATCAGAAGCGGGGAATAAGAGGCTGGGAATCAGATTTGGGGAATCAGAGTCCGGGAATCAGAGATGGGGAATCAGAGGCGGGGAATGAGATATTGGGAATCAGAGGCGGGGAATCAGAGGCAGGGAAACAGAGGCGGGGAATCAGATATGGGGAATTAGAGGTTGGGAATCAGAGGCAGGGAATCAGAAGTGGAGAATCAGAGGCTGGGAATCAGATGCGGGGAATCAGAGGCGGGGAATCAGAGCTGGGGATTCAGAGGCGGGGAATCAGAGTTGGGGAATCAGAGGCAGGGAATTAGATATGGGGAAACAGAGGAGGGGAATCACAGGCGGGGAAACAGGGGCGGGGAATCAGATATGGGGAATCAGAGGTGGGGAATAAGTGGCAGGGAAGCAGAGGCGGGGTATCAGAGCTGGGGAATCAGAGGCGGGGAATCTGAGTTGGGTATCAGAGGCGGGGAATCATATATGGGGAAACAGGCGGGGCATCAGAGGCGGGGAAACAGAGGCGGGGAATCAGATATGGGGAATCAGAGGTGGGGAATCAGAGGCAGGGAATCAGATGTGCGGAATCAGAGATGGGGTATCAGAGGCATGGAATCAGAAATAGAAGCGGGGAATCAGAGGCCGGGAATCAGAGACCGGGAATCAGATGCCGGGAATAAGAGGCCGGGAATCAGAGGTGGGGAATCAGAGGCGGGGAATAAGATATGGGGAATCAGAGGTGGGGAATCAGAGGCGGGGAAACAGAGTCGGGGAATCAGATATGGGGAATCAGAGGTGGCGAATCAAAGGTTGTGAATCAGAGATGGGGAATCAGAGGCGGGGAATCAGAGGCAGGGAAACAAACATGGGGAATCAGAGGCGGGGAATCAGAGCTGGGGAATCAGAGGCGGGGAATCAGAGTTGGGGAATCAGAGGCGTGGAATCAGATATGGGGAAACAGAGGCGGGGAATCAGAGGCGGGGAAACAGTGGCGGGGAATCAGATACGGGGAATCAGAGGTGGGGAATCAGAGGTTGGGAGTCAGAGGCAGGGAATCAGAGGCGGGGAATCAGAGGCGGGGAATCAGAGGCAGGGAATCAGATGTGCAGAATCAGAGAAGGGGAATCAGAGGCAGGGAATCAGAGGCGGGGAATCAGAGGCGGGGAATCAGAGGCCGGGAATCAGAGGCGGGGAATCAGATATGGGGAATCAGAGGTGGGGAATCAGATATGGGGAAACAGAGGCGGGGAATCAGAGGCGGAAAACAGAGGCGGGGAATCAGTGGTTGGGAATCAGAGGCAGTGAATCAGATATGGGGAATCAGAGGTGGGGAATCAGTGGTTGGGAATCAGAGGCAGGTAATCAGATGTGCGGAATCAGAGATGGGGAATCAGAGTCCGGGAATCAGAGATGGGGAATCAGAGGCGGGGAATGAGATATGGGGAATCAGAGGCGGGGAATCAGAGGCGGGGAAACAGATGCGGTAAATCAGATATGGGGAATCAGAGGTGGCGAATCAAAGGCGCTGAATCAGAGATGGGGAATCAGAGGCGGGGAATCAGAGTTGGGGAATCAGAGGCGGGGAATCAGATGCGGGGAAACAGAGGCGGGGAATCAGATATGGGGAATCAGAGGTGGGGAATCAGATGTTACGAATCAGAGGCAATGAATCAGAGGCGGGGAATCAGAGGCGGGGAATCAGAGGCAGGGAATCAGATGTGCGGAATCAGAGATGGGGAATCAGAGGCAGGGAATCAGAGGCGGGGAATCAGAGGCAGGGAATCAGAGGCCAGGAATCAGAGGCGGGGAATCAGATATGGGGAATCAGAGGTGGGGAATCAGAGGCAGGGTATCAGATGTGCGGAATCAGAGATGGGGAGTCAGAGGCAGAGAATCAGAATCAGAAGCGGGGAATAAGAGGCCGGGAATCAGAGGTGGGGAATCAGAGTCCGGGAATCAGAGATGGGGAATCAGAGGCGGGGAATGAGATATTGGGAATCAGAGGCGGGGAATCAGAGGCAGGGAAAGAGAGGCGGGGAATCAGATATGGGGAATCAGAGGTTGGGAATCAGAGGCAGGGAATCAGAAGCGGGGAATCAGAGACTGGGAATCAGATGCGGGGAATCAGAGGCGGGGAATCAGAGCTGGGGAATCAGAGGCGGGGAATCAGATTTGGGGAATCAGAGGCAGGGAATTAGATATGGGGAAACAGAGGAGGGGAATCAGAGGCGGGGAAACAGAGGCGGGGAATCAGATATGGGGAATCAGAGGTGGGGAATAAGTGGCAGGGAAGCAGAGGCGGGGTATCAGAGCTGGGGAATCAAAGGCGGGGAATCTGAGTTGGGTTATCAGAGGAGGGGAATCAGATATGGGGAAACAGGCGGGGCATCAGAGGCGGGGAAACAGAGGCGGGGAATCAGATATGGGGAATCAGAGGTGGGGAATCAGAGGCAGGGAATCAGATGTGCGGAATCAGAGATGGGGTATCAAAGGCATGGAATCAGAATCAGAAGCGGAGAATCAGAGGCCGGGAATCAGAGGCCGGGAATCAGATGCCGGGAATAAGAGGCCGGGAATCAGAGGTGGGGAATCTGAGTCCGGGAATCAGAAATGGGGAATCAGAGGCGGGGAATGAGATATGGGGAATCAGAGGCGGGGAATCAGAGGCGGGGAAACAGAGGCGGGGAATCAGATATGGGGAATCAGAGGTGGCGAATCAAAGGTTGTGAATCAGAGATGGGGAATCAGAGGCGGGGAATCAGAGGCAGGGAAACAAACACGGGGAATCAGAGGCGGGGAATCAGAGCTGGGGAATCAGAGGCGGGGAATCAGAGTTGGGGAATCAGAGGCGTGGAATCAGATATGGGGAAACAGAGGCGGGGAATCAGAGGCGGGGAAACAGAGGCGGGGAATCAGATATGGGGAATCAGAGGTGGGGAATCAGAGGTTGGGAGTCAGAGGCAGGGAATCAGAGGCGGGGAATCAGAGGCGGGGAATCAGAGGCAGGGAATCAGATGTGCAGAATCAGAGAAGGGGAATCAGAGGCAGGGAATCAGAGGCGGGGAATCAGAGGCGGGGAATCAGAGGCCGGAAATCAGAGGCCGGGAATCAGAGGTGGGGAATAAGAGGCACGGAATCAGATGTGCGGTATCAGAGATGGGGAATCACAGGCAGGGAATCAGAGGAGGGGAATCAGAGGCGCGGAATCAGAGGCAGGGAATCGGATGTGCGGAATCAGAGATGGGGAATCAGAGGTGGGGAATCAGAGTCCGGGAATCAGAGATGGGGAATTAGAGGCGGGGAATCGGAGGCGGGGAAACATAGGTGGGGAATCAGATATGGGGAATCAGAGGTGGGGAATCAGAGGCGCTGAATCAGAGATGGTGAATCAGACGCGGGGAATCAGAGGCAGGAAATCAGACATGGGGAATGAGAGGCTGGGAATCAGACACGGTGAATCAGAGGTGGGGAATCAGAGCTGGGGAATCAGAGGTGGGGAATCAGAGTTGGGGAATCAGAGGCGGGGAATCAGATATGGGGAAACAGAGGCGGGGAATCAGAGGCAGGGAAACAGAGGCGGGGAATCAGATATGGGGAATCAGAGGAGGGGAATCAGAGGTTGGGAATCAGAGGCAGGGACTCAGAGGTGGGGAATAAGAGGCACGGAATCAGATGTGCGGTATCAGAGATGGGGAATCACAGGCAGGGAATCAGATATGGGAAATCAGAGGTGGGGAATCAGAGGAAGGGAATCAGATGTGCGGAATCAGAGATGGGGAATCAGAGGCAGAGAATCAGAATCAGAAGCGGGGAATAAGAGGCCGGGAATCAGAGGTGGGGAATCAGAGTCCGGGAATCAGAGATGGGGAATCAGAGGCGGGGAATGAGATATTGGGAATCAGAGGCTGGGAAACAGAGGCGGAGAATCAGATATGGGGAATCAGAGATGGCGACTCAAAGGCGTTGAATCAGAGATGGGGAATCAGAGGCGGGGAATCAGAGGTGGGGAATCAGAGTTGGGGAATCAGAGGCGGGGAATCAGAGTCCGGGAATGAGAGGCCGGGAATGAGAGGCCGGGAATCAGAGGCCGGAAATCAGAGGCCGGGAATCAGAGGTGGGGAATAAGAGGCACGGAATCAGATGTGCGGTATCAGAGATGGGGAATCACAGGCAGGGAATCAGATATGGGAAATCAGAGGTGGGGAATCAGAGGAAGGGAATCAGATGTGCGGAATCAGAGATGGGGAATCAGAGGCAGAGAATCAGAATCAGAAGCGGGGAATAAGAGGCCGGGAATCAGAGGTGGGGAATCAGAGTCCGGGAATCAGAGATGGGGAATCAGAGGCGGGGAATGAGATATTGGGAATCAGAGGCTGGGAAACAGAGGCGGAGAATCAGATATGGGGAATCAGAGATGGCGACTCAAAGGCGTTGAATCAGAGATGGGGAATCAGAGGCGGGGAATCAGAGGTGGGGAATCAGAGTTGGGGAATCAGAGGCGGGGAATCAGATATGGGGAAACAGAGGTGGGGAATCAGAGGCGGGGAAACAGAGGTGGGGAATCAGATATGGGGAATCAGAGGTGGGGAATCAGAGGTTGGGAATCAAACACGGGGAATGAGAGATGGGGAATCATAGCTGGGGAATCAGAGGCGGGGAATCAGAGTTGGGGAATCAGAGGCGGGGAATCAGATATGGGGAAACAGAGGCGGGGAATCAGAGGCGGGGTATCAGATATGGGGAAACAGAGGCGGGGAATCAGAGGCGGAAAACAGAGGCGGGGCATCAGATATGGGGAATCAGAGGTGGGGAATCAGTGGTTGGGAATCAGAGGCAGGGAATCAGATATGGGGAATCAGAGGTGGGGAATCAGTGGTTGGGAATCAGAGGCAGGTAATCAGAGGCGGGGAATCAGAGGCGGGGAATCAGAGGCAGGGAATCAGATGTGCGGAATCAGAGATGGGGAATCAGAGTCCGGGAATCAGAGATGGGGAATCAGAGGCGGGGAATGAGATATGGGGAATCAGAGGCGGGGAATCAGAGGCGGGGAAACAGATGCGGTGAATCAGATATGGGGAATCAGAGGTGGCGAATCAAAGGCGCTGAATCAGAGATGGGGAATCAGAGGCGGAGAATCAGAGGCAGGGAATCAAACACGGGGAATCAGAGGTGGGGAATCAGAGTTGGGGAATCAGAGGCGGGGAATCAGATATGGGGAAACAGAGGCGGGGAATCAGAGGCGGGGAAACAGAGGTGGGGAATCAGATATGGGGAATCTGACGTGGGGAATCAGATGTTGCGAATCAGAGGCAGGGAATCAGAGGCGGGGAATCAGAGGCGGGGAATCAGAGGCAGGGAATCAGATGTGCGGAATCAGAGATGGGGAATCAGAGGCAGGGAATCAGAGGCGGGGAATCAGAGGCAGGGAATCAGTGGCCGGGAATCAGAGGAGGGGAATCAGATATGGGGAATCAGAGGTGGGGAATCAGAGGCAGGGTATCAGATGTGCAGAATCAGAGATGGGGAGTCAGAGGCAGAGAATCAGAATCAGAAGCGGGGAATAAGAGGCTGGGAATCAGATTTGGGGAATCAGAGTCCGGGAATCAGAGATGGGGAATCAGAGGCGGGGAATGAGATATTGGGAATCAGAGGCGGGGAATCAGAGGCAGGGAAACAGAGGCGGGGAATCAGATATGGGGAATTAGAGGTTGGGAATCAGAGGCAGGGAATCAGAAGTGGAGAATCAGAGGCTGGGAATCAGATGCGGGGAATCAGAGGCGGGGAATCAGAGCTGGGGAATCAGAGGCGGGGAATCAGAGTTGGGGAATCAGAGGCAGGGAATTAGATATGGGGAAACAGAGGAGGGGAATCACAGGCGGGGAAACAGGGGCGGGGAATCAGATATGGGGAATCAGAGGTGGGGAATAAGTGGCAGGGAAGCAGAGGCGGGGTATCAGAGCTGGGGAATCAGAGGCGGGGAATCTGAGTTGGGTATCAGAGGCGGGGAATCATATATGGGGAAACAGGCGGGGCATCAGAGGCGGGGAAACAGAGGCGGGGAATCAGATATGGGGAATCAGAGGTGGGGAATCAGAGGCAGGGAATCAGATGTGCGGAATCAGAGATGGGGTATCAGAGGCATGGAATCAGAAATAGAAGCGGGGAATCAGAGGCCGGGAATCAGAGGCCGGGAATCAGATGCCGGGAATAAGAGGCCGGGAATCAGAGGTGGGGAATCAGAGGCGGGGAATAAGATATGGGGAATCAGAGGTGGGGAATCAGAGGCGGGGAAACAGAGGCGGGGAATCAGATATGGGGAATCAGAGGTGGCGAATCAAAGGTTGTGAATCAGAGATGGGGAATCAGAGGCGGGGAATCAGAGGCAGGGAAACAAACATGGGGAATCAGAGGCGGGGAATCAGAGCTGGGGAATCAGAGGCGGGGAATCAGAGTTGGGGAATCAGAGGCGTGGAATCAGATATGGGGAAACAGAGGCGGGGAATCAGAGGCGGGGAAACGGTGGCGGGGAATCAGATATGGGGAATCAGAGGTGGGGAATCAGAGGTTGGGAGTCAGAGGCAGGGAATCAGAGGCGGGGAATCAGAGGCGGGGAATCAGAGGCAGGGAATCAGATGTGCAGAATCAGAGAAGGGGAATCAGAGGCAGGGAATCAGAGGCGGGGAATCAGAGGCGGGGAATCAGAGGCCGGGAATCAGAGGCGGGGAATCAGATATGGGGAATCAGAGGTGGGGAATCAGATATGGGGAAACAGAGGCGGGGAATCAGAGGCGGAAAACAGAGGCGGGGAATCAGTGGTTGGGAATCAGAGGCAGTGAATCAGATATGGGGAATCAGAGGTGGGGAATCAGTGGTTGGGAATCAGAGGCAGGTAATCAGATGTGCGGAATCAGAGATGGGGAATCAGAGTCCGGGAATCAGAGATGGGGAATCAGAGGCGGGGAATGAGATATGGGGAATCAGAGGCGGGGAATCAGAGGCGGGGAAACAGATGCGGTAAATCAGATATGGGGAATCAGAGGTGGCGAATCAAAGGCGCTGAATCAGAGATGGGGAATCAGAGGCGGGGAATCAGAGTTGGGGAATCAGAGGCGGGGAATCAGATGCGGGGAAACAGAGGCGGGGAATCAGATATGGGGAATCAGAGGTGGGGAATCAGATGTTACGAATCAGAGGCAATGAATCAGAGGCGGGGAATCAGAGGCGGGGAATCAGAGGCAGGGAATCAGATGTGCGGAATCAGAGATGGGGAATCAGAGGCAGGGAATCAGAGGCGGGGAATCAGAGGCAGGGAATCAGAGGCCAGGAATCAGAGGCGGGGAATCAGATATGGGGAATCAGAGGTGGGGAATCAGAGGCAGGGTATCAGATGTGCGGAATCAGAGATGGGGAGTCAGAGGCAGAGAATCAGAATCAGAAGCGGGGAATAAGAGGCCGGGAATCAGAGGTGGGGAATCAGAGTCCGGGAATCAGAGATGGGGAATCAGAGGCGGGGAATGAGAGGCAGGGAATCAGATGTGCGGAATCAGAGATGGGGTATCAGAGGCATGGAATCAGAAATAGAAGCGGGGAATCAGAGGCCGGGAATCAGAGGCCGGGAATCAGATGCCGGGAATAAGAGGCCGGGAATCAGAGGTGGGGAATCAGAGGCGGGGAATAAGATATGGGGAATCAGAGGTGGGGAATCAGAGGCGGGGAAACAGAGGCGGGGAATCAGATATGGGGAATCAGAGGTGGCGAATCAAAGGTTGTGAATCAGAGATGGGGAATCAGAGGCGGGGAATCAGAGGCAGGGAAACAAACACGGGGAATCAGAGGAGGGGAATCAGAGCTGGGGAATCGGAGGCGGCGAATCAGAGTTGGGGAATCAGAGGCGTGGAATCAGATATGGGGAAACAGATGCGGGGAATCAGAGGTGGGGAAACAGTGGCGGGGAATCAGATATGGGGAATCAGAGGTGGGGAATCAGAGGTTGGGAGACAGAGGCAGGGAATCAGAGGCGGGGAATCAGAGGCGGGGAATCAGAGGCAGGGAATCAGATGTGCAGAATCAGAGAAGGGGAATCAGAGGCAGGGAATCAGAGGCGGGGAATCAGAGGCGGGGAATCAGAGGCCGGGAATCAGAGGCCGGGAATGAGAGGCCGGGAATAAGAGGCCGGGAATCAGAGGCCGGAAATCAGAGGCCGGGAATCAGAGGTGGGGAATAAGAGGCACGGAATCAGATGTGCGGTATCAGAGATGGGGAATCACAGGCAGGGAATCAGAGGCGGGGAATCAGAGGCGCAGAATCAGAGGAAGGGAATCGTATGTGCGGAATCAGAGATGGGGAATCAGAGGTGGGGAATCAGAGTCCGGGAATCAGAGATGGGGAATTAGAGGCGGGGAATCAGAGGCGGGGAAACATAGGTGGGGAATCAGATATGGGGAATCAGAGGTGGGGAATCAGAGGCGCTGAATCAGAGATGGTGAATCAGAGGCGGGGAATCAGAGGCAGGAAATCAGACATGGGGAATGAGAGGCTGGGAATCAGACACGGTGAATCAGAGGTGGGGAATCAGAGCTGGGGAATCAGAGGCGGGGAATCAGATATGGGGAAACAGAGGCGAGGAATCAGATGCAGGGAAACAGAGGCGGGGAATCAGATATGGGGAATCAGAGGAAGGGAATCAGAGGTTGGGAATCAGAGGCAGGGACTCAGAGGTTGGGATTCAGAGGCATGGAATCAGATGCGGGGAATAAGACGCGGGGAATCAGAGTTGGGGAATCAGAGGCGGGGAATTAGATATGGGGAAACATAGGCGGGGAATTAGAGGCGGGGAAACAGAGGCGGGGAATCAGATATGGGGAATCAGAGGTGGGGAATCAGAGGCAGGCAATCAGATGTGCGGAATCAGAGATGGGGAATCAGAGGCAGGGAATCAGAATCAGAAGCGGGGAATCAGAGGCCTGGAATAAGAGGCCGGGAATCAGAGGTGGGTAATCAGAGTCCGGGAATCAGAGGCGGGGAATGAGATATGGGGAATTAGAGGCGGGGAATCAGAGGCGAGGAAACAGAGGCGGGGAATCAGATATGGGGAATCAGAGGTGGCGAATCAAAGGCGGTGAATCAGAGATGGGGAATCAGAGGCGGGGAATCAGAGGCAGGGAATCAAACACGGGGAATGAGAGACGGGGAATCATAGCTGGGGAATCAGAGGCGGGGAATCAGAGTTGGGGAATCAGAGGCGGTGAATCAGATATGGGGAAACAGAGGCAGGAAATCAGAGGCGGGGAAACAGAGGCGGGGAATCAGATATGGGGAATCAGAGGTGGGGAATCAGATATGGGGAAACAGAGGTGGGGAATCAGAGGCGGGGAAACAGAGGCGGGAAATCAGATATGGGGAATCGGAGGTGGGGAATCAGTGGTTGGGAATCAGAGGCAGGGAATCAGATATGGGGAATCAGAGGTGGGGAATCAGTGGTTGGGATTCAGATGTGCGGAATCAGAGATGGGGAATCAGAGTCCGGGAATCAGAGATGGGGAATCAGAGGCGGGGAATGAGATGTGGGGAATCAGAGGCGGGGAATCAGAGGCAGGGAATAAGATGTGCGGAATCAGAGATGGGGAATCAGAGTCCGGGAATCAGAGATGGGGAATCAGAGGCGGGGAATGAGATATGGGGAATCAGAGGCGGGGAATCAGATGCGGGGAAACAGATGCTGGGAATCAGATATGGGGAATCAGAGGTGGCGAATCAAAGGCGCTGAATCAGAGATGGGGAATCAGAGGCGGGGAATCAGAGGCAGGGAATCAAAGACGGGGAATCAGAGGTGGGGAATCAGAGTTGGGGAATCAGAGGCGGGGACTCAGATATTGGGGAAACAGAGGCGGGGAATCAGAGGCGGGGAAACAGTGGCGGGGAATCAGATATGTGGAATCAGAAGTGGGGAATCAGAGGTTGAGAATCAGAGGCAGGGAATCAGAGGCGGGGAATCAGAGGCGGGGAATGAGTGGCAGGGAATCAGATATGCGGGATCAGAGATGGGGAATCAGAGGCAGGGAATCAGAGGCGGGGAATCAGAGGCAGGGAATCAGAGGTCGGGAATCAGAGGCGGGGAATCAGATATGGGGAATCAGAGGTGGCGAATCAAAGGTTGTGAATCAGAGATGGGGAATCAGAGGCGGGGAATCAGAGGCAGGGAAACAAACACGGGGAATCAGAGGCGGGGAATCAGAGCTGGGGAATCAGAGGCGGGGAATCAGAGTTGGGGAATCAGAGGCGTGGAATCAGATATGGGGAAACAGAGGCGGGGAATCAGAGGCGGGGAAACAGAGGCGGGGAATCAGATATGGGGAATCAGAGGTGGGGAATCAGAGGTTGGGAGTCAGAGGCAGGGAATCAGAGGCGGGGAATCAGAGGCGGGGAATCAGAGGCAGGGAATCAGATGTGCAGAATCAGAGAAGGGGAATCAGAGGCAGGGAATCAGAGGCGGGGAATCAGAGGCGGGGAATCAGAGGCCGGAAATCAGAGGCCGGGAATCAGAGGTGGGGAATAAGAGGCACGGAATCAGATGTGCGGTATCAGAGATGGGGAATCACAGGCAGGGAATCAGAGGAGGGGAATCAGAGGCGCGGAATCAGAGGCAGGGAATCGGATGTGCGGAATCAGAGATGGGGAATCAGAGGTGGGGAATCAGAGTCCGGGAATCAGAGATGGGGAATTAGAGGCGGGGAATCGGAGGCGGGGAAACATAGGTGGGGAATCAGATATGGGGAATCAGAGGTGGGGAATCAGAGGCGCTGAATCAGAGATGGTGAATCAGACGCGGGGAATCAGAGGCAGGAAATCAGACATGGGGAATGAGAGGCTGGGAATCAGACACGGTGAATCAGAGGTGGGGAATCAGAGCTGGGGAATCAGAGGTGGGGAATCAGAGTTGGGGAATCAGAGGCGGGGAATCAGATATGGGGAAACAGAGGCGGGGAATCAGAGGCAGGGAAACAGAGGCGGGGAATCAGATATGGGGAATCAGAGGAGGGGAATCAGAGGTTGGGAATCAGAGGCAGGGACTCAGAGGTGGGGAATAAGAGGCACGGAATCAGATGTGCGGTATCAGAGATGGGGAATCACAGGCAGGGAATCAGATATGGGAAATCAGAGGTGGGGAATCAGAGGAAGGGAATCAGATGTGCGGAATCAGAGATGGGGAATCAGAGGCAGAGAATCAGAATCAGAAGCGGGGAATAAGAGGCCGGGAATCAGAGGTGGGGAATCAGAGTCCGGGAATCAGAGATGGGGAATCAGAGGCGGGGAATGAGATATTGGGAATCAGAGGCTGGGAAACAGAGGCGGAGAATCAGATATGGGGAATCAGAGATGGCGACTCAAAGGCGTTGAATCAGAGATGGGGAATCAGAGGCGGGGAATCAGAGGTGGGGAATCAGAGTTGGGGAATCAGAGGCGGGGAATCAGAGTCCGGGAATGAGAGGCCGGGAATGAGAGGCCGGGAATCAGAGGCCGGAAATCAGAGGCCGGGAATCAGAGGTGGGGAATAAGAGGCACGGAATCAGATGTGCGGTATCAGAGATGGGGAATCACAGGCAGGGAATCAGATATGGGAAATCAGAGGTGGGGAATCAGAGGAAGGGAATCAGATGTGCGGAATCAGAGATGGGGAATCAGAGGCAGAGAATCAGAATCAGAAGCGGGGAATAAGAGGCCGGGAATCAGAGGTGGGGAATCAGAGTCCGGGAATCAGAGATGGGGAATCAGAGGCGGGGAATGAGATATTGGGAATCAGAGCCTGGGAAACAGAGGCGGAGAATCAGATATGGGGAATCAGAGATGGCGACTCAAAGGCGTTGAATCAGAGATGGGGAATCAGAGGCGGGGAATCAGAGATGGGGAATCAGAGTTGGGGAATCAGAGGCGGGGAATCAGATATGGGGAAACAGAGGTGGGGAATCAGAGGCGGGGAAACAGAGGTGGGGAATCAGATATGGGGAATCAGAGGTGGGGAATCAGAGGTTGGGAATCAAACACGGGGAATGAGAGATGGGGAATCATAGCTGGGGAATCAGAGGCGGGGAATCAGAGTTGGGGAATCAGAGGCGGGGAATCAGATATGGGGAAACAGAGGCGGGGAATCAGAGGCGGGGTATCAGATATGGGGAAACAGAGGCGGGGAATCAGAGGCGGAAAACAGAGGCGGGGCATCAGATATGGGGAATCAGAGGTGGGGAATCAGTGGTTGGGAATCAGAGGCAGGGAATCAGATATGGGGAATCAGAGGTGGGGAATCAGTGGTTGGGAATCAGAGGCAGGTAATCAGAGGCGGGGAATCAGAGGCGGGGAATCAGAGGCAGGGAATCAGATGTGCGGAATCAGAGATGGGGAATCAGAGTCCGGGAATCAGAGATGGGGAATCAGAGGCGGGGAATGAGATATGGGGAATCAGAGGCGGGGAATCAGAGGCGGGGAAACAGATGCGGTGAATCAGATATGGGGAATCAGAGGTGGCGAATCAAAGGCGCTGAATCAGAGATGGGGAATCAGAGGCGGAGAATCAGAGGCAGGGAATCAAACACGGGGAATCAGAGGTGGGGAATCAGAGTTGGGGAATCAGAGGCGGGGAATCAGATATGGGGAAACAGAGGCGGGGAATCAGAGGCGGGGAAACAGAGGTGGGGAATCAGATATGGGGAATCTGACGTGGGGAATCAGATGTTGCGAATCAGAGGCAGGGAATCAGAGGCGGGGAATCAGAGGCGGGGAATCAGAGGCAGGGAATCAGATGTGCGGAATCAGAGATGGGGAATCAGAGGCAGGGAATCAGAGGCGGGGAATCAGAGGCAGGGAATCAGTGGCCGGGAATCAGAGGAGGGGAATCAGATATGGGGAATCAGAGGTGGGGAATCAGAGGCAGGGTATCAGATGTGCAGAATCAGAGATGGGGAGTCAGAGGCAGAGAATCAGAATCAGAAGCGGGGAATAAGAGGCTGGGAATCAGATTTGGGGAATCAGAGTCCGGGAATCAGAGATGGGGAATCAGAGGCGGGGAATGAGATATTGGGAATCAGAGGCGGGGAATCAGAGGCAGGGAAACAGAGGCGGGGAATCAGATATGGGGAATTAGAGGTTGGGAATCAGAGGCAGGGAATCAGAAGTGGAGAATCAGAGGCTGGGAATCAGATGCGGGGAATCAGAGGCGGGGAATCAGAGCTGGGGAATCAGAGGCGGGGAATCAGAGTTGGGGAATCAGAGGCAGGGAATTAGATATGGGGAAACAGAGGAGGGGAATCACAGGCGGGGAAACAGGGGCGGGGAATCAGATATGGGGAATCAGAGGTGGGGAATAAGTGGCAGGGAAGCAGAGGCGGGGTATCAGAGCTGGGGAATCAGAGGCGGGGAATCTGAGTTGGGTATCAGAGGCGGGGAATCATATATGGGGAAACAGGCGGGGCATCAGAGGCGGGGAAACAGAGGCGGGGAATCAGATATGGGGAATCAGAGGTGGGGAATCAGAGGCAGGGAATCAGATGTGCGGAATCAGAGATGGGGTATCAGAGGCATGGAATCAGAAATAGAAGTGGGGAATCAGAGGCCGGGAATCAGAGGCCGGGAATCAGATGCCGGGAATAAGAGGCCGGGAATCAGAGGTGGGGAATCAGAGGCGGGGAATAAGATATGGGGAATCAGAGGTGGGGAATCAGAGGCGGGGAAACAGAGGCGGGGAATCAGATATGGGGAATCAGAGGTGGCGAATCAAAGGTTGTGAATCAGAGATGGGGAATCAGAGGCGGGGAATCAGAGGCAGGGAAACAAACATGGGGAATCAGAGGCGGGGAATCAGAGCTGGGGAATCAGAGGCGGGGAATCAGAGTTGGGGAATCAGAGGCGTGGAATCAGATATGGGGAAACAGAGGCGGGGAATCAGAGGCGGGGAAACGGTGGCGGGGAATCAGATATGGGGAATCAGAGGTGGGGAATCAGAGGTTGGGAGTCAGAGGCAGGGAATCAGAGGCGGGGAATCAGAGGCGGGGAATCAGAGGCAGGGAATCAGATGTGCAGAATCAGAGAAGGGGAATCAGAGGCAGGGAATCAGAGGCGGGGAATCAGAGGCGGGGAATCAGAGGCCGGGAATCAGAGGCGGGGAATCAGATATGGGGAATCAGAGGTGGGGAATCAGATATGGGGAAACAGAGGCGGGGAATCAGAGGCGGAAAACAGAGGCGGGGAATCAGTGGTTGGGAATCAGAGGCAGTGAATCAGATATGGGGAATCAGAGGTGGGGAATCAGTGGTTGGGAATCAGAGGCAGGTAATCAGATGTGCGGAATCAGAGATGGGGAATCAGAGTCCGGGAATCAGAGATGGGGAATCAGAGGCGGGGAATGAGATATGGGGAATCAGAGGCGGGGAATCAGAGGCGGGGAAACAGATGCGGTAAATCAGATATGGGGAATCAGAGGTGGCGAATCAAAGGCGCTGAATCAGAGATGGGGAATCAGAGGCGGGGAATCAGAGTTGGGGAATCAGAGGCGGGGAATCAGATGCGGGGAAACAGAGGCGGGGAATCAGATATGGGGAATCAGAGGTGGGGAATCAGATGTTACGAATCAGAGGCAATGAATCAGAGGCGGGGAATCAGAGGCGGGGAATCAGAGGCAGGGAATCAGATGTGCGGAATCAGAGATGGGGAATCAGAGGCAGGGAATCAGAGGCGGGGAATCAGAGGCAGGGAATCAGAGGCCAGGAATCAGAGGCGGGGAATCAGATATGGGGAATCAGAGGTGGGGAATCAGAGGCAGGGTATCAGATGTGCGGAATCAGAGATGGGGAGTCAGAGGCAGAGAATCAGAATCAGAAGCGGGGAATAAGAGGCCGGGAATCAGAGGTGGGGAATCAGAGTCCGGGAATCAGAGATGGGGAATCAGAGGCGGGGAATGAGATATTGGGAATCAGAGGCGGGGAATCAGAGGCAGGGAAAGAGAGGCGGGGAATCAGATATGGGGAATCAGAGGTTGGGAATCAGAGGCAGGGAATCAGAAGTGGGGAATCAGAGACTGGGAATCAGATGCGGGGAATCAGAGGCGGGGAATCAGAGCTGGGGAATCAGAGGCGGGGAATCAGATTTGGGGAATCAGAGGCAGGGAATTAGATATGGGGAAACAGAGGAGGGGAATCAGAGGCGGGGAAACAGAGGCGGGGAATCAGATATGGGGAATCAGAGGTGGGGAATAAGTGGCAGGGAAGCAGAGGCGGGGTATCAGAGCTGGGGAATCAAAGGCGGGGAATCTGAGTTGGGTTATCAGAGGAGGGGAATCAGATATGGGGAAACAGGCGGGGCATCAGAGGCGGGGAAACAGAGGCGGGGAATCAGATATGGGGAATCAGAGGTGGGGAATCAGAGGCAGGGAATCAGATGTGCGGAATCAGAGATGGGGTATCAAAGGCATGGAATCAGAATCAGAAGCGGAGAATCAGAGGCCGGGAATCAGAGGCCGGGAATCAGATGCCGGGAATAAGAGGCCGGGAATCAGAGGTGGGGAATCTGAGTCCGGGAATCAGAAATGGGGAATCAGAGGCGGGGAATGAGATATGGGGAATCAGAGGCGGGGAATCAGAGGCGGGGAAACAGAGGCGGGGAATCAGATATGGGGAATCAGAGGTGGCGAATCAAAGGTTGTGAATCAGAGATGGGGAATCAGAGGCGGGGAATCAGAGGCAGGGAAACAAACACGGGGAATCAGAGGCGGGGAATCAGAGCTGGGGAATCAGAGGCGGGGAATCAGAGTTGGGGAATCAGAGGCGTGGAATCAGATATGGGGAAACAGAGGCGGGGAATCAGAGGCGGGGAAACAGAGGCGGGGAATCAGATATGGGGAATCAGAGGTGGGGAATCAGAGGTTGGGAGTCAGAGGCAGGGAATCAGAGGCGGGGAATCAGAGGCGGGGAATCAGAGGCAGGGAATCAGATGTGCAGAATCAGAGAAGGGGAATCAGAGGCAGGGAATCAGAGGCGGGGAATCAGAGGCGGGGAATCAGAGGCCGGAAATCAGAGGCCGGGAATCAGAGGTGGGGAATAAGAGGCACGGAATCAGATGTGCGGTATCAGAGATGGGGAATCACAGGCAGGGAATCAGAGGAGGGGAATCAGAGGCGCGGAATCAGAGGCAGGGAATCGGATGTGCGGAATCAGAGATGGGGAATCAGAGGTGGGGAATCAGAGTCCGGGAATCAGAGATGGGGAATTAGAGGCGGGGAATCGGAGGCGGGGAAACATAGGTGGGGAATCAGATATGGGGAATCAGAGGTGGGGAATCAGAGGCGCTGAATCAGAGATGGTGAATCAGAGGCGGGGAATCAGAGGCAGGAAATCAGACATGGGGAATGAGAGGCTGGGAATCAGACACGGTGAATCAGAGGTGGGGAATCAGAGCTGGGGAATCAGAGGTGGGGAATCAGAGTTGGGGAATCAGAGGCGGGGAATCAGATATGGGGAAACAGAGGCGGGGAATCAGAGGCAGGGAAACAGAGGCGGGGAATCAGATATGGGGAATCAGAGGAGGGGAATCAGAGGTTGGGAATCAGAGGCAGGGACTCAGAGGTTGGAATTCAGATGCAGGGAATCAGATGTGGGGAATAAGAGGCGGGGATTCAGAGGCGAGGAATCAGAGGAAGGGAATCAGAGTTGGGGAATCAGAGGCGGGGAATTAGATATGGGGAAACAGAGGCGGGGAATTAGAGGCGGGGAAACAGAGGTGGGGAATCAGATATGGGGAATCAGAGGTGGGGAATCAGAGGCAGGGAATCAGATGTGCGGAATCAGAGATGGGGAATGAGATATGGGGAATTAGAGGCGGGGAATCAGAGGCGGGGAAACAGAGGCGGGGAATCAGATATGGGGAATCAGAGGTGGCGAATCAAAGGCCGTGAATCAGAGATGGGGAATCAGAGGCGGGGAATCAGAGGCAGGGAATCAAACACGGGGAATGAGAGATGGGGAATCATAGCTGGGGAATCAGAGGCGGGGAATCAGAGTTGGGGAATCAGAGGCGGTGAATCAGATATGGGGAAACAGAGGCGGGAAATCAGAGGCGGGGAAACAGAGGCGGGGATTCAGATATGGGGAATCAGAGGTGGGGAATCAGATATGGGGAAACAGAGGCGGGGAATCAGAGGCGGGGAAACAGAGGCGGGGAATCAGATATGGGGAATCAGAGGTGGGGAATCAGTGGTTGGGAATCAGAGGCAGGGAATCAGATATGGGGAATCAGAGGTGGGGAATCAGTGGTTGGGAATCAGATGTGCGGAATCAGAGATGGGGAATCAGAGTCCGGGAATCAGAGATGGGGAATCAGAGGCGGGGAATGAGATATGGGGAATCAGAGGCGGGGAATCAGAGGCGGGGAATCAGAGGCAGGGAATCAGAAGTGCAGAATCAGAGATGGGGAATCAGAGTCCGGGAATCAGAGATGGGGAATCAGAGGCGGGGAATGAGATATGGGGAATCAGAGGCGGGGAATCAGAGGCGGGGAAACAGATGCTGGGAATCAGATATGGGGAATCAGAGGTGGCGAATCAAAGGCGCTGAATCAGAGATGGGGAATCAGAGGCGGGGAATCAGAGGCAGGGAATCAAACACGGGGAATCAGAGGCGGGGAATCAGAGTTGGGGAATCAGAGGCGGGGACTCAGATATTGGGGAAACAGAGGCGGGGAATCAGAGGCGGGGAAACAGAGGCGGGGAATCAGATATGGGGAATCAGAGGTGGGGAATCAGAGGTTGCGAATCAGAGGCAGGGAATCAGAGGCGGGGAATCAGAGGCGGGGAATGAGTGGCAGGGAATCAGATGTGCGGAATCAGAGATGGGGAACCAGAGGCAGGGAATCAGAGGCGGGGAATCAGAGGCAGGGAATCAGAGGCCGGGAATCAGAGGCGGGGAATCAGATATGGGAAATCAGAGGTGGGGAATCAGAGAAAGGGAATCAGATGTGCGGAATCAGAGATGGGGAATCAGAGGCAGAGAATCAGAATCAGAAGCGGGGAATAAGAGGCCGGGAATTAGAGGTGGGGAATCAGAGTACGGGAATCAGAGATGGGGAATCAGAGGCGGGGAATGAGATATTGGGAATCAGAGGCGGGGAATCAGAGGCAGGGAAACAGAGGCGGAGAATCAGATATGGGGAATCAGAGATGGCGACTCAAAGGCGTTGAATCAGAGATGGGGAATCAGAGGCGTGGAATCAGAGGCGGGGAATCAGAGTTGGGGAATCAGAGGCGGGGAATCAGATATGGGGAAACAGAGGTGGGGAATCAGAGGCGGGGAAACAGAGGTGGGGAATCAGATATGGGGAATCAGAGGTGGGGAATCAGAGGTTGGGAATCAAACACGGGGAATGAGAGACGGGGAATCATAGCTGGGGAATCAGAGGCGGGGAATCAGTGTTGAGGAATCAGAGGCGGGGAATCAGATATGGGGAAAGAGAGGCGGGGAATCAGAGGCGGGGTATCAGATATGGGGAAACAGAGGTGGGGAATCAGAGGCGGAAAACAGAGGCGGGGAAGCAGATATGGGGAATCAGAGGTGGGGAATCAGTGGTTGGGAATCAGAGGCAGGGAATCAGATATGGGGAATCAGAGGTGGGGAATCAGTGGTTGGGAATCAGAGGCAGATAATCAGAGGCGGGGAATCAGAGGCGGGGAATCAGAGGCAGGGAATCAGATGTGCGGAATCAGAGATGGGGAATCAGAGTCCGGGAATCAGAGATGGGGAATCAGAGGCGGGGAATGAGATATGGGGAATCAGAGGCGGGGAATCAGAGGCGGGGAAACAGATGCGGTGAATCAGATATGGGGAATCAGAGGTGGCGAATCAAAGGCGCTGAATCAGAGATGGGGAATCAGAGGCGGGGAATCAGAGGCAGGGAATCAAACACGGGGAATCAGAGGTGGGGAATCAGAGTTTTGGAATCAGAGGCGGGGAATCAGATATGGGGAAACAGAGGCGGGGAATCAGAGGCGGGGAAACAGAGGTGGGGAATCAGATATGGGGAATCTGAGGTGGGGAATCAGATGTTGCGAATCAGAGGCAGGGAATCAGAGGCGGGGAATCAGAGGCGGGGAATCAGAGGCAGGGAATCAGATGTGCGGAATCAGAGATGGGGAATCAGATGCAGGGAATCAGAGGCGGGGAATCAGAGGCAGGGAATCAGAGGCCGGGAATCAGAGGAGGGGAATCAGATATGGGGAATCAGAGGTGGGGAATCAGAGGCAGGGTATCAGATGTGCGGAATCAGAGATGGGGAGTCAGAGGCAGAGAATCAGAATCAGAAGCGGGGAATAAGAGGCCGGGAATCAGAGATGGGGAATCAGAGGCGGGGAATGAGATATTGGGAATCAGAGGCGGGGAATCAGAGGCAGGGAAACAGAGGCGGGGAATCAGATATGGGGAATTAGAGGTTGGGAATCAGAGGCAGGGAATCAGAAGTGGAGAATCAGAGGCTGGGAATCAGATGCGGTGAATCAGAGGCGGGGAATCAGAGCTGGGGAATCAGAGGCGGGGAATCAGAGTTGGGGAATCAGAGGCAGGGAATTAGATATGGGGAAACAGAGGAGGGTAATCAGAGGCGGGGAAACAGGGGCGGGGAATCAGATATGGGGAATCAGAGGTGGGGAATAAGTGGCAGGGAAGCAGAGGCAGGGTATCAGAGCTGGGGAATCAGAGGCGGGGAATCTGAGTTGGGTATCAGAGGCGGGGAATCATATATGGGGAAACAGGCGGGGCATCAGAGGCGGGGAAACAGAGGCGGGGAATCAGATATGGGGAATCAGAGGTGGGGAATCAGAGGCAGGGAATCAGATGTGCGGAATCAGAGATGGGGTATCAGAGGCATGGAATCAGAAATAGAAGCGGGGAATCAGAGGCCGGGAATCAGAGGCCGGGAATCAGATGCCGGGGATAAGAGGCCGGGAATCAGAGGTGGGGAATCAGAGGCGGGGAATAAGATATGGGGAATCAGAGGTGGGGAATCAAAGGCGGGGAAACAGAGGCGGGGAATCAGATATGGGGAATCAGAGGTGGCGAATCAAAGGTTGTGAATCAGAGATGGGGAATCAGAGGCGGGGAATCAGAGGCAGGGAAACAAACACGGGGAATCAGAGGCGGGGAATCAGAGCTGGGGAATCGGAGGCGGGGAATCAGAGTTGGGGAATCAGAGGCGTGGAAACAGATATGGGGAAACAGATGTGGGGAATCAGAGGTGGGGAAACAGTGGCGGGGAATCAGATATGGGGAATCAGAGGTGGGGAATCAGAGGTTGGGAGACAGAGGCAGGGAATCAGAGGCGGGGAATCAGAGGCGGGGAATCAGAGGCAGGGAATCAGATGTGCAGAATCAGAGAAGGGGAATCAGAGGCAGGGAATCAGAGGCGGGGAATCAGAGGCGGGGAATCAGAGGCCGGGAATCAGAGGCCGGGAATGAGAGGCCGGGAATGAGAGGCCGGGAATCAGAGGCCGGAAATCAGAGGCCGGGAATCAGAGGTGGGGAATAAGAGGCACGGAATCAGATGTGCGGTATCAGAGATGGGGAATCACAGGCAGGGAATCAGAGGCGGGGAATCAGAGGCGCAGAATCAGAGGAAGGGAATCGGATGTGCGGAATCAGAGATGGGGAATCAGAGGTGGGGAATCAGAGTCCGGGAATCAGAGATGGGGAATTAGAGGCGGTGAATCAGAGGCGGGGAAACATAGGTGGGGAATCAGATATGGGGAATCAGAGGTGGGGAATCAGAGGCGCTGAATCAGAGATGGTGAATCAGAGGCGGGGAATCAGAGGCAGGAAATCAGACATGGGGAATGAGAGGCTGGGAATCAGACACGGGGAATTTGAGGTGGGGAATCAGAGCTGGGGAATCAGAGGCGGGGAATCAGATATGGGGAAACAGAGACGAGGAATCAGATGCAGGGAAACAGAGGCGGGGAATCAGATATGGGGAATCAGAGGAGGGGAATCAGAGGTTGGGAATCAGAGGCAGGGACTCAGAGGTTGGGATTCAGAGGCATGGAATCAGATGCGGGGAATAAGACGCGGGGAATCAGAGTTGGGGAATCAGAGGCGGGGAATTAGATATGGGGAAACATAGGCGGGGAATTAGAGGCGGGGAAACAGAGGCGGGGAATCAGATATGGGGAATCAGATGTGGGGAATCAGAGGCAGGGAATCAGATGTGCGGAATCAGAGATGGGGAATCAGAGGCAGGGAATCAGAATCAGAAGCGGGGAATCAGAGGCCTGGAATAAGAGGCCGGGAATCAGAGGAGGGGAATCAGAGGCGGGGAAACAGGGGCGGGGAATGAGATATGGGGAATCAGAGGTGGGGAATAAGTGGCAGGGAAGCAGAGGCAGGGTATCAGAGCTGGGGAATCAGAGGCGGGGAATCTGAGTTGGGTATCAGAGGCGGGGAATCATATATGGGGAAACAGGCGGGGCATCAGAGGCGGGGAAACACAGGCGGGGAATCAGATATGGGGAATCAGAGGTGGGGAATCAGAGGCAGGGAATCAGATGTGCGGAATCAGAGATGGGGTATCAGAGGCATGGAATCAGAAATAGAAGCGGGGAATCAGAGGCCGGGAATCAGAGGCCGGGAATCAGATGCCGGGAATAAGAGGCCGGGAATCAGAGGTGGGGAATCAGAGGCGGGGAATAAGATATGGGGAATCAGAGGTGGGGAATCAGAGGCGGGGAAACAGAGGCGGGGAATCAGATATGGGGAATCAGAGGTGGCGAATCAAAGGTTGTGAATCAGAGATGGGGAATCAGAGGCGGGGAATCAGAGGCAGGGAAACAAACACGGGGAATCAGAGGCGGGGAATCAGAGCTGGGGAATCGGAGGCGGCGAATCAGAGTTGGGGAATCAGAGGCGTGGAATCAGATATGGGGAAACAGATGCGGGGAATCAGAGGTGGGGAAACAGTGGCGGGGAATCAGATATGGGGAATCAGAGGTGGGGAATCAGAGGTTGGGAGACAGAGGCAGGGAATCAGAGGCGGGGAATCAGAGGCGGGGAATCAGAGGCAGGGAATCAGATGTGCAGAATCAGAGAAGGGGAATCAGAGGCAGGGAATCAGAGGCGGGGAATCAGAGGCGGGGAATCAGAGGCCGGGAATCAGAGGCCGGGAATGAGAGGCCGGGAATAAGAGGCCGGGAATCAGAGGCCGGAAATCAGAGGCCGGGAATCAGAGGTGGGGAATAAGAGGCACGGAATCAGATGTGCGGTATCAGAGATGGGGAATCACAGGCAGGGAATCAGAGGCGGGGAATCAGAGGCGCAGAATCAGAGGAAGGGAATCGTATGTGCGGAATCAGAGATGGGGAATCAGAGGTGGGGAATCAGAGTCCGGGAATCAGAGATGGGGAATTAGAGGCGGGGAATCAGAGGCGGGGAAACATAGGTGGGGAATCAGATATGGGGAATCAGAGGTGGGGAATCAGAGGCGCTGAATCAGAGATGGTGAATCAGAGGCGGGGAATCAGAGGCAGGAAATCAGACATGGGGAATGAGAGGCTGGGAATCAGACACGGTGAATCAGAGGTGGGGAATCAGAGCTGGGGAATCAGAGGCGGGGAATCAGATATGGGGAAACAGAGGCGAGGAATCAGATGCAGGGAAACAGAGGCGGGGAATCAGATATGGGGAATCAGAGGAAGGGAATCAGAGGTTGGGAATCAGAGGCAGGGACTCAGAGGTTGGGATTCAGAGGCATGGAATCAGATGCGGGGAATAAGACGCGGGGAATCAGAGTTGGGGAATCAGAGGCGGGGAATTAGATATGGGGAAACATAGGCGGGGAATTAGAGGCGGGGAAACAGAGGCGGGGAATCAGATATGGGGAATCAGAGGTGGGGAATCAGAGGCAGGCAATCAGATGTGCGGAATCAGAGATGGGGAATCAGAGGCAGGGAATCAGAATCAGAAGCGGGGAATCAGAGGCCTGGAATAAGAGGCCGGGAATCAGAGGTGGGTAATCAGAGTCCGGGAATCAGAGGCGGGGAATGAGATATGGGGAATTAGAGGCGGGGAATCAGAGGCGAGGAAACAGAGGCGGGGAATCAGATATGGGGAATCAGAGGTGGCGAATCAAAGGCGGTGAATCAGAGATGGGGAATCAGAGGCGGGGAATCAGAGGCAGGGAATCAAACACGGGGAATGAGAGACGGGGAATCATAGCTGGGGAATCAGAGGCGGGGAATCAGAGTTGGGGAATCAGAGGCGGTGAATCAGATATGGGGAAACAGAGGCAGGAAATCAGAGGCGGGGAAACAGAGGCGGGGAATCAGATATGGGGAATCAGAGGTGGGGAATCAGATATGGGGAAACAGAGGTGGGGAATCAGAGGCGGGGAAACAGAGGCGGGAAATCAGATATGGGGAATCGGAGGTGGGGAATCAGTGGTTGGGAATCAGAGGCAGGGAATCAGATATGGGGAATCAGAGGTGGGGAATCAGTGGTTGGGATTCAGATGTGCGGAATCAGAGATGGGGAATCAGAGTCCGGGAATCAGAGATGGGGAATCAGAGGCGGGGAATGAGATGTGGGGAATCAGAGGCGGGGAATCAGAGGCAGGGAATAAGATGTGCGGAATCAGAGATGGGGAATCAGAGTCCGGGAATCAGAGATGGGGAATCAGAGGCGGGGAATGAGATATGGGGAATCAGAGGCGGGGAATCAGATGCGGGGAAACAGATGCTGGGAATCAGATATGGGGAATCAGAGGTGGCGAATCAAAGGCGCTGAATCAGAGATGGGGAATCAGAGGCGGGGAATCAGAGGCAGGGAATCAAAGACGGGGAATCAGAGGTGGGGAATCAGAGTTGGGGAATCAGAGGCGGGGACTCAGATATTGGGGAAACAGAGGCGGGGAATCAGAGGCGGGGAAACAGTGGCGGGGAATCAGATATGTGGAATCAGAAGTGGGGAATCAGAGGTTGAGAATCAGAGGCAGGGAATCAGAGGCGGGGAATCAGAGGCGGGGAATGAGTGGCAGGGAATCAGATATGCGGGATCAGAGATGGGGAATCAGAGGCAGGGAATCAGAGGCGGGGAATCAGAGGCAGGGAATCAGAGGTCGGGAATCAGAGGCGGGGAATCAGATATGGGGAATCACAGGTGGGGAATCAGAGGCAGGGAATCAGATGTGCGGAATCAGAGGTGGGGAATCAGAGTCCGGGAATCAGAGATGGGGAATCAGAGGCGGGGAATGAGATATTGGGAATCAGAGGCGGGGAATCAGAGGCAGGGAAACAGAGGCAGAGAATCAGATATGGGGAATAAGAGATGGCGAATCAAAGGCGTTGAATCAGAGATGGGGAATCAGAGGCGGGGAATCAGAGGCGGGGAATCAGAGTTGGGGAATCAGAGGTGGGGAATCAGATATGGGGAAACAGAGGTGGGGAATCAGAGGCGGGGAAACAGAGGTGGGGAATCAGATATGGGGAATCAGAGGTGGGGAATCAGAGGTTGGGAATCAAACACGGGGAATGAGAGTCGGGGAATCATAGGTGGGGAATCAGAGGCGGGGAATCAGAGTTGGGGAATCAGAGGCGGGGAATCAGATATGGGGAAACAGAGGCGGGGAACAGAGGCGGGGAATCAGATATGGGGAAACAGAGGCGGGGAATCAGAGGCGGGGAAACAGAGGCGGGGAATCAGATATGGGGAATCAGAGGTGGGGAATCAGATATGGGGAAACAGAGGCGGGGAATACGAGGCGGGAAACACAGGCGGGGAATCAGATATGGGGAATCAGAGGTGGGGAATCAGTGGTTGGGAATCAGAGGCAGGGAATCAGATATGGGGAATCAGAGGTGGGGAATCAGTGGTTGGGAATCAGAGGCAGGTAATCAGAGGCGGGGAATCAGAGGCGGTGAATCAGAGGCAGGGAATCAGATGTGCGGAATCAGAGATGGGGAATCAGAGTCCGGTAATCAGAGATGGGGAATCAGAGGCGGGGAATGAGATATGGGGAATCAGAGGCGGGGAATCAGAGGCGGGGAAGCAGATGCGGGGAATCAGAGATGGGGAATCAGAGGCGGGGAATCAGAGGCAGGGAATCAAACACGGGGAATCAGAGGCGGGGAATCAGAGTTGGGGAATCAGAGGCGGGGAATCAGATATGGGGAAACAGAGGCGGGGAATCAGAGGCGGGGAAAAGAGGCGGGGAATCAGATATGGGGAATCAGAGGTGGGGAATCAGAGGTTGCGAATCAGAGGAAGGGAATCAGAGGCGGGGAGTCAGAGGCGGGGAATGAGATATGGGGAATCAGAGGCGGGGAATCAGAGGCGGGGAAACAGATGCTGGGAATCAGATATGGGGAATCAGAGGTGGCGAATCAAAGGCGCTGAATCAGAGATGGGGAATCAGAGGCGGGGAATCAGAGGCAGGGAATCAAACACGGGGAATCAGAGGCGGAGAATCAGAGTTAGGGAATCAGAGGCGGGGACTCAGATATTGGGGAAACAGAGGCGGGGAATCAGAGGCGGGGAAACAGAGGCGGGGAATCAGATATGGGGAATCAGAGGTGGGGAATCATAGGTTGCGAATCAGAGGCAGGGAATCAGAGGCGGGGAATCAGAGGCGGGGAATGAGTGGCAGGGAATCAGATGTGCGGAATCAGAGATGGGGAATCAGAGGCAGGGAATCAGAGGCGGGGAATCAGAGGCAGGGAATCAGAGGCCGGGAATCAGAGGCGGGGAATCAGATATGGGGAATCAGAGGTGGGGAATCAGAGGCAGGGAATCAGATGTGCGGAATCAGAGATGGGGAATCAGAGGCAGAGAATCAGAATCAGAAGCGGGGAATAAGAGGCCGGGAATCAGAGGTGGGGAATCAGAGTCCGGGAATCAGAGATGGGGAATCAGAGGCGGGGAATGAGATATTGGGAATCAGAGGCGGGGAATCGGAGGCAGGGAAACAGAGGCGGAGAATCAGATATGGGGAATCAGAGATGGCGACTCAAAGGCGTTGAATCAGAGATGGGGAATCAGAGGCGGGGAATCAGAGGCGGGGAATCCGAGTTGGGGAATCAGAGGCGGGGAATCAGATATGGGGAAACAGAGGTGGGGAATCAGAGGCGGGGAAACAGAGGTGGGGAATCAGATATGGGGAATCAGAGGTGGGGAATCAGAGGTTGGGAATCAAACACGGGCAATGAGAGACGGGGAATCATAGCTGGGGAATCAGAGGCGGGAAATCAGAGTTGGGGAATCAGAGGCGGGGAATCAGATATGGGGAAACAGAGGCGGGGAATCAGAGGCGTGGTATCAGATATGGGGAAACAGAGGCGGGGAATCAGAGGCGGAAAACAGAGGCGGGGAATCAGATATGGGGAATCAGAGGTGGGGAATCAGTGGTTGGGAATCAGAGGCAGGGAATCAGATATGGGGAATCAGAGGTGGGGAATCAGTGGTTGGGAAACAGAGGCAGGTAATCAGAGGCGGGGAATCAGAGGCAGGGAATCAGATGTGTGGAATCAGAGATGGGGAATCAGAGTCCGGGAATCAGAGATGGGGAATCAGAGGCGGGGAATGAGATATGGGGAATCAGAGGCGGGGAATCAGAGCCGGGGAAACAGATGCGGTGAATCAGATATGGGGAATCAGAGGTGGCGAATCAAAGGCGCTGAATCAGAGATGGGGAATCAGAGGCTGGGAATCAGAGGCAGGGAATCAAACACGGGGAATCAGAGGCGGGGAATCAGAGTTGGGGAATCAGAGGCGGGGAATCAGATATGGGGAAACAGAGGCGGGGAATCAGAGGCGGGGAAACAGAGGTGGGGAATCAGATATGGGGAATCTGAGGTGGGGAATCAGATGTTGCGAATCAGAGGCAGGGAATCAGAGGCGGGGAATCAGAGGCGGGGAATCAGAGGCAGGGAATCAGATGTGCGGAATCAGAGATGGGAAATCAGAGGCATGGAATCAGAGGCGGGGAATCAGAGGCAGGGAATCAGAGGCCGGGAATCAGAGGAGGGGAATCAGATATGGGGAATCAGAGGTGGGGAATCAGAGGCAGGGTATCAGATGTGCGGAATCAGAGATGGGGAGTCAGAGGCAGAGAATCAGAATCAGAAGCGGGGAATAAGAGGCCGGGAATCAGATTTGGGGAATCAGAGTCCGGGAATCAGAGATGGGGAATCAGAGGCGGGGAATGAGATATTGGGAATCAGAGGCGGGGAATCAGAGGCAGGGAAACAGAGGCGGGGAATCAGATATGGGGAATTAGAGGTTGGGAATCAGAGGCAGGGAATCATGAGTGGAGAATCAGAGGCTGGGAATCAGATGCGGGGAATCAGAGGCGGGGAATCAGAGCTGGGGAATCAGAGGCGGGGAATCAAAGTTGGGGAATCAGAGGCAGGGAATTAGATATGGGGAAACAGAGGAGGGGAATCAGAGGCGGGGAAACAGGGGCGGGGAATCAGATATGGGGAATCAGAGGTGGGGAATAAGTGGCAGGGAAGCAGAGGCGGGGTATCAGAGCTGGGGAATCAGAGGCGGGGAATCTGAGTTGGGTATCAGAGGCGGGGAATCATATATGGGGAAACAGGCAGGGCATCAGAGGCGGGGAAACAGAGGCGGGGAATCAGATATGGGGAATCAGAGGTGGGGAATCAGAGGCAGGGAATCAGATGTGCGGAATCAGAGATGGGGTATCAGAGGCATGGAATCAGAAATAGAAGCGGGGAATCAGAGGCCGGGAATCAGAGGCCGGGAATCAGATGCCGGGAATAAGAGGCCGGTAATCAGAGGTGGGGAATCAGAGGCGGGGAATAAGATATGGGGAATCAGAGGTGGGGAATCAGAGGCGGGGAAACAGAGGCGGGGAATCAGATATGGGGAATCAGAGGTGGCGAATCAAAGGTTGTGAATCAGAGATGGGGAATCAGAGGCGGGGAATCAGAGGCAGGGAAACAAACACGGGGAATCAGAGGCGGGGAATCAGAGCTGGGGAATCAGAGGCGGGGAATCAGAGTTGGGGAATCAGAGGCGTGGAATCAGATATGGGGAAACAGAGGCGGGGAATCAGAGGCGGGGAAACAGTGGCGGGGAATCAGATATGGGGAATCAGAGGTGGGGAATCAGAGGTTGGGAGTCAGAGGCAGGGAATCAGAGGCGGGGAATCAGAGGCGGGGAATCAGAGGCAGGGAATCAGAGGCGGGGAATCAGAGGCGGGGAATCAGAGGCCGGGAATCAGAGGCCGGGAATGAGAGGCCGGGAATGAGAGGCCGGGAATCAGAGGCCGGAAATCAGAGGCCGGGAATCAGAGGTGGGGAATAAGAGGCACGGAATCAGATGTGCGGTATCAGAGATGGGGAATCACAGGCAGTGAATCAGAGGCGGGGAATCAGAGGCGCAGAATCAGAGGCAGGGAATCGGATGTGCGGGATCAGAGATGGGGAATCAGAGGTGGGGAATCAGAGTCCGGGAATCAGAGATGGGGAATTAGAGGCGGGGAATCAGAGGCGGGGAAACATAGGTGGGTAATCAGATATGGGGAATCAGAGGTGGGGAATCAGAGGCGCTGAATCAGAGATGGTGAATCTGAGGCGGGGAATCAGAGGCAGGAAATCAGACATGGGGAATGAGAGGCTGGGAATCAGACACGGGGAATCAGAGGTGGGGAATCAGAGCTGGGGAATCAGAGGCGGGGAATCAGATATGGGGAAACAGAGGCGAGGAATCAGATGCAGGGAAACAGAGGCGGGGAATCAGATATGGGGAATCAGAGGAGGCGAATCAGAGGTTGGGAATCAGAGGCAGGGACTCAGAGGTTGGGATTCAGAGGCATGGAATCAGATGCGGGGAATAAGACGCGGGGAATCAGAGTTGGGGAATCAGAGGCGGGGAATTAGATATGGGGAAACAGAGGCGGGGAATTAGAGGCGGGGAAACAGAGGCGGGGAATCAGATATGGGGAATCAGAGGTGGGGAATCAGAGGCAGGGAATCAGATGTGCGGAATCAGAGATGGGGAATCAGAGGCAGGGAATCAGAATCAGAAGCGGGGAATCAGAGGCCGGGAATAAGAGGCCGGGAATCAGAGGTGGGTAATCAGAGTCCGGGAATCAGAGGCGGGGAATGAGATATGGGGAATTAGAGGCGGGGAATCAGAGGCGGGGAAACAGAGGCGGGGAATCAGATATGGGGAATCAGAGGTGGCGAATCAAAGGCGGTGAATCAGAGATGGGGAATCAGAGGCGGTGAATCAGAGGCAGGGAATCAAACACGGGGAATGAGAGACGGGGAATCATAGCTGGGGAATCAGAGGCGGGGAATCAGAGTTGGGGAATCAGAGGCGGTGAATCAGATATGGGGAAACAGAGGCAGGAAATCAGAGGCGGGGAAACAGAGGCGGGGAATCTGATATGGGGAATCAGAGGTGGGGAATCAGATATGGGGAAACAGAGGTGGGGAATCAGAGGCGGGGAAACAGAGGCGGGAAATCAGATATGGGGAATCGGAGGTGGGGAATCAGTGGTTGGGAATCAGAGGCAGGGAATCAGATATGGGGAATCAGAGGTGGGGAATCAGTGGTTGGGATTCAGATGTGCGGAATCAGAGATGGGGAATCAGAGTCCGGGAATCAGAGATGGGGAATCAGAGGCGGGGAATGAGATATGGGGAATCAGAGGCGGGGAATCAGAGGCAGGGAATTAGATGTGCGGAATCAGAGATGGGGAATCAGAGTCAGGGAATCAGAGATGGGGAATCAGAGGCGGGGAATGAGATATGGGGAATCAGAGGCGGGGAATCAGAGGCGGGGAAACAGATGCTGGGAATCAGATATGGGGAATCAGAGGTGGCGAATCAAAGGCACTGAATCAGAGATGGGGAATCAGAGGCGGGGAATCAGAGGCAGGGAATCAAACACGGGGAATCAGAGGTGGGGAATCAGAGTTGGGGAATCAGAGGCGGGGACTCAGATATTGGGGAAACAGAGGCGGGGAATCAGAGGCGGGGAAACAGTGGCGGGGAATCAGATATGTGGAATCAGAAGTGGGGAATCAGAGGTTGAGAATCAGAGGCAGGGAATCAGAGGCGGGGAATCAGAGGCGGGGAATGAGTGGCAGGGAATCAGATGTGCGGGATCAGAGATGGGGAATCAGAGGCAGGGAATCAGAGGCGGGGAATCAGAGGCAGGGAATCAGAGGTCGGGAATCAGAGGCGGGGAAACATATATGGGGAATCACAGGTGGGGAATCAGAGGCAGGGAATCAGATGTGCGGAATCAGAGGTGGGGAATCAGAGTCCGGGAATCAGAGATGGGGTATCAGAGGCGGGGAATGAGATATTAGGAATCAGAGGCGGGGAATCAGAGGCAGGGAAACAGAGGCAGAGAATCAGATATGGGGAATAAGAGATGGCGAATCAAAGGCGTTGAATCAGAGATGGGGAATCAGAGGCGGGGAATCAGAGGCGGGGAATCAGAGTTAGGGAATCAGAGGCGGGGAATCAGATATGGGGAAACAGAGGTGGGGAATCAGAGGCGGGGAAACAGAGGTGGGGAATCAGATATGGGGAATCAGAGGTGGGGAATCAGAGGTTGGGAATCAAACACGGGGAATGAGAGTCGGGGTATCATAGGTGGGGAATCAGAGGCGGGGAATCAGAGTTGGGGAATCAGAGGCGGGGAATCAGATATGGGGAAACAGAGGCGGGGAACAGAGGCGGGGAATCAGATATGGGGAAACAGAGGCGGGGAATCAGAGGCGGGGAAACAGAGGCGGGGAATCAGATATGGGGAATCAGAGGTGGGGAATCAGATATGGGGAAACAGAGGCGGGGAATACGAGGCGGGAAACACAGGCGGGGAATCAGATATGGGGAATCAGAGGTGGGGAATCAGTGGTTGGGAATCAGAGGCAGGGAATCAGATATGGGGAATCAGAGGTGGGGAATCAGTGGTTGGGAATCAGAGGCAGGTAATCAGAGGCGGGGAATCAGAGGCGGTGAATCAGAGGCAGGGAATCAGATGTACGGAATCAGAGATGGGGAATCTGAGTCCGGGAATCAGAGATGGGGAATCAGAGGCGGGGAATGAGATATGGGGAATCAGAGGCGGGGAATCAGAGGCGGGGAAGCAGATGCGGGGAATCAGATATGGGGAATCAGAGGTGGCGAATCAAAGGCACTGAATCAGAGATGGGGAATCAGAGGCGGGGAATCAGAGGCAGGGAATCAAACACGGGGAATCAGAGGCGGGGAATCAGAGTTGGGGAATCAGAGGCGGGGAATCAGATATGGGGAAACAGAGGCGGGGAATCAGAGGCGGGGAAACAGAGGCGGGGAATCAGATATGGGGAATCAGAGGTGGGGAATCAGAGGTTGCGAATCAGAGGAAGGGAATCAGAGGCGGGGAATGAGATATGGGGAATCAGAGGCGGGGAATCAGAGGCGGGGAAACAGATGCTGGGAATCAGATATGGGGAATCAGAGGTGGCGAATCAAAGGCGCTGAATCAGAGATGGGGAATCAGAGGCGGGGAATCAGAGGTAGGGAATCAAACACGGGGAATCAGAGGCGGAGAATCAGAGTTGGGGAATCAGAGGCGGGGACTCAGGTATTGGCGAAACAGAGGCGGGGAATCAGAGGCGGGGAAACAGAGGCGGGGAATCAGATATGGGGAATCAGAGGTGGGGAATCAGAGGTTGCGAATCAGAGGCAGGGAATCAGAGGCGGGAAATCAGAGGCGGGGAATGAGTGGCAGGGAATCAGATGTGCGGAATCAGAGATGGGGAATCAGAGGCAGGGAATCAGAGGCGGGGAATCAGAGGCAGGGAATCAGAGGCCGGGAATCAGAGGCGGGGAATCAGATATGGGGAATCAGAGGTGGGGAATCAGAGGCAGGGAATCAGATGTGCGGAATCAGAGATGGGGAATCAGAGGCAGAGAATCAGAATCAGAAGCGGGGAATAAGAGGCCGGGAATCAGAGGTGGGGAATCAGAGTCCGGGAATCAGAGATGGGGAATCAGAGGCGGGGAATGAGATATTGGGAATCAGAGGCGGGGAATCAGAGGCAGGGAAACAGAGGCGGAGAATCAGATATGGGGAATCAGAGATGGCGACTCAAAGGCGTTGAATCAGAGATGGGGAATCAGAGGCGGGGAATCAGAGGCGGGGAATCCGAGTTGGGGAATCAGAGGCGGGGAATCAGATATGGGGAAACAGAGGTGGGGAATCAGAGGCGGGGAAACAGAGGTGGGGAATCAGATATGGGGAATCAGAGGTGGGGAATCAGAGGTTGGGAATCAAACACGGGGAATGAGAGACGGGGAATCATAGCTGGGGAATCAGAGGCGGGGAATCAGAGGTAGGGAATCAAACACGGGGAATCAGAGGCGGAGAATCAGAGTTGGGGAATCAGAGGCGGGGACTCAGGTATTGGGGAAACAGAGGCGGGGAATCAGAGGCGGGGAAACAGAGGCGGGGAATCAGATATGGGGAATCAGAGGTGGGGAATCAGAGGTTGGGAATCAAACACGGGGAATGAGTGACGGGGAATCATAGCTGGGGAATCAGAGGCGGGGAATCAGTGTTGAGGAATCAGAGGCGGGGAATCAGATATGGGGAAAGAGAGGCGGGGAATCAGAGGCGGGGTATCAGATATGGGGAAACAGAGGTGGGGAATCAGAGGCGGAAAACAGAGGCGGGGAAGCAGATATGGGGAATCAGAGGTGGGGAATCAGTGGTTGGGAATCAGAGGCAGGGAATCAGATATGGGGAATCAGAGGTGGGGAATCAGTGGTTGGGAATCAGAGGCAGATAATCAGAGGCGGGGAATCAGAGGCGGGGAATCAGAGGCAGGGAATCAGATGTGCGGAATCAGAGATGGGGAATCAGAGTCCGGGAATCAGAGATGGGGAATCAGAGGCGGGGAATGAGATATGGGGAATCAGAGGCGGGGAATCAGAGGCGGGGAAACAGATGCGGTGAATCAGATATGGGGAATCAGAGGTGGCGAATCAAAGGCGCTGAATCAGAGATGGGGAATCAGAGGAGGGGAATCAGATATGGGGAATCAGAGGTGGGGAATCAGAGGCAGGGTATCAGATGTGCGGAATCAGAGATGGGGAGTCAGAGGCAGAGAATCAGAATCAGAAGCGGGGAATAAGAGGCCGGGAATCAGATTTGGGGAATCAGAGTCCGGGAATCAGAGATGGGGAATCAGAGGCGGGGAATGAGATATTGGGAATCAGAGGCGGGGAATCAGAGGCAGGGAAACAGAGGCGGGGAATCAGATATGGGGAATTAGAGGTTGGGAATCAGAGGCAGGGAATCAGAAGTGGAGAATCAGAGGCTGGGAATCAGATGCGGGGAATCAGAGGCGGGGAATCAGAGCTGGGGAATCAGAGGCGGGGAATCAGAGTTGGGGAATCAGAGGCAGGGAATTAGATATGGGGAAACAGAGGAGGGTAATCAGAGGCGGGGAAACAGGGGCGGGGAATCAGATATGGGGAATCAGAGGTGGGGAATAAGTGGCAGGGAAGCAGAGGCAGGGTATCAGAGCTGGGGAATCAGAGGCGGGGAATCTGAGTTGGGTATCAGAGGCGGGGAATCATATATGGGGAAACAGGCGGGGCATCAGAGGCGGGGAAACAGAGGCGGGGAATCAGATATGGGGAATCAGAGGTGGGGAATCAGAGGCAGGGAATCAGATGTGCGGAATCAGAGATGGGGTATCAGAGGCATGGAATCAGAAATAGAAGCGGGGAATCAGAGGCCGGGAATCAGAGGCCGGGAATCAGATGCCGGGAATAAGAGGCCGGGAATCAGAGGTGGGGAATCAGAGGCGGGGAATAAGATATGGGGAATCAGAGGTGGGGAATCAAAGGCGGGGAAACAGAGGCGGGGAATCAGATATGGGGAATCAGAGGTGGCGAATCAAAGGTTGTGAATCAGAGATGGGGAATCAGAGGCGGGGAATCAGAGGCAGGGAAACAAACACGGGGAATCAGAGGCGGGGAATCAGAGCTGGGGAATCGGAGGCGGGGAATCAGAGTTGGGGAATCAGAGGCGTGGAATCAGATATGGGGAAACAGATGCGGGGAATCAGAGGTGGGGAAACAGTGGCGGGGAATCAGATATGGGGAATCAGAGGTGGGGAATCAGAGGTTGGGAGACAGAGGCAGGGAATCAGAGGCGGGGAATCAGAGGCGGGGAATCAGAGGCAGGGAATCAGATGTGCAGAATCAGAGAAGGGGAATCAGAGGCAGGGAATCAGAGGCGGGGAATCAGAGGCGGGGAATCAGAGGCCGTGAATCAGAGGCCGGGAATGAGAGTCCGGGAATGAGAGGCCGGGAATCAGAGGCCGGAAATCAGAGGCCGGGAATCAGAGGTGGGGAATAAGAGGCACGGAATCAGATGTGCGGTATCAGAGATGGGGAATCACAGGCAGGGAATCAGAGGCGGGGAATCAGAGGCGCAGAATCAGAGGAAGGGAATCGGATGTGCGGAATCAGAGATGGGGAATCAGAGGTGGGGAATCAGAGTCCGGGAATCAGAGATGGGGAATTAGAGGCGGTGAATCAGAGGCGGGGAAACATAGGTGGGGAATCAGATATGGGGAATCAGAGGTGGGGAATCAGAGGCGCTGAATCAGAGATGGTGAATCAGAGGCGGGGAATCAGAGGCAGGAAATCAGACATGGGGAATGAGAGGCTGGGAATCAGACACGGGGAATCAGAGGTGGGGAATCAGAGCTGGGGAATCAGAGGCGGGGAATCAGATATGGGGAAACAGAGACGAGGAATCAGATGCAGGGAAACAGAGGCGGGGAATCAGATATGGGGAATCAGAGGAGGGGAATCAGATGTGGGGAATCAGAGGCAGGGAATCAGATGTGCGGAATCAGAGATGGGGAATCAGAGGCAGGGAATCAGAATCAGAAGCGGGGAATCAGAGGCCTGGAATAAGAGGCCGGGAATCAGAGGAGGGGAATCAGAGGCGGGGAAACAGGGGCGGGGAATGAGATATGGGGAATCAGAGGTGGGGAATAAGTGGCAGGGAAGCAGAGGCAGGGTATCAGAGCTGGGGAATCAGAGGCGGGGAATCTGAGTTGGGTATCAGAGGCGGGGAATCATATATGGGGAAACAGGCGGGGCATCAGAGGCGGGGAAACAGAGGCGGGGAATCAGATATGGGGAATCAGAGTTGGGGAATCATATATGGGGAAACAGGCGGGGCATCAGAGGCGGGGAAACAGAGGCGGGGAATCAGATATGGGGAATCAGAGGTGGGGAATCAGAGGCAGGGAATCAGATGTGCGGAATCAGAGATGGGGTATCAGAGGCATGGAATCAGAAATAGAAGCGGGGAATCAGAGGCCGGAAATCAGAGGCCGGGAATCAGATGCCGGGAATAAGAGGCCGGGAATCAGAGGTGGGGAATCAGAGGCGGGGAATAAGATATGGGGAATCAGAGGTGGGGAATCAGAGGCGGGGAAACAGAGGCGGGGAATCAGATATGGGGAATCAGAGGTGGCGAATCAAAGGTTGTGAATCAGAGATGGGGAATCAGAGGCGGGGAATCAGAGGCAGGGAAACAAACACGGGGAATCAGAGGCGGGAAATCAGAGCTGGGGAATCGGAGGCGGGGAATCAGAGTTGGGGAATCAGAGGCGTGGAATCAGATATGGGGAAACAGATGCGGGGAATCAGAGGTGGGGAAACAGTGGCGGGGAATCAGATATGGGGAATCAGAGGTGGGGAATCAGAGGTTGGGAGACAGAGGCAGGGAATCAGATGTGCAGAATCAGAGAAGGGGAATCAGAGGCAGGGAATCAGAGGCGGGGAATCAGAGGCGGGGAATCAGAGGCCGGGAATCAGAGGCCGGGAATGAGAGGCCGGGAATAAGAGGCCGGGAATCAGAGGCCGGAAATCAGAGGCCGGGAATCAGAGGTGGGGAATAAGAGGCACGGAATCAGATGTGCGGTATCAGAGATGGGGAATCACAGGCAGGGAATCAGAGGCGGGGAATCAGAGGCGCAGAATCAGAGGAAGGGAATCGGATGTGCGGAATCAGAGATGGGGAATCAGAGGTGGGGAATCAGAGTCCGGGAATCAGAGATGGGGAATTAGAGGCGGGGAATCAGAGGCGGGGAAACATAGGTGGGGAATCAGATATGGGGAATCAGAGGTGGGGAATCAGAGGCGCTGAATCAGAGATGGTGAATCAGAGGCGGGGAATCAGAGGCAGGAAATCAGACATGGGGAATGAGAGGCTGGGAATCAGACACGGGGAATCAGAGGTGGGGAATCAGAGCTGGGGAATCAGAGGCGGGGAATCAGATATGGGGAAACAGAGGCGAGGAATCAGATGCAGGGAAACAGAGGCGGGGAATCAGATATGGGGAATCAGAGGAGGGGAATCAGAGGTTGGGAATCAGAGGCAGGGACTCAGAGGTTGGGATTCAGAGGCATGGAATCAGATGCGGGGAATAAGACGCGGGGAATCAGAGTTGGGGAATCAGAGTTGGGGAATCAGAGGCGGGGACTCAGATATTGGGGAAACAGAGGCGGGGAATCAGAGGCGGGGAAACAGTGGCGGGGAATCGGATATGTGGAATCAGAAGTGGGGAATCAGAGGTTGAGAATCAGAGGCAGAGAATCAGAGGCGGGGAATCAGAGGCGGGGAATGAGTGGCAGGGAATCAGATATGCGGGATCAGAGATGGGGAATCAGAGGCAGGGAATCAGAGGCGGGGAATCAGAGGCAGGGAATCAGAGGTCGGGAATCAGAGGCGGGGAATCAGATATGGGGAATCACAGGTGGGGAATCAGAGGCAGGGAATCAGATGTGCGGAATCAGAGGTGGGGAATCAGAGTCCGGGAATCAGAGATGGGGAATCAGAGGCGGGGAATGAGATATTGGGAATCAGAGGCGGGGAATCAGAGGCAGGGAAACAGAGGCAGAGAATCAGATATGGGGAATAAGAGATGGCGAATCAAAGGCGTTGAATCAGAGATGGGGAATCAGAGGCGGGGAATCAGAGGCGGGGAATCAGAGTTGGGGAATCAGAGGTGGGGAATCAGATATGGGGAAACAGAGGTGGGGAATCAGAGGCGGGGAAACAGAGGTGGGGAATCAGATATGGGGAATCAGAGGTGGGGAATCAGAGGTTGGGAATCAAACACGGGGAATGAGAGTCGGGGAATCATAGGTGGGGAATCAGAGGCGGGGAATCAGAGTTGGGGAATCAGAGGCGGGGAATCAGATATGGGGAAACAGAGGCGGGGAACAGAGGCGGGGAATCAGATATGGGGAAACAGAGGCGGGGAATCAGAGGCGGGGAAACAGAGGCGGGGAATCAGATATGGAGAATCAGAGGTGGGGAATCAGATATGGGGAAACAGAGGCGGGGAATACGAGGCGGGAAACACAGGCGGGGAATCAGATATGGGGAATCAGAGGTGGGGAATCAGTGGTTGGGAATCAGAGGCAGGGAATCAGATATGGGGAATCAGAGGTGGGGAATCAGTGGTTGGGAATCAGAGGCAGGTAATCAGAGGCGGGGAATCAGAGGCGGTGAATCAGAGGCAGGGAATCAGATGTGCGGAATCAGAGATGGGGAATCAGAGTCCGGTAATCAGAGATGGGGAATCAGAGGCGGGGAATGAGATATGGGGAATCAGAGGCGGGGAATCAGAGGCGGGGAAGCAGATGCGGGGAATCAGATATGGGGAATCAGAGGTGGCGAATCAAAGGCGCTGAATCAGAGATGGGGAATCAGAGGCGGGGAATCAGAGGCAGGGAATCAAACACGGGGAATCAGAGGCGGGGAATCAGAGTTGGGGAATCAGAGGCGGGGAATCAGATATGGGGAAACAGAGGCGGGGAATCAGAGGCGGGGAAACAGAGGCGGGGAATCAGATATGGGGAATCAGAGGTGGGGAATCAGAGGTTGCGAATCAGAGGAAGGGAATCAGAGGCGGGGAATCAGAGGCGGGGAATGAGATATGGGGAATCAGAGGCGGGGAATCAGAGGCGGGGAAACAGATGCTGGGAATCAGATATGGGGAATCAGAGGTGGCGAATCAAAGGCGCTGAATCAGAGATGGGGAATCAGAGGCGGGGAATCAGAGGCAGGGAATCAAACACGGGGAATCAGAGGCGGAGAATCAGAGTTAGGGAATCAGAGGCGGGGACTCAGATATTGGGGAAACAGAGGCGGGGAATCAGAGGCGGGGAAACAGAGGCGGGGAATCAGATATGGGGAATCAGAGGTGGGGAATCAGAGGTTGCGAATCAGAGGCAGGGAATCAGAGGCGGGGAATCAGAGGCGGGGAATGAGTGGCAGGGAATCAGATGTGCGGAATCAGAGATGGGGAATCAGAGGCAGGGAATCAGAGGCGGGGAATCAGAGGCAGGGAATCAGAGGCCGGGAATCAGAGGCGGGGAATCAGATATGGGGAATCAGAGGTGGGGAATCAGAGGCAGGGAATCAGATGTGCGGAATCAGAGATGGGGAATCAGAGGCAGAGAATCAGAATCAGAAGCGGGGAATAAGAGGCCGGGAATCAGAGGTGGGGAATCAGAGTCCGGGAATCAGAGATGGGGAATCAGAGGCGGGGAATGAGATATTGGGAATCAGAGGCGGGGAATCGGAGGCAGGGAAACAGAGGCGGAGAATCAGATATGGGGAATCAGAGATGGCGACTCAAAGGCGTTGAATCAGAGATGGGGAATCAGAGGTGGGGAATCAGAGGCGGGGAATCCGAGTTGGGGAATCAGAGGCGGGGAATCAGATATGGGGAAACAGAGGTGGGGAATCAGAGGCGGGGAAACAGAGGTGGGGTATCAGATATGGGGAATCAGAGGTGGGGAATCAGAGGTTGGGAATCAAACACGGGCAATGAGAGACGGGGAATCATAGCTGGGGAATCAGAGGCGGGGAATCAGAGTTGGGGAATCAGAGGCGGGGAATCAGATATGGGGAAACAGAGGCGGGGAATCAGAGGTGTGGTATCAGATATGGGGAAACAGAGGCGGGGAATCAGAGGCGGAAAACAGAGGCGGGGAATCAGATATGGGGAATCAGAGGTGGGGAATCAGTGGTTGGGAATCAGAGGCAGGGAATCAGATATGGGGAATCAGAGGTGGGGAATCAGTGGTTGGGAAACAGAGGCAGGTAATCAGAGGCGGGGAATCAGAGGCAGGGAATCAGATGTGCGGAATCAGAGATGGGGAATCAGAGTCCGGGAATCAGAGATGGGGAATCAGAGGCGGGGAATGAGATATGGGGAATCAGAGGCGGGGAATCAGAGGCGGGGAAACAGATGCGGTGAATCAGATATGGGGAATCAGAGGTGGCGAATCAAAGGCGCTGAATCAGAGATGGGGAATCAGAGGCGGGGAATCAGAGGCAGGGAATCAAACACGGGGAATCAGAGGCGGGGAATCAGAGTTGGGGAATCAGAGGCGGGGAATCAGATATGGGGAAACAGAGGCGGGGAATCAGAGGCGGGGAAACAGAGGTGGGGAATCAGATATGGGGAATCTGAGGTGGGGAATCAGATGTTGCGAATCAGAGGCAGGGAATCAGAGGCAGGGAATCAGAGGCGGGGAATCAGAGGCAGGGAATCAGATGTGCGGAATCAGAGATGGGGAATCAGAGGCATGGAATCAGAGGCGGGGAATCAGAGGCAGGGAATCAGAGGCCGGGAATCAGAGGAGGGGAATCAGATATGGGGAATCAGAGGTGGGGAATCAGAGGCAGGGTATCAGATGTGCGGAATCAGAGATGGGGAGTCAGAGGCAGAGAATCAGAATCAGAAGCGGGGAATAAGAGGCCGGGAATCAGATTTGGGGAATCAGAGTCCGGGAATCAGAGATGGGGAATCAGAGGCGGGGAATGAGATATTGGGAATCAGAGGCGGGGAATCAGAGGCAGGGAAACAGAGGCGGGGAATCAGATATGGGGAATTAGAGGTGGCGAATCAAAGGCAGGGAATCATGAGTGGAGAATCAGAGGCTGGGAATCAGATGCGGGGAATCAGAGGCGGGGAATCAGAGCATGGGAATCAGAGGCGGGGAATCAAAGTTGGGGAATCAGAGGCAGGGAATTAGATATGGGGAAACAGAGGAGGGGAATCAGAGGCGGGGAAACAGGGGCGGGGAATCAGATATGGGGAATCAGAGGTGGGGAATAAGTGGCAGGGAAGCAGAGGCGGGGTATCAGAGCTGGGGAATCAGAGGCGGGGAATCTGAGTTGGGTATCAGAGGCGGGGAATCATATATGGGGAAACAGGCAGGGCATCAGAGGCGGGGAAACAGAGGCGGGGAATCAGATATGGGGAATCAGAGGTGGGGAATCAGAGGCAGGGAATCAGATGTGCGGAATCAGAGATGGGGTATCAGAGGCATGGAATCAGAAATAGAAGCGGGGAATCAGAGGCCGGGAATCAGAGGCCGGGAATCAGATGCCGGGAATAAGAGGCCGGTAATCAGAGGTGGGGAATCAGAGGCGGGGAATAAGATATGGGGAATCAGAGGTGGGGAATCAGAGGCGGGGAAACAGAGGCGGGGAATCAGATATGGGGAATCAGAGGTGGCGAATCAAAGGTTGTGAATCAGAGATGGGGAATCAGAGGCGGGGAATCAGAGGCAGGGAAACAAACACGGGGAATCAGAGGCGGGGAATCAGAGCTGGGGAATCAGAGGCGGGGAATCAGAGTTGGGGAATCAGAGGCGTGGAATCAGATATGGGGAAACAGAGGCGGGGAATCAGAGGCGGGGAAACAGTGGCGGGGAATCAGATATGGGGAATCAGAGGTGGGGAATCAGAGGTTGGGAGTCAGAGGCAGGGAATCAGAGGCGGGGAATCAGAGGCGGGGAATCAGAGGCAGGGAATCAGAGGCGGGGAATCAGAGGCGGGGAATCAGAGGCCGGGAATCAGAGGCCGGGAATGAGAGGCCGGGAATGAGAGGCCGGGAATCAGAGGCCGGAAATCAGAGGCCGGGAATCAGAGGTGGGGAATAAGAGGCACGGAATCAGATGTGCGGTATCAGAGATGGGGAATCACAGGCAGTGAATCAGAGGCGGGGAATCAGAGGCGCAGAATCAGAGGCAGGGAATCGGATGTGCGGGATCAGAGATGGGGAATCAGAGGTGGGGAATCAGAGTCCGGGAATCAGAGATGGGGAATTAGAGGCGGGGAATCAGAGGCGGGGAAACATAGGTGGGTAATCAGATATGGGGAATCAGAGGTGGGGAATCAGAGGCGCTGAATCAGAGATGGTGAATCTGAGGCGGGGAATCAGAGGCAGGAAATCAGACATGGGGAATGAGAGGCTGGGAATCAGACACGGGGAATCAGAGGTGGGGAATCAGAGCTGGGGAATCAGAGGCGGGGAATCAGATATGGGGAAACAGAGGCGAGGAATCAGATGCAGGGAAACAGAGGCGGGGAATCAGATATGGGGAATCAGAGGAGGCGAATCAGAGGTTGGGAATCAGAGGCAGGGACTCAGAGGTTGGGATTCAGAGGCATGGAATCAGATGCGGGGAATAAGACGCGGGGAATCAGAGTTGGGGAATCAGAGGCGGGGAATTAGATATGGGGAAACAGAGGCGGGGAATTAGAGGCGGGGAAACAGAGGCGGGGAATCAGATATGGGGAATCAGAGGTGGGGAATCAGAGGCAGGGAATCAGATGTGCGGAATCAGAGATGGGGAATCAGAGGCAGGGAATCAGAATCAGAAGCGGGGAATCAGAGGCCGGGAATAAGAGGCCGGGAATCAGAGGTGGGTAATCAGAGTCCGGGAATCAGAGGCGGGGAATGAGATATGGGGAATTAGAGGCGGGGAATCAGAGGCGGGGAAACAGAGGCGGGGAATCAGATATGGGGAATCAGAGGTGGCGAATCAAAGGCGGTGAATCAGAGATGGGGAATCAGAGGCGGTGAATCAGAGGCAGGGAATCAAACACGGGGAATGAGAGACGGGGAATCATAGCTGGGGAATCAGAGGCGGGGAATCAGAGTTGGGGAATCAGAGGCGGTGAATCAGATATGGGGAAACAGAGGCAGGAAATCAGAGGCGGGGAAACAGAGGCGGGGAATCTGATATGGGGAATCAGAGGTGGGGAATCAGATATGGGGAAACAGAGGTGGGGAATCAGAGGCGGGGAAACAGAGGCGGGAAATCAGATATGGGGAATCGGAGGTGGGGAATCAGTGGTTGGGAATCAGAGGCAGGGAATCAGATATGGGGAATCAGAGGTGGGGAATCAGTGGTTGGGATTCAGATGTGCGGAATCAGAGATGGGGAATCAGAGTCCGGGAATCAGAGATGGGGAATCAGAGGCGGGGAATGAGATATGGGGAATCAGAGGCGGGGAATCAGAGGCAGGGAATTAGATGTGCGGAATCAGAGATGGGGAATCAGAGTCAGGGAATCAGAGATGGGGAATCAGAGGCGGGGAATGAGATATGGGGAATCAGAGGCGGGGAATCAGAGGCGGGGAAACAGATGCTGGGAATCAGATATGGGGAATCAGAGGTGGCGAATCAAAGGCACTGAATCAGAGATGGGGAATCAGAGGCGGGGAATCAGAGGCAGGGAATCAAACACGGGGAATCAGAGGTGGGGAATCAGAGTTGGGGAATCAGAGGCGGGGACTCAGATATTGGGGAAACAGAGGCGGGGAATCAGAGGCGGGGAAACAGTGGCGGGGAATCAGATATGTGGAATCAGAAGTGGGGAATCAGAGGTTGAGAATCAGAGGCAGGGAATCAGAGGCGGGGAATCAGAGGCGGGGAATGAGTGGCAGGGAATCAGATGTGCGGGATCAGAGATGGGGAATCAGAGGCAGGGAATCAGAGGCGGGGAATCAGAGGCAGGGAATCAGAGGTCGGGAATCAGAGGCGGGGAAACATATATGGGGAATCACAGGTGGGGAATCAGAGGCAGGGAATCAGATGTGCGGAATCAGAGGTGGGGAATCAGAGTCCGGGAATCAGAGATGGGGTATCAGAGGCGGGGAATGAGATATTAGGAATCAGAGGCGGGGAATCAGAGGCAGGGAAACAGAGGCAGAGAATCAGATATGGGGAATAAGAGATGGCGAATCAAAGGCGTTGAATCAGAGATGGGGAATCAGAGGCGGGGAATCAGAGGCGGGGAATCAGAGTTAGGGAATCAGAGGCGGGGAATCAGATATGGGGAAACAGAGGTGGGGAATCAGAGGCGGGGAAACAGAGGTGGGGAATCAGATATGGGGAATCAGAGGTGGGGAATCAGAGGTTGGGAATCAAACACGGGGAATGAGAGTCGGGGTATCATAGGTGGGGAATCAGAGGCGGGGAATCAGAGTTGGGGAATCAGAGGCGGGGAATCAGATATGGGGAAACAGAGGCGGGGAACAGAGGCGGGGAATCAGATATGGGGAAACAGAGGCGGGGAATCAGAGGCGGGGAAACAGAGGCGGGGAATCAGATATGGGGAATCAGAGGTGGGGAATCAGATATGGGGAAACAGAGGCGGGGAATACGAGGCGGGAAACACAGGCGGGGAATCAGATATGGGGAATCAGAGGTGGGGAATCAGTGGTTGGGAATCAGAGGCAGGGAATCAGATATGGGGAATCAGAGGTGGGGAATCAGTGGTTGGGAATCAGAGGCAGGTAATCAGAGGCGGGGAATCAGAGGCGGTGAATCAGAGGCAGGGAATCAGATGTACGGAATCAGAGATGGGGAATCTGAGTCCGGGAATCAGAGATGGGGAATCAGAGGCGGGGAATGAGATATGGGGAATCAGAGGCGGGGAATCAGAGGCGGGGAAGCAGATGCGGGGAATCAGATATGGGGAATCAGAGGTGGCGAATCAAAGGCACTGAATCAGAGATGGGGAATCAGAGGCGGGGAATCAGAGGCAGGGAATCAAACACGGGGAATCAGAGGCGGGGAATCAGAGTTGGGGAATCAGAGGCGGGGAATCAGATATGGGGAAACAGAGGCGGGGAATCAGAGGCGGGGAAACAGAGGCGGGGAATCAGATATGGGGAATCAGAGGTGGGGAATCAGAGGTTGCGAATCAGAGGAAGGGAATCAGAGGCGGGGAATGAGATATGGGGAATCAGAGGCGGGGAATCAGAGGCGGGGAAACAGATGCTGGGAATCAGATATGGGGAATCAGAGGTGGCGAATCAAAGGCGCTGAATCAGAGATGGGGAATCAGAGGCGGGGAATCAGAGGTAGGGAATCAAACACGGGGAATCAGAGGCGGAGAATCAGAGTTGGGGAATCAGAGGCGGGGACTCAGGTATTGGCGAAACAGAGGCGGGGAATCAGAGGCGGGGAAACAGAGGCGGGGAATCAGATATGGGGAATCAGAGGTGGGGAATCAGAGGTTGCGAATCAGAGGCAGGGAATCAGAGGCGGGAAATCAGAGGCGGGGAATGAGTGGCAGGGAATCAGATGTGCGGAATCAGAGATGGGGAATCAGAGGCAGGGAATCAGAGGCGGGGAATCAGAGGCAGGGAATCAGAGGCCGGGAATCAGAGGCGGGGAATCAGATATGGGGAATCAGAGGTGGGGAATCAGAGGCAGGGAATCAGATGTGCGGAATCAGAGATGGGGAATCAGAGGCAGAGAATCAGAATCAGAAGCGGGGAATAAGAGGCCGGGAATCAGAGGTGGGGAATCAGAGTCCGGGAATCAGAGATGGGGAATCAGAGGCGGGGAATGAGATATTGGGAATCAGAGGCGGGGAATCAGAGGCAGGGAAACAGAGGCGGAGAATCAGATATGGGGAATCAGAGATGGCGACTCAAAGGCGTTGAATCAGAGATGGGGAATCAGAGGCGGGGAATCAGAGGCGGGGAATCCGAGTTGGGGAATCAGAGGCGGGGAATCAGATATGGGGAAACAGAGGTGGGGAATCAGAGGCGGGGAAACAGAGGTGGGGAATCAGATATGGGGAATCAGAGGTGGGGAATCAGAGGTTGGGAATCAAACACGGGGAATGAGAGACGGGGAATCATAGCTGGGGAATCAGAGGCGGGGAATCAGAGGTAGGGAATCAAACACGGGGAATCAGAGGCGGAGAATCAGAGTTGGGGAATCAGAGGCGGGGACTCAGGTATTGGGGAAACAGAGGCGGGGAATCAGAGGCGGGGAAACAGAGGCGGGGAATCAGATATGGGGAATCAGAGGTGGGGAATCAGAGGTTGGGAATCAAACACGGGGAATGAGTGACGGGGAATCATAGCTGGGGAATCAGAGGCGGGGAATCAGTGTTGAGGAATCAGAGGCGGGGAATCAGATATGGGGAAAGAGAGGCGGGGAATCAGAGGCGGGGTATCAGATATGGGGAAACAGAGGTGGGGAATCAGAGGCGGAAAACAGAGGCGGGGAAGCAGATATGGGGAATCAGAGGTGGGGAATCAGTGGTTGGGAATCAGAGGCAGGGAATCAGATATGGGGAATCAGAGGTGGGGAATCAGTGGTTGGGAATCAGAGGCAGATAATCAGAGGCGGGGAATCAGAGGCGGGGAATCAGAGGCAGGGAATCAGATGTGCGGAATCAGAGATGGGGAATCAGAGTCCGGGAATCAGAGATGGGGAATCAGAGGCGGGGAATGAGATATGGGGAATCAGAGGCGGGGAATCAGAGGCGGGGAAACAGATGCGGTGAATCAGATATGGGGAATCAGAGGTGGCGAATCAAAGGCGCTGAATCAGAGATGGGGAATCAGAGGAGGGGAATCAGATATGGGGAATCAGAGGTGGGGAATCAGAGGCAGGGTATCAGATGTGCGGAATCAGAGATGGGGAGTCAGAGGCAGAGAATCAGAATCAGAAGCGGGGAATAAGAGGCCGGGAATCAGATTTGGGGAATCAGAGTCCGGGAATCAGAGATGGGGAATCAGAGGCGGGGAATGAGATATTGGGAATCAGAGGCGGGGAATCAGAGGCAGGGAAACAGAGGCGGGGAATCAGATATGGGGAATTAGAGGTTGGGAATCAGAGGCAGGGAATCAGAAGTGGAGAATCAGAGGCTGGGAATCAGATGCGGGGAATCAGAGGCGGGGAATCAGAGCTGGGGAATCAGAGGCGGGGAATCAGAGTTGGGGAATCAGAGGCAGGGAATTAGATATGGGGAAACAGAGGAGGGTAATCAGAGGCGGGGAAACAGGGGCGGGGAATCAGATATGGGGAATCAGAGGTGGGGAATAAGTGGCAGGGAAGCAGAGGCAGGGTATCAGAGCTGGGGAATCAGAGGCGGGGAATCTGAGTTGGGTATCAGAGGCGGGGAATCATATATGGGGAAACAGGCGGGGCATCAGAGGCGGGGAAACAGAGGCGGGGAATCAGATATGGGGAATCAGAGGTGGGGAATCAGAGGCAGGGAATCAGATGTGCGGAATCAGAGATGGGGTATCAGAGGCATGGAATCAGAAATAGAAGCGGGGAATCAGAGGCCGGGAATCAGAGGCCGGGAATCAGATGCCGGGAATAAGAGGCCGGGAATCAGAGGTGGGGAATCAGAGGCGGGGAATAAGATATGGGGAATCAGAGGTGGGGAATCAAAGGCGGGGAAACAGAGGCGGGGAATCAGATATGGGGAATCAGAGGTGGCGAATCAAAGGTTGTGAATCAGAGATGGGGAATCAGAGGCGGGGAATCAGAGGCAGGGAAACAAACACGGGGAATCAGAGGCGGGGAATCAGAGCTGGGGAATCGGAGGCGGGGAATCAGAGTTGGGGAATCAGAGGCGTGGAATCAGATATGGGGAAACAGATGCGGGGAATCAGAGGTGGGGAAACAGTGGCGGGGAATCAGATATGGGGAATCAGAGGTGGGGAATCAGAGGTTGGGAGACAGAGGCAGGGAATCAGAGGCGGGGAATCAGAGGCGGGGAATCAGAGGCAGGGAATCAGATGTGCAGAATCAGAGAAGGGGAATCAGAGGCAGGGAATCAGAGGCGGGGAATCAGAGGCGGGGAATCAGAGGCCGTGAATCAGAGGCCGGGAATGAGAGGCCGGGAATGAGAGGCCGGGAATCAGAGGCCGGAAATCAGAGGCCGGGAATCAGAGGTGGGGAATAAGAGGCACGGAATCAGATGTGCGGTATCAGAGATGGGGAATCACAGGCAGGGAATCAGAGGCGGGGAATCAGAGGCGCAGAATCAGAGGAAGGGAATCGGATGTGCGGAATCAGAGATGGGGAATCAGAGGTGGGGAATCAGAGTCCGGGAATCAGAGATGGGGAATTAGAGGCGGTGAATCAGAGGCGGGGAAACATAGGTGGGGAATCAGATATGGGGAATCAGAGGTGGGGAATCAGAGGCGCTGAATCAGAGATGGTGAATCAGAGGCGGGGAATCAGAGGCAGGAAATCAGACATGGGGAATGAGAGGCTGGGAATCAGACACGGGGAATCAGAGGTGGGGAATCAGAGCTGGGGAATCAGAGGCGGGGAATCAGATATGGGGAAACAGAGACGAGGAATCAGATGCAGGGAAACAGAGGCGGGGAATCAGATATGGGGAATCAGAGGAGGGGAATCAGATGTGGGGAATCAGAGGCAGGGAATCAGATGTGCGGAATCAGAGATGGGGAATCAGAGGCAGGGAATCAGAATCAGAAGCGGGGAATCAGAGGCCTGGAATAAGAGGCCGGGAATCAGAGGAGGGGAATCAGAGGCGGGGAAACAGGGGCGGGGAATGAGATATGGGGAATCAGAGGTGGGGAATAAGTGGCAGGGAAGCAGAGGCAGGGTATCAGAGCTGGGGAATCAGAGGCGGGGAATCTGAGTTGGGTATCAGAGGCGGGGAATCATATATGGGGAAACAGGCGGGGCATCAGAGGCGGGGAAACAGAGGCGGGGAATCAGATATGGGGAATCAGAGTTGGGGAATCATATATGGGGAAACAGGCGGGGCATCAGAGGCGGGGAAACAGAGGCGGGGAATCAGATATGGGGAATCAGAGGTGGGGAATCAGAGGCAGGGAATCAGATGTGCGGAATCAGAGATGGGGTATCAGAGGCATGGAATCAGAAATAGAAGCGGGGAATCAGAGGCCGGAAATCAGAGGCCGGGAATCAGATGCCGGGAATAAGAGGCCGGGAATCAGAGGTGGGGAATCAGAGGCGGGGAATAAGATATGGGGAATCAGAGGTGGGGAATCAGAGGCGGGGAAACAGAGGCGGGGAATCAGATATGGGGAATCAGAGGTGGCGAATCAAAGGTTGTGAATCAGAGATGGGGAATCAGAGGCGGGGAATCAGAGGCAGGGAAACAAACACGGGGAATCAGAGGCGGGAAATCAGAGCTGGGGAATCGGAGGCGGGGAATCAGAGTTGGGGAATCAGAGGCGTGGAATCAGATATGGGGAAACAGATGCGGGGAATCAGAGGTGGGGAAACAGTGGCGGGGAATCAGATATGGGGAATCAGAGGTGGGGAATCAGAGGTTGGGAGACAGAGGCAGGGAATCAGATGTGCAGAATCAGAGAAGGGGAATCAGAGGCAGGGAATCAGAGGCGGGGAATCAGAGGCGGGGAATCAGAGGCCGGGAATCAGAGGCCGGGAATGAGAGGCCGGGAATAAGAGGCCGGGAATCAGAGGCCGGAAATCAGAGGCCGGGAATCAGAGGTGGGGAATAAGAGGCACGGAATCAGATGTGCGGTATCAGAGATGGGGAATCACAGGCAGGGAATCAGAGGCGGGGAATCAGAGGCGCAGAATCAGAGGAAGGGAATCGGATGTGCGGAATCAGAGATGGGGAATCAGAGGTGGGGAATCAGAGTCCGGGAATCAGAGATGGGGAATTAGAGGCGGGGAATCAGAGGCGGGGAAACATAGGTGGGGAATCAGATATGGGGAATCAGAGGTGGGGAATCAGAGGCGCTGAATCAGAGATGGTGAATCAGAGGCGGGGAATCAGAGGCAGGAAATCAGACATGGGGAATGAGAGGCTGGGAATCAGACACGGGGAATCAGAGGTGGGGAATCAGAGCTGGGGAATCAGAGGCGGGGAATCAGATATGGGGAAACAGAGGCGAGGAATCAGATGCAGGGAAACAGAGGCGGGGAATCAGATATGGGGAATCAGAGGAGGGGAATCAGAGGTTGGGAATCAGAGGCAGGGACTCAGAGGTTGGGATTCAGAGGCATGGAATCAGATGCGGGGAATAAGACGCGGGGAATCAGAGTTGGGGAATCAGAGTTGGGGAATCAGAGGCGGGGACTCAGATATTGGGGAAACAGAGGCGGGGAATCAGAGGCGGGGAAACAGTGGCGGGGAATCGGATATGTGGAATCAGAAGTGGGGAATCAGAGGTTGAGAATCAGAGGCAGAGAATCAGAGGCGGGGAATCAGAGGCGGGGAATGAGTGGCAGGGAATCAGATATGCGGGATCAGAGATGGGGAATCAGAGGCAGGGAATCAGAGGCGGGGAATCAGAGGCAGGGAATCAGAGGTCGGGAATCAGAGGCGGGGAATCAGATATGGGGAATCACAGGTGGGGAATCAGAGGCAGGGAATCAGATGTGCGGAATCAGAGGTGGGGAATCAGAGTCCGGGAATCAGAGATGGGGAATCAGAGGCGGGGAATGAGATATTGGGAATCAGAGGCGGGGAATCAGAGGCAGGGAAACAGAGGCAGAGAATCAGATATGGGGAATAAGAGATGGCGAATCAAAGGCGTTGAATCAGAGATGGGGAATCAGAGGCGGGGAATCAGAGGCGGGGAATCAGAGTTGGGGAATCAGAGGTGGGGAATCAGATATGGGGAAACAGAGGTGGGGAATCAGAGGCGGGGAAACAGAGGTGGGGAATCAGATATGGGGAATCAGAGGTGGGGAATCAGAGGTTGGGAATCAAACACGGGGAATGAGAGTCGGGGAATCATAGGTGGGGAATCAGAGGCGGGGAATCAGAGTTGGGGAATCAGAGGCGGGGAATCAGATATGGGGAAACAGAGGCGGGGAACAGAGGCGGGGAATCAGATATGGGGAAACAGAGGCGGGGAATCAGAGGCGGGGAAACAGAGGCGGGGAATCAGATATGGAGAATCAGAGGTGGGGAATCAGATATGGGGAAACAGAGGCGGGGAATACGAGGCGGGAAACACAGGCGGGGAATCAGATATGGGGAATCAGAGGTGGGGAATCAGTGGTTGGGAATCAGAGGCAGGGAATCAGATATGGGGAATCAGAGGTGGGGAATCAGTGGTTGGGAATCAGAGGCAGGTAATCAGAGGCGGGGAATCAGAGGCGGTGAATCAGAGGCAGGGAATCAGATGTGCGGAATCAGAGATGGGGAATCAGAGTCCGGTAATCAGAGATGGGGAATCAGAGGCGGGGAATGAGATATGGGGAATCAGAGGCGGGGAATCAGAGGCGGGGAAGCAGATGCGGGGAATCAGATATGGGGAATCAGAGGTGGCGAATCAAAGGCGCTGAATCAGAGATGGGGAATCAGAGGCGGGGAATCAGAGGCAGGGAATCAAACACGGGGAATCAGAGGCGGGGAATCAGAGTTGGGGAATCAGAGGCGGGGAATCAGATATGGGGAAACAGAGGCGGGGAATCAGAGGCGGGGAAACAGAGGCGGGGAATCAGATATGGGGAATCAGAGGTGGGGAATCAGAGGTTGCGAATCAGAGGAAGGGAATCAGAGGCGGGGAATCAGAGGCGGGGAATGAGATATGGGGAATCAGAGGCGGGGAATCAGAGGCGGGGAAACAGATGCTGGGAATCAGATATGGGGAATCAGAGGTGGCGAATCAAAGGCGCTGAATCAGAGATGGGGAATCAGAGGCGGGGAATCAGAGGCAGGGAATCAAACACGGGGAATCAGAGGCGGAGAATCAGAGTTAGGGAATCAGAGGCGGGGACTCAGATATTGGGGAAACAGAGGCGGGGAATCAGAGGCGGGGAAACAGAGGCGGGGAATCAGATATGGGGAATCAGAGGTGGGGAATCAGAGGTTGCGAATCAGAGGCAGGGAATCAGAGGCGGGGAATCAGAGGCGGGGAATGAGTGGCAGGGAATCAGATGTGCGGAATCAGAGATGGGGAATCAGAGGCAGGGAATCAGAGGCGGGGAATCAGAGGCAGGGAATCAGAGGCCGGGAATCAGAGGCGGGGAATCAGATATGGGGAATCAGAGGTGGGGAATCAGAGGCAGGGAATCAGATGTGCGGAATCAGAGATGGGGAATCAGAGGCAGAGAATCAGAATCAGAAGCGGGGAATAAGAGGCCGGGAATCAGAGGTGGGGAATCAGAGTCCGGGAATCAGAGATGGGGAATCAGAGGCGGGGAATGAGATATTGGGAATCAGAGGCGGGGAATCGGAGGCAGGGAAACAGAGGCGGAGAATCAGATATGGGGAATCAGAGATGGCGACTCAAAGGCGTTGAATCAGAGATGGGGAATCAGAGGTGGGGAATCAGAGGCGGGGAATCCGAGTTGGGGAATCAGAGGCGGGGAATCAGATATGGGGAAACAGAGGTGGGGAATCAGAGGCGGGGAAACAGAGGTGGGGTATCAGATATGGGGAATCAGAGGTGGGGAATCAGAGGTTGGGAATCAAACACGGGCAATGAGAGACGGGGAATCATAGCTGGGGAATCAGAGGCGGGGAATCAGAGTTGGGGAATCAGAGGCGGGGAATCAGATATGGGGAAACAGAGGCGGGGAATCAGAGGTGTGGTATCAGATATGGGGAAACAGAGGCGGGGAATCAGAGGCGGAAAACAGAGGCGGGGAATCAGATATGGGGAATCAGAGGTGGGGAATCAGTGGTTGGGAATCAGAGGCAGGGAATCAGATATGGGGAATCAGAGGTGGGGAATCAGTGGTTGGGAAACAGAGGCAGGTAATCAGAGGCGGGGAATCAGAGGCAGGGAATCAGATGTGCGGAATCAGAGATGGGGAATCAGAGTCCGGGAATCAGAGATGGGGAATCAGAGGCGGGGAATGAGATATGGGGAATCAGAGGCGGGGAATCAGAGGCGGGGAAACAGATGCGGTGAATCAGATATGGGGAATCAGAGGTGGCGAATCAAAGGCGCTGAATCAGAGATGGGGAATCAGAGGCGGGGAATCAGAGGCAGGGAATCAAACACGGGGAATCAGAGGCGGGGAATCAGAGTTGGGGAATCAGAGGCGGGGAATCAGATATGGGGAAACAGAGGCGGGGAATCAGAGGCGGGGAAACAGAGGTGGGGAATCAGATATGGGGAATCTGAGGTGGGGAATCAGATGTTGCGAATCAGAGGCAGGGAATCAGAGGCAGGGAATCAGAGGCGGGGAATCAGAGGCAGGGAATCAGATGTGCGGAATCAGAGATGGGGAATCAGAGGCATGGAATCAGAGGCGGGGAATCAGAGGCAGGGAATCAGAGGCCGGGAATCAGAGGAGGGGAATCAGATATGGGGAATCAGAGGTGGGGAATCAGAGGCAGGGTATCAGATGTGCGGAATCAGAGATGGGGAGTCAGAGGCAGAGAATCAGAATCAGAAGCGGGGAATAAGAGGCCGGGAATCAGATTTGGGGAATCAGAGTCCGGGAATCAGAGATGGGGAATCAGAGGCGGGGAATGAGATATTGGGAATCAGAGGCGGGGAATCAGAGGCAGGGAAACAGAGGCGGGGAATCAGATATGGGGAATTAGAGGTGGCGAATCAAAGGCAGGGAATCATGAGTGGAGAATCAGAGGCTGGGAATCAGATGCGGGGAATCAGAGGCGGGGAATCAGAGCATGGGAATCAGAGGCGGGGAATCAAAGTTGGGGAATCAGAGGCAGGGAATTAGATATGGGGAAACAGAGGAGGGGAATCAGAGGCGGGGAAACAGGGGCGGGGAATCAGATATGGGGAATCAGAGGTGGGGAATAAGTGGCAGGGAAGCAGAGGCGGGGTATCAGAGCTGGGGAATCAGAGGCGGGGAATCTGAGTTGGGTATCAGAGGCGGGGAATCATATATGGGGAAACAGGCAGGGCATCAGAGGCGGGGAAACAGAGGCGGGGAATCAGATATGGGGAATCAGAGGTGGGGAATCAGAGGCAGGGAATCAGATGTGCGGAATCAGAGATGGGGTATCAGAGGCATGGAATCAGAAATAGAAGCGGGGAATCAGAGGCCGGGAATCAGAGGCCGGGAATCAGATGCCGGGAATAAGAGGCCGGTAATCAGAGGTGGGGAATCAGAGGCGGGGAATAAGATATGGGGAATCAGAGGTGGGGAATCAGAGGCGGGGAAACAGAGGCGGGGAATCAGATATGGGGAATCAGAGGTGGCGAATCAAAGGTTGTGAATCAGAGATGGGGAATCAGAGGCGGGGAATCAGAGGCAGGGAAACAAACACGGGGAATCAGAGGCGGGGAATCAGAGCTGGGGAATCAGAGGTGGGGAATCAGAGTTGGGGAATCAGAGGCGTGGAATCAGATATGGGGAAACAGAGGCGGGGAATCAGAGGCGGGGAAACAGTGGCGGGGAATCAGATATGGGGAATCAGAGGTGGGGAATCAGAGGTTGGGAGTCAGAGGCAGGGAATCAGAGGCGGGGAATCAGAGGCGGGGAATCAGAGGCAGGGAATCAGAGGCGGGGAATCAGAGGCGGGGAATCAGAGGCCGGGAATCAGAGGCCGGGAATGAGAGGCCGGGAATGAGAGGCCGGGAATCAGAGGCCGGAAATCAGAGGCCGGGAATCAGAGGTGGGGAATAAGAGGCACGGAATCAGATGTGCGGTATCAGAGATGGGGAATCACAGGCAGTGAATCAGAGGCGGGGAATCAGAGGCGCAGAATCAGAGGCAGGGAATCGGATGTGCGGAATCAGAGATGGGGAATCAGAGGTGGGGAATCAGAGTCCGGGAATCAGAGATGGGGAATTAGAGGCGGGGAATCAGAGGCGGGGAAACATAGGTGGGGAATCAGATATGGGGAATCAGAGGTGGGGAATCAGAGGCGCTGAATCAGAGATGGTGAATCTGAGGCGGGGAATCAGAGGCAGGAAATCAGACATGGGGAGTGAGAGGCTGGGAATCAGACACGGGGAATCAGAGGTGGGGAATCAGAGCTGGGGAATCAGAGGCGGGGAATCAGATATGGGGAAACAGAGGCGAGGAATCAGATGCAGGGAAACAGAGGCGGGGAATCAGATATGGGGAATCAGAGGAGGGGAATCAGAGGTTGGGAATCAGAGGCAGGGACTCAGAGGTTGGGATTCAGAGGCATGGAATCTGATGCGGGGAATAAGACGCGGGGAATCAGAGTTGGGGAATCAGAGGCGGGGAATTAGATATGGGGAAACAGAGGCGGGGAATTAGAGGCGGGGAAACAGAGGCGGGGAATCAGATATGGGGAATCAGAGGTGGGGAATCAGAGGCAGGGAATCAGATGTGCGGAATCAGAGATGGGGAATCAGAGGCAGGGAATCAGAATCAGAAGCGGGGAATCAGAGGCCGGGAATAAGAGGCCGGGAATCAGAGGTGGGTAATCAGAGTCCGGGAATCAGAGGCGGGGAATGAGATATGGGGAATTAGAGGCGGGGAATCAGAGGCGGGGAAACAGAGGCGGGGAATCAGATATGGGGAATCAGAGGTGGCGAATCAAAGGCGGTGAATCAGAGATGGGGAATCAGAGGCGGGGAATCAGAGGCAGGGAATCAAACACGGGGAATGAGAGACGGGGAATCATAGCTGGGGAATCAGAGGCGGGGAATCAGAGTTGGGGAATCAGAGGCGGTGAATCAGATATGGGGAAACAGAGGCAGGAAATCAGAGGCGGGGAAACAGAGGCGGGGAATCTGATATGGGGAATCAGAGGTGGGGAATCAGATATGGGGAAACAGAGGTGGGGAATCAGAGGCAGGGAAACAGAGGCGGGAAATCAGATATGGGGAATCGGAGGTGGGGAATCAGTGGTTGGGAATCAGAGGCAGGGAATCAGATATGGGGAATCAGAGGTGGGGAATCAGTGGTTGGGATTCAGATGTGCGGAATCAGAGATGGGGAATCAGAGTCCGGGAATCAGAGATGGGGAATCAGAGGCGGGGAATGAGATATGGGGAATCAGAGGCGGGGAATCAGAGGCAGGGAATTAGATGTGCGGAATCAGAGATGGGGAATCAGAGTCAGGGAATCAGAGATGGGGAATCAGAGGCGGGGAATGAGATATGGGGAATCAGAGGCGGGGAATCAGAGGCGGGGAAACAGATGCTGGGAATCAGATATGGGGAATCAGAGGTGGCGAATCAAAGGCGCTGAATCAGAGATGGGGAATCAGAGGCGGGGAATCAGAGGCAGGGAATCAAACACGGGGAATCAGAGGTGGGGAATCAGAGTTGGGGAATCAGAGGCGGGGACTCAGATATTGGGGAAACAGAGGCGGGGAATCAGAGGCGGGGAAACAGTGGCGGGGAATCAGATATGTGGAATCAGAAGTGGGGAATCAGAGGTTGAGAATCAGAGGCAGGGAATCAGAGGCGGGGAATCAGAGGCGGGGAATGAGTGGCAGGGAATCAGATGTGCGGGATCAGAGATGGGGAATCAGAGGCAGGGAATCAGAGGCGGGGAATCAGAGGCAGGGAATCAGAGGTCGGGAATCAGAGGCGGGGAAACATATATGGGGAATCACAGGTGGGGAATCAGAGGCAGGGAATCAGATGTGCGGAATCAGAGGTGGGGAATCAGAGTCCGGGAATCAGAGATGGGGTATCAGAGGCGGGGAATGAGATATTAGGAATCAGAGGCGGGGAATCAGAGGCAGGGAAACAGAGGCAGAGAATCAGATATGGGGAATAAGAGATGGCGAATCAAAGGCGTTGAATCAGAGATGGGGAATCAGAGGCGGGGAATCAGAGGCGGGGAATCAGAGTTGGGGAATCAGAGGCGGGGAATCAGATATGGGGAAACAGAGGTGGGGAATCAGAGGCGGGGAAACAGAGGTGGGGAATCAGATATGGGGAATCAGAGGTGGGGAATCAGAGGTTGGGAATCAAACACGGGGAATGAGAGTCGGGGTATCATAGGTGGGGAATCAGAGGCGGGGAATCAGAGTTGGGGAATCAGAGGCGGGGAATCAGATATGGGGAAACAGAGGCGGGGAACAGAGGCGGGGAATCAGATATGGGGAAACAGAGGCGGGGAATCAGAGGCGGGGAAACAGAGGCGGGGAATCAGATATGGGGAATCAGAGGTGGGGAATCAGATATGGGGAAACAGAGGCGGGGAATACGAGGCGGGAAACACAGGCGGGGAATCAGATATGGGGAATCAGAGGTGGGGAATCAGTGGTTGGGAATCAGAGGCAGGGAATCAGATATGGGGAATCAGAGGTGGGGAATCAGTGGTTGGGAATCAGAGGCAGGTAATCAGAGGCGGGGAATCAGAGGCGGTGAATCAGAGGCAGGGAATCAGATGTGCGGAATCAGAGATGGGGAATCTGAGTCCGGGAATCAGAGATGGGGAATCAGAGGCGGGGAATGAGATATGGGGAATCAGAGGCGGGGAATCAGAGGCGGGGAAGCAGATGCGGGGAATCAGATATGGGGAATCAGAGGTGGCGAATCAAAGGCACTGAATCAGAGATGGGGAATCAGAGGCGGGGAATCAGAGGCAGGGAATCAAACATGGGGAATCAGAGGCGGGGAATCAGAGTTGGGGAATCAGAGGCGGGGAATCAGATATGGGGAAACAGAGGCGGGGAATCAGAGGCGGGGAAACAGAGGCGGGGAATCAGATATGGGGAATCAGAGGTGGGGAATCAGAGGTTGCGAATCAGAGGAAGGGAATCAGAGGCGGGGAATCAGAGGCGGGGAATGAGATATGGGGAATCAGAGGCGGGGAATCAGAGGCGGGGAAACAGATGCTGGGAATCAGATATGGGGAATCAGAGGTGGCGAATCAAAGGCGCTGAATCAGAGATGGGGAATCAGAGGCGGGGAATCAGAGGTAGGGAATCAAACACGGGGAATCAGAGGCGGAGAATCAGAGTTGGGGAATCAGAGGCGGGGACTCAGGTATTGGGGAAACAGAGGCGGGGAATCAGAGGCGGGGAAACAGAGGCGGGGAATCAGATATGGGGAATCAGAGGTGGGGAATCAGAGGTTGCGAATCAGAGTCAGGGAATCAGAGGCGGGAAATCAGAGGCGGGGAATGAGTGGCAGGGAATCAGATGTGCGGAATCAGAGATGGGGAATCAGAGGCAGGGAATCAGAGGCGGGGAATCAGAGGCAGGGAATCAGAGGCCGGGAATCAGAGGCGGGGAATCAGATATGGGGAATCAGAGGTGGGGAATCAGAGGCAGGGAATCAGATGTGCGGAATCAGAGATGGGGAATCAGAGGCAGAGAATCAGAATCAGAAGCGGGGAATAAGAGGCCGGGAATCAGAGGTGGGGAATCAGAGTCCGCGAATCAGAGATGGGGAATCAGAGGCGGGGAATGAGATATTGGGAATCAGAGGCGGGGAATCAGAGGCAGGGAAACAGAGGCGGAGAATCAGATATGGGGAATCAGAGATGGCGACACAAAGGCGTTGAATCAGAGATGGGGAATCAGAGGCGGGGAATCAGAGGCGGGGAATCCGAGTTGGGGAATCAGAGGCGGGGAATCAGATATGGGGAAACAGAGGTGGGGAATCAGAGGCGGGGAAACAGAGGTGGGGAATCAGATATGGGGAATCAGAGGTGGGGAATCAGAGGTTGGGAATCAAACACGGGGAATGAGAGACGGGGAATCATAGCTGGGGAATCAGAGGCGGGGAATCAGAGTTGGGGAATCAGAGGCGGGGAATCAGATATGGGGAAACAGAGGCGGGGAATCAGAGGCGGGGTATCAGATATGGGGAAACAGAGGCGGGGAATCAGAGGCGGTAAACAGAGGCGGGGAATCAGATATGGGGAATCAGAGGTGGGGAATCAGTGGTTGGGAATCAGAGGCAGGGAATCAGATATGGGGAATCAGAGGTGGGGAATCAGTGGTTGGGAAACAGAGGCAGGTAATCAGAGGCGTGGAATCAGAGGCGGGGAATCAGAGGCAGGGAATCAGATGTGCGGAATCAGAGATGGGGAATCAGAGTCCGGGAATCAGAGATGGGGAATCAGAGGCGGGGAATGAGATATGGGGAATCAGAGGCGGGGAATCAGAGGCGGGGAAACAGATGCGGTGAATCAGATATGGGGAATCAGAGGTGGCGAATCAAAGGCGCTGAATCAGAGATGGGGAATCAGAGGCGGGGAATCAGAGGCAGGGAATCAAACACGGGGAAACAGAGGCGGGGAATCAGAGTTGGGGAATCAGAGGCGGGGAATCAGATATGGGGAAACAGAGGCGGGGAATCAGAGGTGGGGAAACAGAGGTGGGGAATCAGATATGGGGAATCAGAGGTGGGGAATCAGATGTTGCGAATCAGAGGCAGGGAATCAGAGGCGGGGAATCAGAGGCGGGGAATCAGAGGCAGGGAATCAGATGTGCGGAATCAGAGATGGGGAATCAGAGGCAGGGAATCAGAGGCGGGGAATCAGAGGCAGGGAATCAGAGGCCGGGAATCAGAGGAGGGGAATCAGATATGGGGAATAAGAGGTGGGGAATCAGAGGCAGGGTATCAGATGTGCGGAATCAGAGATGGGGAGTCAGAGGCAGAGAATCAGAATCAGAAGCGGGGAATAAGAGGCCGGGAATCAGATGTGGGGAATCAGAGTCCGGGAATCAGAGATGGGGAATCAGAGGCAGGGAATGAGATATTGGGAATCAGAGGCGGGGAATCAGAGGCAGGGAAACAGAGGCGGGGAATCAGATATGGGAAATTAGAGGTTGGGAATCAGAGGCAGGGAATCAGAAGTGGAGAATCAGAGGCTGGGAATCAGATGTGGGGAATCAGATGCGGGGAATCAGAGCTGGGGAATCAGAGGCGGGGAATCAGAGTTGGGGAATCAGAGGCGGGGAATCAGTTATGGGGAAACAGAGGCGGGGAATCAGAGGCGGGGAAACAGAGGCGGGGAATCAGATATGGGGAATCAGAGGTGTGGAATCAGAGGTTGCGAATCAGAGGCAGGGAATCAGAGGCGGGGAATCAGAGGCGGGGAATCAGAGGCAGGGAATCAGATGTGCGGAATCAGAGATGGGGAATCAGAGGCAGGGAATCAGAGTCGGGGAATCAGAGGCAGGGAATCAGAGGCCGGGAATCGAGGCGGGGAATCAGATATGGGGAATCAGAGGTGGGGAATCAGAGGCAGGGAATCAGATGTGCGGAATCAGAGATGGGGAATCAGAGGCAGAGAATCAGAATCAGAAGCGGGGAATAAGAGGCCGGGAATCAGAGGTGGGGAATCAGAGTCCGGGAATCAGAGATGGGGAATCAGATGCAGGGAATGAGATATTGGGAATCAGAGGTGGGGAATCAGAGGCAGGGAAACAAAGGCGGGGAATCAGATATGGGGAATCAGAGGTTGGGAATCAGAGGCAGGGAATCAGAGGTGGGGAATCAGAGGCAGGGAATCAGATGCGGGGAATCAGAGGCGGGGAATCAGAGCTGGGGAATCAGAGGCGGGGAATCAGAGTTGGGGAATCAGAGGCCGGGAATTAGATATGGGGAAACTGAGGAGGGGAATCAGAGGCGGGGAAACAGAGGCGGGGAATCAGATATGGGGAATCAGAGGTGGGGAATAAGTGGCAGGGAAGCAGGGGCCGGGTATCAGAGCTGGGGAATAAGAGGCGGGGAATCTGAGTTGGGGTATCAGAGGCGGGGAATCAGATATGGGGAAACAGAGGCGGTGCATCAGAGGCGGGGAAACAGAGGCGGGGAATCAGATGTGCGGAATCAGAGATGGGGAATCAGAGGCATGGAATCAGAATCAGAAGCGGGGAATCAGAGGCCTGGAATCAGAGGCCGGGAATCAGATGCCGGGAATAAGAGGCCAGGAATCAGAGGTGGGGAATCAGAGTCCGGGAATCAGAGATGGGGAATCAGAGGCGGGGAATTAGATATGGGGAATCAGAGGCAGGGAATCAGAGGCGGGGAAACAGAGGCGGGGAATCAGATATGGGGAATCAGAGGTGGCGAATCAAAGGTTGTGAATCAGCGATGGGGAATCAGAGGCGGGGAATCAGAGGCAGGGAATCAAACACGGGGAATCAGAGGCGGGGTATCAGAGCTGGGGAATCAGAGGCGGGGAATCTAAGTTGGGTATCAGAGGCGGGGAATCATATATGGGGAAACAGGCGGGGCATCAGAGGCGGGGAAACAGAGGCGGGGAATCAGATATGGGGAATCAGAGGTGGGGAATCAGAGGCAGGGAATCAGATGTGCGGAATCAGAGATGGGGTATCAGAGGCATGGAATCAGAAATAGAAGCGGGGAATCAGAGGCCGGGAATCAGAGGCCGGGAATCAGATGCCGGGAATAAGAGGCCGGGAATCAGAGGTGGGGAATCAGAGGCGGGGAATAAGATATGGGGAATCAGAGGTGGGGAATCAGAGGCGGGGAAACAGAGGCGGGGAATCAGATATGGGGAATCAGAGGTGGCGAATCAAAGGTTGTGAATCTGAGATGGGGAATCAGAGGCGGGGAATCAGAGGCAGGGAAACAAACATGGGGAATCAGAGGCGGGGAATCAGAGCTGGGGAATCAGAGGCGGGGAATCAGAGTTGGGGAATCAGAGGCGTGGAATCAGATATGGGGAAACAGAGGAGGGGAATCAGAGGCGGGGAAACAGTGGCGGGGAATCAGATATGGGGAATCAGAGGTGGGGAATCAGAGGTTGGGAGTCAGAGGCAGGGAATCAGAGGCGGGGAATCAGAGGCGGGGAATCAGAGGCAGGGAATCAGATGTGCAGAATCAGAGAAGGGGAATCAGAGGCAGGGAATCAGAGGCGGGGAATCAGAGGCGGGGAATCAGAGGCCGGGAATCAGAGGCGGGGAATCAGATATGGGGAATCAGAGGTGGGGAATCAGATATGGGGAAACAGAGGCGGGGAATCAGAGGCGGAAAACAGAGGCGGGGAATCAGTGGTTGGGAATCAGAGGCAGTGAATCAGATATGGGGAATCAGAGGTGGGGAATCAGTGGTTGGGAATCAGAGGCAGGTAATCAGAGGCGGGGAATCAGAGGCGGGGAATCAGAGGCAGGGAATCAGATGTGCGGAATCAGAGATGGGGAATCAGAGTCCGGGAATCAGAGATGGGGAATCAGAGGCGGGGAATGAGATATGGGGAATCAGAGGCGGGGAATCAGAGGCGGGGAAACAGATGCGGTAAATCAGATATGGGGAATCAGAGGTGGCGAATCAAAGGCGCTGAATCAGAGATGGGGAATCAGAGGCGGGGAATCAGAGTTGGGGAATCAGAGGTGGGGAATCAGAGGCGGGGAAACAGAGGCGGGGAATCAGATATGGGGAATCAGAGGTGGGGAATCAGATGTTACGAATCAGAGGCAATGAATCAGAGGCGGGGAATCAGAGGCGGGGAATCAGATGCAGGGAATCAGATGTGCGGAATCAGAGATGGGGAATCAGAGGCAGGGAATCAGAGGCGGGGAATCAGAGGCAGGGAATCAGAGGCCAGGAATCAGAGGCGGGGAATCAGATATGGGGAATCAGAGGTGGGGAATCAGAGGCAGGGTATCAGATGTGCGGAATCAGAGATGGGGAGTCAGAGGCAGAGAATCAGAATCAGAAACGGGGAATAAGAGGCCGGGAATCAGAGGTGGGGAATCAGAGTCCGGGAATCAGAGATGGGGAATCACAGGCGGGGAATGAGATATTGGGAATCAGAGGCGGGGAATCAGAGGCAGGGAAAGAGAGGCGGGGAATCAGATATGGGGAATCAGAGGTTGGGAATCAGAGGCAGGGAATCAGAAGTGGGGAATCAGAGACTGGGAATCAGATGCGGGGAATCAGAGGCGGGGAATCAGAGCTGGGGAATCAGAGGCGGGGAATCAGATTTGGGGAATCAGAGGCAGGGAATTAGATATGGGGAAACAGAGGAGGGGAATCAGAGGCGGGGAAACAGAGGCGGGGAATCAGATATGGGGAATCAGAGGTGGGGAATAAGTGGCAGGGAAGCAGAGGCGGGGTATCAGAGCTGGGGAATCAAAGGCGGGGAATCTGAGTTGGGTTATCAGAGGCGGGGAATCAGATATGGGGAATCAGAGGTGGGGAATCAGAGGCAGGGAATCAGATGTGCGGAATCAGAGATGGGGTAACAGGCGGGGCATCAGAGGCGGGGAAACAGAGGCGGGGAATCAGATATGGGGAATCAGAGGTGGGGAATCAGAGGCATGGAATCAGAATCAGAAGCGGAGAATCAGAGGCCGGGAATCAGAGGCCGGGAATCAGATGCCGGGAATAAGAGGCCGGGAATCAGAGGTGGGGAATCTTAGTCCGGGAATCAGAAATGGGGAATCAGAGGCGGGGAATGAGATATGGGGAATCAGAGGCGGGGAATCAGAGGCGGGGAAACAGAGGCGGGGAATCAGATATGGGGAATCAGAGGTGGCGAATCAAAGGTTGTGAATCAGAGATGGGGAATCAGAGGCGGGGAATCAGAGGCAGGGAAACAAACACGGGGAATCAGAGGCGGGGAATCAGAGCTGGGGAATCAGAGGCGGGGTATCAGAGTTGGGGAATCAGAGGCGTGGAATCAGATATGGGGAAACAGAGGCGGGGAATCAGAGGCGGGGAAACAGAGGCGGGGAATCAGATATGGGGAATCAGAGGTGGGGAATCAGAGGTTGGGAGTCAGAGGCAGGGAATCAGAGGCGGGGAATCAGAGGCGGGGAATCAGAGGCAGGGAATCAGATGTGCAGAATCAGAGAAGGGGAATCAGAGGCAGGGAATCAGAGGCGGGGAATCAGAGGCGGGGAATCAGAGGCCGGAAATCAGAGGCCGGGAATCAGAGGTGGGGAATAAGAGGCACGGAATCAGATGTGCGGTATCAGAGATGGGGAATCACAGGCAGGGAATCAGAGGCGGGGAATCAGAGGCGCGGAATCAGAGGCAGGGAATCGGATGTGCGGAATCAGAGATGGGGAATCAGAGGTGGGGAATCAGAGTCCGGGAATCAGAGATGGGGAATTAGAGGCGGGGAATCAGAGGCGGGGAAACATAGGTGGGGAATCAGATATTGGGAATCAGAGGTGGGGAATCAGAGGCGCTGAATCAGAGATGGTGAATCAGAGGCGGGGAATCAGAGGCAGGAAATCAGACATGGGGAATGAGAGGCTGGGAATCAGACACGGTGAATCAGAGGTGGGGAATCAGAGCTGGGGAATCAGAGGTGGGGAATCAGAGTTGGGGAATCAGAGGCGGGGAATCAGATATGGGGAAACAGAGGCGGGGAATCAGAGGCAGGGAAACAGAGGCGGGGAATCAGATATGGGGAATCAGAGGAGGGGAATCAGAGGTTGGGAATCAGAGGCAGGGACTCAGAGGTTGGGATTCAGATGCAGGGAATCAGATGTGGGGAATAAGAGGCGGGGATTCAGAGGCGAGGAATCAGAGGATGGGAATCAGAGTTGGGGAATCAGAGGCGGGGAATTAGATATGGGGAAACAGAGGCGGGGAATTAGAGGCGGGGAAACAGAGGCGGGGAATCAGATATGGGGAATCAGAGGTGGGGAATCAGAGGCAGGGAATCAGATGTGCAGAATCAGAGATGGGGAATGAGATATGGGGAATTAGAGGCGGGGAATCAGAGGCGGGGAAACAGAGGCGGGGAATCAGATATGGGGAATCAGAGGTGGCGAATCAAAGGACGTGAATCAGAGATGGGGAATCAGAGGCGGGGAATCAGAGGCAGGGAATCAAACACGGGGAATGAGAGATGGGGAATCATAGCTGGGGAATCAGAGGCGGGGAATCAGAGTTGGGGAATCAGAGGCGGTGAATCAGATATGGGGAAACAGAGGCGGGAAATCAGAGGCGGGGAAACAGAGGCGGGGATTCAGATATGGGGAATCAGAGGTGGGGAATCAGATATGGGGAAACAGAGGCGGGGAATCAGAGGCGGGGAAACAGAGGCGGGGAATCAGATATGGGGAATCAGAGGTGTGGAATCAGTGGTTGGGAATCAGAGGCAGGGAATCAGATATGGGGAATCAGAGGTGGGGAATCAGTGGTTGGGAATCAGATGTGCGGAATCAGAGATGGGGAATCAGAGTCCGGGAATCAGAGATGGGGAATCAGAGGCGGGGAATGAGATATGGGGAATCAGAGGCGGGGAATCAGAGGCGGGGAATCAGAGGCAGGTAATCAGATGTGCAGAATCAGAGATGGGGAATCAGAGTCCGGGAATCAGAGATGGGGAATCAGAGGCGGGGAATGAGATATGGGGAATCAGAGGCGGGGAATCAGAGGCGGGGAAACAGATGCTGGGAATCAGATATGGGGAATCAGAGGTGGCGAATCAAAGGCGCTGAATCAGAGATGGGGAATCAGAGGCGGGGAATCAGAGGCAGGGAATCAAACACGGGGAATCAGAGGCGGGGAATCAGAGTTGGGGAATCAGAGGCGGGGACACAGATATTGGGGAAACAGAGGCGGGGAATCAGAGGCGGGGAAACAGAGGCGGGGAATCAGATATGGGGAATCAGAGGTGGGGAATCAGAGGTTGCGAATCAGAGGCAGGGAATCAGAGGCGGGGAATCAGAGGCGGGGAATGAGTGGCAGGGAATCAGATGTGCGGAATCAGAGATGGGGAACCAGAGGCAGGGAATCAGAGGCGGGGAATCAGAGGCAGGGAATCAGAGGCCGGGAATCAGAGGCGGGGAATCAGATATGGGAATCAGAGATGGGGAATCAGAGTCGGGGAATCAGAGATGGGGAATCAGAGGCGGGGAATCAGAGGCGGGGAATCAGAGTTGGGGAATCAGAGGCGGGGAATCAGATATGGGGAAACAGAGGTGGGGAATCAGAGGCGGGGAAACAGAGGTGGGGAATCAGATATGGGGAATCAGAGGTGGGGAATCAGAGGTTGGGAATCAAACACGGGGAATGAGAGACGGGGAATCATAGCTGGGGAATCAGAGGCGGGGAATCAGAGTTGAGGAATCAGAGGCGGGGAATCAGATATGGGGAAAGAGAGGCGGGGAATCAGAGGCGGGGTATCAGATATGGGGAAACAGAGGTGGGGTATCAGAGGCGGAAAACAGAGGCGGGGAAGCAGATATGGGGAATCAGAGGTGGGGAATCAGTGGTTGGGAATCAGAGGCAGGGAATCAGATATGGGGAATCAGAGGTGGGGAATCAGTGGTTGGGAATCAGAGGCAGGTAATCAGAGGCGGGGAATCAGAGGCGGGGAATCAGAGGCAGGGAATCAGATGTGCGGAATCAGAGATGGGGAATCAGAGTCCGGGAATCAGAGATGGGGAATCAGAGGCGGGGAATGAGATATGGGGAATCAGAGGCGGGGAATCAGAGGCGGGGAAACAGATGCGGTGAATCAGATATGGGGAATCAGAGGTGGCGAATCAAAGGCGCTGAATCAGAGATGGGGAATCCGAGGCGGGGAATCAGAGGCAGGGAATCAAACACGGGGAATCAGAGGTGGGGAATCAGAGTTGGGGAATCAGAGGCGGGGAATCAGATATGGGGAAACAGAGGCGGGGAATCAGAGGCGGGGAAATAGAGGTGGGGAATCAGATATGGGGAATCTGAGGTGGGGAATCAGATGTTGCGAATCAGAGGCAGGGAATCAGAGGCGGGGAATCAGAGGCGGGGAATCAGAGGCAGGGAATCAGATGTGCGGAATCAGAGATGGGGAATCAGAGGCAGGGAATCAGAGGCGGGGAATCAGAGGCAGGGAATCAGAGGCCGGGAATCAGAGGAGGGGAATCAGATATGGGGAATCAGAGGTGGGGAATCAGAGGCAGGGTATCAGATGTGCGGAATCAGAGATGGGGAGTCAGAGGCAGAGAATCAGAATCAGAAGCGGGGAATAAGAGGCCGGGAATCAGATTTGGGGAATCAGAGTCCGGGAATCAGAGATGGGGAATCAGAGGCGGGGAATGAGATATTGGGAATCAGAGGCGGGGAATCAGAGGCAGGGAAACAGAGGCGGGGAATCAGATATGGGGAATTAGAGGTTGGGAATCAGAGGCAGGGAATCAGAAGTGGAGAATCAGAGGCTGGGAATCAGATGCGGGGAATCAGAGGCGGGGAATCAGAGCTGGGGAATCAGAGGCGGGGAATCAGAGTTGGGGAATCAGAGGCAGGGAATTAGATATGGGGAAACAGAGGAGGGGAATCAGAGGCGGGGAAACAGGGGCAGGGAATCACATATGGGGAATCAGAGGTGGGGAATAAGTGGCAGGGAAGCAGAGGCAGGGTATCAGAGCTGGGGAATCAGAGGCGGGGAATCTGAGTTGGGTATCAGAGGCGGGGAATCATATATGGGGAAACAGGCGGGGCATCAGAGGCGGGGAAACAGAGGCGGGGAATCAGATATGGGGAATCAGAGGTGGGGAATCAGAGGCAGGGAATCAGATGTGCGGAATCAGAGATGGGGTATCAGAGGCATGGAATCAGAAATAGAAGCGGGGAATCAGAGGCCGGGAATCAGAGGCCGGGAATCAGATGCCGGGAATAAGAGGCCGGGAATCAGAGGTGGGGAATCAGAGGCGCGGAATAAGATATGGTGAATCAGAGGTGGGGAATCAGATATGGGGAATCAGAGGTGGCGAATCAAAGGTTGTGAATCAGAGATGGGGAATCAGAGGCGGGGAATCAGAGGCAGGGAAACAAACACGGGGAATCAGAGGCGGGGAATCAGAGCTGGGGAATCGGAGGTGGGGAATCAGAGTTGGGGAATCAGAGGCGTGGAATCAGATATGGGGAAACAGATGCGGGGAATCAGAGGTGGGGAAACAGTGGCGAGGAATCAGATATGAGGAATCAGAGGTGGGGAATCAGAGGTTGGGAGTCAGAGGCAGGGAATCAGAGGCGGGGAATCAGAGGCGGGGAATCAGAGGCAGGGAATCAGATGTGCAGAATCAGAGAAGGGGAATCAGAGGCAGGGAATCAGAGGCGGGGAATCAGAGGCGGGGAATCAGAGGCCGGGAATCAGAGGCCGGGAATGAGAGGCCGGGAATGAGAGGCCGGGAATCAGAGGCCGGAAATCAGAGGCCGGGAATCAGAGGTGGGGAATAAGAGGCACGGAATCAGATGTGCGGTATCAGAGATGGGGAATCACAGGCAGGGAATCAGAGGCGGGGAATCAGAGGCGCAGAATCAGAGGAAGGGAATCGGATGTGCGGAATCAGAGATGGGGAATCAGAGGTGGGGAATCAGAGTCCGGGAATCAGAGATGGGGAATTAGAGGCGGGGAATCAGAGGCGGGGAAACATAGGTGGGGAATCAGATATGGGGAATCAGAGGTGGGGAATCAGAGGCGCTGAATCAGAGATGGTGAATCAGAGGCGGGGAATCAGAGGCAGGAAATCAGACATGGGGAATGAGAGGCTGGGAATCAGACACGGGGAATCAGAGGTGGGGAATCAGAGCTGGGGAATCAGAGGCGGGGAATCAGATATGGGGAAACAGAGGCGAGGAATCAGATGCAGGGAAACAGAGGCGGGGAATCAGATATGGGGAATCAGAGGAGGGGAATCAGAGGTTGGGAATCAGAGGCAGGGACTCAGAGGTTGGGATTCAGAGGCATGGAATCAGATGCGGGGAATAAGACGCGGGGAATCAGAGTTGGGGAATCAGAGGCGGGGAATTAGATATGGGGAAACATAGGCGGGGAATTAGAGGCGGGGAAACAGAGGCGGGGAATCAGATATGGGGAATCAGAGGTGGGGAATCAGAGGCAGGGAATCAGATGTGCGGAATCAGAGATGGGGAATCAGAGGCAGGGAATCAGAATCAGAAGCGGGGAATCAGAGGCCTGGAATAAGAGGCCGGGAATCAGAGGTGGGTAATCAGAGTCCGGGAATCAGAGGCGGGAAATGAGATATGGGGAATTAGAGGCGGGGAATCAGAGGCGGGGAAACAGAGGCGGGGAATCAGATATGGGGAATCAGAGGTGGCGAATCAAAGGCGGTGAATCAGAGATGGGGAATCAGAGGCGGGGAATCAGAGGCAGGGAATCAAACACGGGGAAGGAGAGACGGGGAATCATAGCTGGGGAATCAGAGGCGGGGAATCAGAGTTGGGGAATCAGAGGCGGTGAATCAGATATGGGGAAACAGAGGCAGGAAATCAGAGGCGGGGAAACAGAGGCGGGGAATCAGATATGGGGAATCAGAGGTGGGGAATCAGATATGGGGAAACAGAGGTGGGGAATCAGAGGCGGGGAAACAGAGGCGGGAAATCAGATATGGGGAATCGGAGGTGGGGAATCAGTGGTTGGGAATCAGAGGCAGGGAATCAGATATGGGGAATCAGAGGTGGGGAATCAGTGGTTGGGATTCAGATGTGCGGAATCAGAGATGGGGAATCAGAGTCCGGGAATCAGAGATGGGGAATCAGAGGCGGGGAATGAGATATGGGGAATCAGAGGCGGGGAATCAGAGGCAGGGAATAAGATGTGCGGAATCAGAGATGGGGAATCAGAGTCCGGGAATCAGAGATGGGGAATCAGAGGCGGGGAATGAGATATGGGGAATCAGAGGCGGGGAATGAGAGGCGGGGAAACAGATGCTGGGAATCAGATATGGGGAATCAGAGGTGGCGAATCAAAGGCGCTGAATCAGAGATGGGGAATCAGAGGCGGGGAATCAGAGGCAGGGAATCAAAGACGGGGAATCAGAGGTGGGGAATCAGAGTTGGGGAATCAGAGGCGGGGACTCAGATATTGGGGAAACAGAGGCGGGGAATCAGAGGCGGGGATACAGTGGCGGGGAATCAGATATGTGGAATCAGAAGTGGGGAATCAGAGGTTGAGAATCAGAGGCAGGGAATCAGAGGCGGGGAATCAGAGGTGGGGAATGAGTGGCAGGGAATCAGATATGCGGGATCAGAGATGGGGAATCAGAGGCAGGGAATCAGAGGCGGGGATTCAGAGGCAGGGAATCAGAGGTCGGGAATCAGAGGCGGGGAATCAGATATGGGGAATCACAGGTGGGGAATCAGAGGCAGGGAATCAGATGTGCGGAATCAGAGGTGGGGAATCAGAGTCCGGGAATCAGAGATGGGGAATCAGAGGCGGGGAATGAGATATTGGGAATCAGAGGCGGGGAATCAGAGGCAGGGAAACAGAGGCAGAGAATCAGATATGGGGAATAAGAGATGGCGAATCAGAGGCGTTGAATCAGAGATGGGGAATCAGAGGCGGGGAATCAGAGGCGGGGAATCAGAGTTGGGGAATCAGAGGTGGGGAATCAGATATGGGGAAACAGAGGTGGGGAATCAGAGGCGGGGAAACAGAGGTGGGGAATCAGATATGGGGAATCAGAGGTGGGGAATCAGAGGTTGGGAATCAAACACGGGGAATGAGAGTCGGGGAATCATAGGTGGGGAATCAGAGGCGGGGAATCAGAGTTGGGGAATCAGAGGCGGGGAATCAGATATGGGGAAACAGAGGCGGGGAACAGAGGCGGGGAATCAGATATGGGGAAAGAGAGGCGGGGAATCAGAGGCGGGGAAACAGAGGCCGGGAATCAGATATGGGGAATCAGAGGTGGGGAATCAGATATGGGGAAACAGAGGCGGGGAATACGAGGCGGGAAACACAGGCGGGGAATCAGATATGGGGAATCAGAGGTGGGGAATCAGTGGTTGGGAATCAGAGGCAGGGAATCAGATATGGGGAATCAGAGGTGGGGAATCAGTGGTTGGGAATCAGAGGCAGGTAATCAGAGGCGGGGAATCAGAGGCGGTGAATCAGAGGCAGGGAATCAGATGTGCGGAATCAGAGATGGGGAATCAGAGTCCGGGAATCAGAGATGGGGAATCAGAGGCGGGGAATGAGATATGGGGAATCAGAGGCGGGGAATCAGAGGCGGGGAAGCAGATGCGGGGAATCAGATATGGGGAATCAGAGGTGGCGAATCAAAGGCGCTGAATCAGAGATGGGGAATCAGAGGCGGGGAATCAGAGGCAGGGAATCAAACACGGGGAATCAGAGGCGGGGAATCAGAGTTGGGGAATCAGAGGCGGGGAATCAGATATGGGGAAACAGAGGCGGGGAATCAGAGGCGGGGAAACAGAGGCGGGGAATCAGATATGGGGAATCAGAGGTGGGGAATCAGAGGTTGCGAATCAGAGGAAGGGAATCAGAGGCGGGGAATCAGAGGCGGGGAATGAGATATGGGGAATCAGAGGCGGGGAATCAGAGGCGGGGAAACAGATGCTGGGAATCAGATATGGGGAATCAGAGGTGGCGAATCAAAGGCGCTGAATCAGAGATGGGGAATCAGAGGCGGGGAATCAGAGGCAGGGAATCAAACACGGGGAATCAGAGGCGGAGAATCAGAGTTAGGGAATCAGAGGCGGGGACTCAGATATTGGGGAAACAGAGGCGGGGAATCAGAGGCGGGGAAACAGAGGCGGGGAATCAGATATGGGGAATCAGAGGTGGGGAATCAGAGGTTGCGAATCAGAGGCAGGGAATCAGACGCGGGGAATCAGAGGCGGGGAATGAGTGGCAGGGAATCAGATGTGCGGAATCAGAGATGGGGAATCAGAGGCAGGGAATCAGAGGCGGGGAATCAGAGGCAGGGAATCAGAGGCCGGGAATCAGAGGCGGGGAATCAGATATGGGGAATCAGAGGTGGGGAATCAGAGGCAGGGAATCAGATGTGCGGAATCAGAGATGGGGAATCAGAGGCAGAGAATCAGAATCAGAAGCGGGGAATAAGAGGCCGGGAATCAGAGGTGGGGAATCAGAGTCCGGGAATCAGAGATGGGGAATCAGAGGCGGGGAATGAGATATTGGGAATCAGAGGCGGGGAATCAGAGGCAGGGAAACTGAGGCGGAGAATCAGATATGGGGAATCAGAGATGGCGACTCAAAGGCGTTGAATCAGAGATGGGGAATCAGAGGCGGGGAATCAGAGGCGGGGAATCCGAGTTGGGGAATCAGAGGCGGGGAATCAGATATGGGGAAACAGAGGTGGGGAATCAGAGGCGGGAAACAGAGGTGGGGAATCAGATATGGGGAATCAGAGGTGGGGAATCAGAGGTTGGGAATCAAACACGGGGAATGAGAGACGGGGAATCATAGCTGGGGAATCAGAGGCGGGGAATCAGAGTTGGGGAATCAGAGGCGGGGAATCAGATATGGGGAAACAGAGGCGGGGAATCAGAGGCGTGGTATCAGATATGGGGAAACAGAGGCGGGGAATCAGAGGCGGAAAACAGAGGCGGGGAATCAGATATGGGGAATCAGAGGTGGGGAATCAGTGGTTGGGAATCAGAGGCAGGGAATCAGATATGGGGAATCAGAGGTGGGGAATCAGTGGTTGGGAAACAGAGGCAGGTAATCAGAGGCGGGGAATCAGAGGCAGGGAATCAGATGTGCGGAATCAGAGATGGGGAATCAGAGTCCGGGAATCAGAGATGGGGAATCAGAGGCGGGGAATGAGATATGGGGAATCAGAGGCGGGGAATCAGAGGCGGGGAAACAGATGCGGTGAATCAGATATGGGGTATCAGAGGTGGCGAATCAAAGGCGCTGAATCAGAGATGGGGAATCAGAGGCGGGGAATCAGAGGCAGGGAATCAAACACGGGGAATCAGAGGCGGGGAATCAGAGTTGGGGAATCAGAGGCGGGGAATCAGATATGGGGAAACAGAGGCGGGGAATCAGAGGCGGGGAAACAGAGGTGGGGAATCAGATATGGGGAATCTGAGGTGGGGAATCAGATGTTGCGAATCAGAGGCAGGGAATCAGAGGCGGGGAATCAGAGGCGGGGAATCAGAGGCAGGGAATCAGATGTGCGGAATCAGAGATGGGGAATCAGAGGCATGGAATCAGAGGCGGGGAATCAGAGGCAGGGAATCAGAGGCCGGGAATCAGAGGAGGGGAATCAGATATGGGGAATCAGAGGTGGGGAATCAGAGGCAGGGTATCAGATGTGCGGAATCAGAGATGGGGAGTCAGAGGCAGAGAATCAGAATCAGAAGCGGGGAATAAGAGGCCGGGAATCAGATTTGGGGAATCAGAGTCCGGGAATCAGAGATGGGGAATCAGAGGCAGGGAATGAGATATTGGGAATCAGAGGCGGGGAATCAGAGGCAGGGAAACAGAGGCGGGGAATCAGATATGGGGAATTAGAGGTTGGGAATCAGAGGCAGGGAATCATGAGTGGAGAATCAGAGGCTGGGAATCAGATGCGGGGAATCAGAGGCGGGGAATCAGAGCTGGGGAATCAGAGGCGGGGAATCAGAGTTGGGGAATCAGAGGCAGGGAATTAGATATGGGGAAACAGAGGAGGGGAATCAGAGGCGGGGAAACAGGGGCGGGGAATCAGATATGGGGAATCAGAGGTGGGGAATAAGTGGCAGGGAAGCAGAGGCGGGGTATCAGAGCTGGGGAATCAGAGGCGGGGAATCTGAGTTGGGTATCAGAGGCGGGGAATCATATATGGGGAAACAGGCAGGGCATCAGAGGCGGGGAAACAGAGGCGGGGAATCAGATATGGGGAATCAGAGGTGGGGAATCAGAGGCAGGGAATCAGATGTGCGGAATCAGAGATGGGGTATCAGAGGCATGGAATCAGAAATAGAAGCGGGGAATCAGAGGCCGGGAATCAGAGGCCGGGAATCAGATGCCGGGAATAAGAGGCCGGTAATCAGAGGTGGGGAATCAGAGGCGGGGAATAAGATATGGGGAATCAGAGGTGGGGAATCAGAGGCGGGGAAACAGAGGCGGGGAATCAGATATGGGGAATCAGAGGTGGCGAATCAAAGGTTGTGAATCAGAGATGGGGAATCAGAGGCGGGGAATCAGAGGCAGGGAAACAAACACGGGGAATCAGAGGCGGGGAATCAGAGCTGGGGAATCAGAGGCGGGGAATCAGAGTTGGGGAATCAGAGGCGTGGAATCAGATATGGGGAAACAGAGGCGGGGAATCAGAGGCGGGGAAACAGTGGCGGGGAATCAGATATGGGGAATCAGAGGTGGGGAATCAGAGGTTGGGAGTCAGAGGCAGGGAATCAGAGGCGGGGAATCAGAGGCGGGGAATCAGAGGCAGGGAATCAGAGGCGGGGAATCAGAGGCGGGGAATCAGAGGCCGGGAATCAGAGGCCGGGAATGAGAGGCCGGGAATGAGAGGCCGGGAATCAGAGGCCGGAAATCAGAGGCCGGGAATCAGAGGTGGGGAATAAGAGGCACGGAATCAGATGTGCGGTATCAGAGATGGGGAATCACAGGCAGGGAATCAGAGGCGGGGAATCAGAGGCGCAGAATCAGAGGCAGGGAATCGGATGTGCGGAATCAGAGATGGGGAATCAGAGGTGGGGAATCAGAGTCCGGGAATCAGAGATGGGGAATTAGAGGCGGGGAATCAGAGGCGGGGAAACATAGGTGGGGAATCAGATATGGGGAATCAGAGGTGGGGAATCAGAGGCGCTGAATCAGAGATGGTGAATCTGATGCGGGGAATCAGAGGCAGGAAATCAGACATGGGGAATGAGAGGCTGGGAATCAGACACGGGGAATCAGAGGTGGGGAATCAGAGCTGGGGAATCAGAGGCGGGGAATCAGATATGGGGAAACAGAGGCGAGGAATCAGATGCAGCGAAACAGAGGCGGGGAATCAGATATGGGGAATCAGAGGAGGGGAATCAGAGGTTGGGAATCAGAGGCAGGGACTCAGAGGTTGGGATTCAGAGGCATGGAATCAGATGCGGGGAATAAGACGCGGGGAATCAGAGTTGGGGAATCAGAGGCGGGGAATTAGATATGGGGAAACAGAGGTGGGGAATTAGAGGCGGGGAAACAGAGGCGGGGAATCAGATATGGGGAATCAGAGGTGGGGAATCAGAGGCAGGGAATCAGATGTGCGGAATCAGAGATGGGGAATCAGAGGCAGGGAATCAGAATCAGAAGCGGGGAATCAGAGGCTGGGAATAAGAGGCCGGGAATCAGATGCCGGGAATAAGAGGCCGGGAATCAGAGGTGGGGAATCAGAGGCGGGGAATAAGATATGGGGAATCAGAGGTGGGGAATCAGAGGCGGGGAAACAGAGGCGGGGAATCAGATATGGGGAATCAGAGGTGGCGAATCAAAGGTTGTGAATCTGAGATGGGGAATCAGAGGCGGGGAATCAGAGGCAGGGAAACAAACATGGGGAATCAGAGGCGGGGAATCAGAGCTGGGGAATCAGAGGCGGGGAATCAGAGTTGGGGAATCAGAGGCGTGGAATCAGATATGGGGAAACAGAGGAGGGGAATCAGAGGCGGGGAAACAGTGGCGGGGAATCAGATATGGGGAATCAGAGGTGGGGAATCAGAGGTTGGGAGTCAGAGGCAGGGAATCAGAGGCGGGGAATCAGAGGCGGGGAATCAGAGGCAGGGAATCAGATGTGCAGAATCAGAGAAGGGGAATCAGAGGCAGGGAATCAGAGGCGGGGAATCAGAGGCGGGGAATCAGAGGCCGGGAATCAGAGGCGGGGAATCAGATATGGGGAATCAGAGGTGGGGAATCAGATATGGGGAAACAGAGGCGGGGAATCAGAGGCGGAAAACAGAGGCGGGGAATCAGTGGTTGGGAATCAGAGGCAGTGAATCAGATATGGGGAATCAGAGGTGGGGAATCAGTGGTTGGGAATCAGAGGCAGGTAATCAGAGGCGGGGAATCAGAGGCGGGGAATCAGAGGCAGGGAATCAGATGTGCGGAATCAGAGATGGGGAATCAGAGTCCGGGAATCAGAGATGGGGAATCAGAGGCGGGGAATGAGATATGGGGAATCAGAGGTGGCGAATCAAAGGCGCTGAATCAGAGATGGGGAATCAGAGGCGGGGAATCAGAGTTGGGGAATCAGAGGTGGGGAATCAGAGGCGGGGAAACAGAGGCGGGGAATCAGATATGGGGAATCAGAGGTGGGGAATCAGATGTTACGAATCAGAGGCAATGAATCAGAGGCGGGGAATCAGAGGCGGGGAATCAGATGCAGGGAATCAGATGTGCGGAATCAGAGATGGGGAATCAGAGGCAGGGAATCAGAAGCGGGGAATCAGAGGCAGGGAATCAGAGGCCAGGAATCAGAGGCGGGGAATCAGATATGGGGAATCAGAGGTGGGGAATCAGAGGCAGGTTATCAGATGTGCGGAATCAGAGATGGGGAGTCAGAGGCAGAGAATCAGAATCAGAAACGGGGAATAAGAGGCCGGGAATCAGAGGTGGGGAATCAGAGTCCGGGAATCAGAGATGGGGAATCACAGGCGGGGAATGAGATATTGGGAATCAGAGGCGGGGAATCAGAGGCAGGGAAAGAGAGGCGGGGAATCAGATATGGGGAATCAGAGGTTGGGAATCAGAGGCAGGGAATCAGAAGTGGGGAATCAGAGACTGGGAATCAGATGCGGGGAATCAGAGGCGGGGAATCAGAGCTGGGGAATCAGAGGCGGGGAATCAGATTTGGGGAATCAGAGGCAGGGAATTAGATATGGGGAATCAGAGGTGGGGAATAAGTGGCAGGGAAGCAGAGGCGGGGTATCAGAGCTGGGGAATCAAAGGCGGGGAATCTGAGTTGGGTTATCAGAGGCGGGGAATCAGATATGGGGAATCAGAGGTGGGGAATCAGAGGCAGGGAATCAGATGTGCGGAATCAGAGATGGGGTAACAGGCGGGGCATCAGAGGCGGGGAAACAGAGGCGGGGAATCAGATATGGGGAATCAGAGGTGGGGAATCAGAGGCATGGAATCAGAATCAGAAGCGGAGAATCAGAGGCCGGGAATCAGAGGCCGGGAATCAGATGCCGGGAATAAGAGGCCGGGAATCAGAGGTGGGGAATCTGAGTCCGGGAATCAGAAATGGGGAATCAGAGGCGGGGAATGAGATATGGGGAATCAGAGGCGGGGAATCAGAGGCGGGGAAACAGAGGCGGGGAATCAGATATGGGGAATCAGAGGTGGCGAATCAAAGGTTGTGAATCAGAGATGGGGAATCAGAGGCGGGGAATCAGAGGCAGGGAAACAAACACGGGGAATCAGAGGCGGGGAATCAGAGCTGGGGAATCAGAGGCGGGGTATCAGAGTTGGGGAATCAGAGGCGTGGAATCAGATATGGGGAAACAGAGGCGGGGAATCAGAGGCGGGGAAACAGAGGCGGGGAATCAGATATGGGGAATCAGAGGTGGGGAATCAGAGGTTGGGAGTCAGAGGCAGGGAATCAGAGGCGGGGAATCAGAGGCGGGGAATCAGAGGCAGGGAATCAGATGTGCAGAATCAGAGAAGGGGAATCAGAGGCAGGGAATCAGAGGCGGGGAATCAGAGGCGGGGAATCAGAGGCCGGAAATCAGAGGCCGGGAATCAGAGGTGGGGAATAAGAGGCACGGAATCAGATGTGCGGTATCAGAGCTGGGGAATCACAGGCAGGGAATCAGAGGCGGGGATTCAGAGGCGCGGAATCAGAGGCAGGGAATCGGATGTGCGGAATCAGAGATGGGGAATCAGAGGTGGGGAATCAGAGTCCGGGAATCAGAGATGGGGAATTAGAGGCGGGGAATCAGAGGCGGGGAAACATAGGTGGGGAATCAGATATTGGGAATCAGAGGTGGGGAATCAGAGGCGCTGAATCAGAGATGGTGAATCAGAGGCGGGGAATCAGAGGCAGGAAATCAGACATGGGGAATGAGAGGCTGGGAATCAGACACGGTGAATCAGAGGTGGGGAATCAGAGCTGGGGAATCAGAGGTGGGGAATCAGAGTTGGGGAATCAGAGGCGGGGAATCAGATATGGGGAAACAGAGGCGGGGAATCAGAGGCAGGGAAACAGAGGCGGGGAATCATATATGGGGAATCAGAGGAGGGGAATCAGAGGTTGGGAATCAGAGGCAGGGACTCAGAGGTTGGGATTCAGATGCAGGGAATCAGATGTGGGGAATAAGAGGCGGGGATTCAGAGGCGAGGAATCAGAGGAAGGGAATCAGAGTTGGGGAATCAGAGGCGGGGAATTAGATATGGGGAAACAGAGGCGGGGAATTAGAGGCGGGGAAACAGAGGCGGGGAATCAGATATGGGGAATCAGAGGTGGGGAATCAGAGGCAGGGAATCAGATGTGCAGAATCAGAGATGGGGAATGAGATATGGGGAATTAGAGGCGGGGAATCAGAGGCGGGGAAACAGAGGCGGGGAATCAGATATGGGGAATCAGAGGTGGCGAATCAAAGGACGTGAATCAGAGATGGGGAATCAGAGGCGGGGAATCAGAGGCAGGGAATCAAACACGGGGAATGAGAGATGGGGAATCATAGCTGGGGAATCAGAGGCGGGGAATCAGAGTTGGGGAATCAGAGGCGGTGAATCAGATATGGGGAAACAGAGGCGGGAAATCAGAGGCGGGGAAACAGAGGCGGGGATTCAGATATGGGGAATCAGAGGTGGGGAATCAGATATGGGGAAACAGAGGCGGGGAATCAGAGGCGGGGAAACAGAGGCGGGGAATCAGATATGGGGAATCAGAGGTGGGGAATCAGTGGTTGGGAATCAGAGGCAGGGAATCAGATATGGGGAATCAGAGGTGGGGAATCAGTGGTTGGGAATCAGATGTGCGGAATCAGAGATGGGGAATCAGAGTCCGGGAATCAGAGATGGGGAATCAGAGGCGGGGAATGAGATATGGGGAATCAGAGGCGGGGAATCAGAGGCGGGGAATCAGAGGCAGGTAATCAGATGTGCAGAATCAGAGATGGGGAATCAGAGTCCGGGAATCAGAGATGGGGAATCAGAGGCGGGGAATGAGATATGGGGAATCAGAGGCGGGGAATCAGAGGCGGGGAAACAGATGCTGGGAATCAGATATGGGGAATCAGAGGTGGCGAATCAAAGGCGCTGAATCAGAGATGGGGAATCAGAGGCGGGGAATCAGAGGCAGGGAATCAAACACGGGGAATCAGAGGCGGGGAATCAGAGTTGGGGAATCAGAGGCGGGGACACAGATATTGGGGAAACAGAGGCGGGGAATCAGAGGCGGGGAAACAGAGGCGGGGAATCAGATATGGGGAATCAGAGGTGGGGAATCAGAGGTTGCGAATCAGAGGCAGGGAATCAGAGGCGGGGAATCAGAGGCGGGGAATGAGTGGCAGGGAATCAGATGTGCGGAATCAGAGATGGGGAACCAGAGGCAGGGAATCAGAGGCGGGGAATCAGAGGCAGGGAATCAGAGGCCGGGAATCAGAGGCGGGGAATCAGATATGGGAATCAGAGATGGGGAATCAGAGTCGGGGAATCAGAGATGGGGAATCAGAGGCGGGGAATCAGAGGCGGGGAATCAGAGTTGGGGAATCAGAGGCGGGGAATCAGATATGGGGAAACAGAGGTGGGGAATCAGAGGCGGGGAAACAGAGGTGGGGAATCAGATATGGGGAATCAGAGGTGGGGAATCAGAGGTTGGGAATCAAACACGGGGAATGAGAGACGGGGAATCATAGCTGGGGAATCAGAGGCGGGGAATCAGAGTTGAGGAATCAGAGGCGGGGAATCAGATATGGGGAAAGAGAGGCGGGGAATCAGAGGCGGGGTATCAGATATGGGGAAACAGAGGTGGGGTATCAGAGGCGGAAAACAGAGGCGGGGAAGCAGATATGGGGAATCAGAGGTGGGGAATCAGTGGTTGGGAATCAGAGGCAGGGAATCAGATATGGGGAATCAGAGGTGGGGAATCAGTGGTTGGGAATCAGAGGCAGGTAATCAGAGGCGGGGAATCAGAGGCGGGGAATCAGAGGCAGGGAATCAGATGTGCGGAATCAGAGATGGGGAATCAGAGTCCGGGAATCAGAGATGGGGAATCAGAGGCGGGGAATGAGATATGGGGAATCAGAGGCGGGGAATCAGAGGCGGGGAAACAGATGCGGTGAATCAGATATGGGGAATCAGAGGTGGCGAATCAAAGGCGCTGAATCAGAGATGGGGAATCAGAGGCGGGGAATCAGAGGCAGGGAATCAAACACGGGGAATCAGAGGTGGGGAATCAGAGTTGGGGAATCAGAGGCGGGGAATCAGATATGGGGAAACAGAGGCGGGGAATCAGAGGCGGGGAAATAGAGGTGGGGAATCAGATATGGGGAATCTGAGGTGGGGAATCAGATGTTGCGAATCAGAGGCAGGGAATCAGAGGCGGGGAATCAGAGGCGGGGAATCAGAGGCAGGGAATCAGATGTGCGGAATCAGAGATGGGGAATCAGAGGCAGGGAATCAGAGGCGGGGAATCAGAGGCAGGGAATCAGAGGCCGGGAATCAGAGGAGGGGAATCAGATATGGGGAATCAGAGGTGGGGAATCAGAGGCAGGGTATCAGATGTGCGGAATCAGAGATGGGGAGTCAGTGGCAGAGAATCAGAATCAGAAGCGGGGAATAAGAGGCCGGGAATCAGATTTGGGGAATCAGAGTCCGGGAATCAGAGATGGGGAATCAGAGGCGGGGAATGAGATATTGGGAATCAGAGGCGGGGAATCAGAGGCAGGGAAACAGAGGCGGGGAATCAGATATGGGGAATTAGAGGTTGGGAATCAGAGGCAGGGAATCAGAAGTGGAGAATCAGAGGCTGGGAATCAGATGCGGGGAATCAGAGGCGGGGAATCAGAGCTGGGGAATCAGAGGCGGGGAATCAGAGTTGGGGAATCAGAGGCAGGGAATTAGATATGGGGAAACAGAGGAGGGGAATCAGAGGCGGGGAAACAGGGGCAGGGAATCACATATGGGGAATCAGAGGTGGGGAATAAGTGGCAGGGAAGCAGAGGCAGGGTATCAGAGCTGGGGAATCAGAGGCGGGGAATCTGAGTTGGGTATCAGAGGCGGGGAATCATATATGGGGAAACAGGCGGGGCATCAGAGGCGGGGAAACAGAGGCGGGGAATCAGATATGGGGAATCAGAGGTGGGGAATCAGAGGCAGGGAATCAGATGTGCGGAATCAGAGATGGGGTATCAGAGGCATGGAATCAGAAATAGAAGCGGGGAATCAGAGGCCGGGAATCAGAGGCCGGGAATCAGATGCCGGGAATAAGAGGCCGGGAATCAGAGGTGGGGAATCAGAGGCGTGGAATAAGATATGGGGAATCAGAGGTGGGGAATCAGATATGGGGAATCAGAGGTGGCGAATCAAAGGTTGTGAATCAGAGATGGGGAATCAGAGGCGGGGAATCAGAGGCAGGGAAACAAACACGGGGAATCAGAGGCGGGGAATCAGAGCTGGGGAATCGGAGGTGGGGAATCAGAGTTGGGGAATCAGAGGCGTGGAATCAGATATGGGGAAACAGATGCGGGGAATCAGAGGTGGGGAAACAGTGGCGAGGAATCAGATATGAGGAATCAGAGGTGGGGAATCAGAGGTTGGGAGTCAGAGGCAGGGAATCAGAGGCGGGGAATCAGAGGCGGGGAATCAGAGGCAGGGAATCAGATGTGCAGAATCAGAGAAGGGGAATCAGAGGCAGGGAATCAGAGGCGGGGAATCAGAGGCGGGGAATCAGAGGCCGGGAATCAGAGGCCGGGAATGAGAGGCCGGGAATGAGAGGCCGGGAATCAGAGGCCGGAAATCAGAGGCCGGGAATCAGAGGTGGGGAATAAGAGGCACGGAATCAGATGTGCGGTATCAGAGATGGGGAATCACAGGCAGGGAATCAGAGGCGGGGAATCAGAGGCGCAGAATCAGAGGAAGGGAATCGGATGTGCGGAATCAGAGATGGGGAATCAGAGGTGGGGAATCAGAGTCCGGGAATCAGAGATGGGGAATTAGAGGCGGGGAATCAGAGGCGGGGAAACATAGGTGGGGAATCAGATATGGGGAATCAGAGGTGGGGAATCAGAGGCGCTGAATCAGAGATGGTGAATCAGAGGCGGGGAATCAGAGGCAGGAAATCAGACATGGGGAATGAGAGGCTGGGAATCAGACACGGGGAATCAGAGGTGGGGAATCAGAGCTGGGGAATCAGAGGCGGGGAATCAGATATGGGGAAACAGAGGCGAGGAATCAGATGCAGGGAAACAGAGGCGGGGAATCAGATATGGGGAATCAGAGGAGGGGAATCAGAGGTTGGGAATCAGAGGCAGGGACTCAGAGGTTGGGATTCAGAGGCATGGAATCAGATGCGGGGAATAAGACGCGGGGAATCAGAGTTGGGGAATCAGAGGCGGGGAATTAGATATGGGGAAACATAGGCGGGGAATTAGAGGCGGGGAAACAGAGGCGGGGAATCAGATATGGGGAATCAGAGGTGGGGAATCAGAGGCAGGGAATCAGATGTGCGGAATCAGAGATGGGGAATCAGAGGCAGGGAATCAGAATCAGAAGCGGGGAATCAGAGGCCTGGAATAAGAGGCCGGGAATCAGAGGTGGGTAATCAGAGTCCGGGAATCAGAGGCGGGAAATGAGATATGGGGAATTAGAGGCGGGGAATCAGAGGCGGGGAATCAGAGGCGGGGAATCCGAGTTGGGGAATCAGAGGCGGGGAATCAGATATGGGGAAACAGAGGTGGGGAATCAGAGGCGGGGAAACAGAGGTGGGGAATCAGATATGGGGAATCAGAGGTGGGGAATCAGAGGTTGGGAATCAAACACGGGGAATGAGAGACGGGGAATCATAGCTGGGGAATCAGAGGCGGGGAATCAGAGTTGGGGAATCAGAGGCGGGGAATCAGATATGGGGAAACAGAGGCGGGGAATCAGAGGCGTGGTATCAGATATGGGGAAACAGAGGCGGGGAATCAGAGGCGGAAAACAGAGGCGGGGAATCAGATATGGGGAATCAGAGGTGGGGAATCAGTGGTTGGGAATCAGAGGCAGGGAATCAGATATGGGGAATCAGAGGTGGGGAATCAGTGGTTGGGAAACAGAGGCAGGTAATCAGAGGCGGGGAATCAGAGGCAGGGAATCAGATGTGCGGAATCAGAGATGGGGAATCAGAGTCCGGGAATCAGAGATGGGGAATCAGAGGCGGGGAATGAGATATGGGGAATCAGAGGCGGGGAATCAGAGGCGGGGAAACAGATGCGGTGAATCAGATATGGGGAATCAGAGGTGGCGAATCAAAGGCGCTGAATCAGAGATGGGGAATCAGAGGCGGGGAATCAGAGGCAGGGAATCAAACACGGGGAATCAGAGGCGGGGAATCAGAGTTGGGGAATCAGAGGCGGGGAATCAGATATGGGGAAACAGAGGCGGGGAATCAGAGGCGGGGAAACAGAGGTGGGGAATCAGATATGGGGAATCTGAGGTGGGGAATCAGATGTTGCGAATCAGAGGCAGGGAATCAGAGGCGGGGAATCAGAGGCGGGGAATCAGAGGCAGGGAATCAGATGTGCGGAATCAGAGATGGGGAATCAGAGGCATGGAATCAGAGGCGGGGAATCAGAGGCAGGGAATCAGAGGCCGGGAATCAGAGGAGGGGAATCAGATATGGGGAATCAGAGGTGGGGAATCAGAGGCAGGGTATCAGATGTGCGGAATCAGAGATGGGGAGTCAGAGGCAGAGAATCAGAATCAGAAGCGGGGAATAAGAGGCCGGGAATCAGATTTGGGGAATCAGAGTCCGGGAATCAGAGATGGGGAATCAGAGGCGGGGAATGAGATATTGGGAATCAGAGGCGGGGAATCAGAGGCAGGGAAACAGAGGCGGGGAATCAGATATGGGGAATTAGAGGTTGGGAATCAGAGGCAGGGAATCATGAGTGGAGAATCAGAGGCTGGGAATCAGATGCGGGGAATCAGAGGCGGGGAATCAGAGCTGGGGAATCAGAGGCGGGGAATCAGAGTTGGGGAATCAGAGGCAGGGAATTAGATATGGGGAAACAGAGGAGGGGAATCAGAGGCGGGGAAACAGGGGCGGGGAATCAGATATGGGGAATCAGAGGTGGGGAATAAGTGGCAGGGAAGCAGAGGCGGGGTATCAGAGCTGGGGAATCAGAGGCGGGGAATCTGAGTTGGGTATCAGAGGCGGGGAATCATATATGGGGAAACAGGCAGGGCATCAGAGGCGGGGAAACAGAGGCGGGGAATCAGATATGGGGAATCAGAGGTGGGGAATCAGAGGCAGGGAATCAGATGTGCGGAATCAGAGATGGGGTATCAGAGGCATGGAATCAGAAATAGAAGCGGGGAATCAGAGGCCGGGAATCAGAGGCCGGGAATCAGATGCCGGGAATAAGAGGCCGGTAATCAGAGGTGGGGAATCAGAGGCGGGGAATAAGATATGGGGAATCAGAGGTGGGGAATCAGAGGCGGGGAAACAGAGGCGGGGAATCAGATATGGGGAATCAGAGGTGGCGAATCAAAGGTTGTGAATCAGAGATGGGGAATCAGAGGCGGGGAATAAGAGGCAGGGAAACAAACACGGGGAATCAGAGGCGGGGAATCAGAGCTGGGGAATCAGAGGCGGGGAATCAGAGTTGGGGAATCAGAGGCGTGGAATCAGATATGGGGAAACAGAGGCGGGGAATCAGAGGCGGGGAAACAGTGGCGGGGAATCAGATATGGGGAATCAGAGGTGGGGAATCAGAGGTTGGGAGTCAGAGGCAGGGAATCAGAGGCGGGGAATCAGAGGCGGGGAATCAGAGGCAGGGAATCAGAGGCGGGGAATCAGAGGCGGGGAATCAGAGGCCGGGAATCAGAGGCCGGGAATGAGAGGCCGGGAATGAGAGGCCGGGAATCAGAGGCCGGAAATCAGAGGCCGGGAATCAGAGGTGGGGAATAAGAGGCACGGAATCAGATGTGCGGTATCAGAGATGGGGAATCACAGGCAGGGAATCAGAGGCGGGGAATCAGAGGCGCAGAATCAGAGGCAGGGAATCGGATGTGCGGAATCAGAGATGGGGAATCAGAGGTGGGGAATCAGAGTCCGGGAATCAGAGATGGGGAATTAGAGGCGGGGAATCAGAGGCGGGGAAACATAGGTGGGGAATCAGATATGGGGAATCAGAGGTGGGGAATCAGAGGCGCTGAATCAGAGATGGTGAATCTGATGCGGGGAATCAGAGGCAGGAAATCAGACATGGGGAATGAGAGGCTGGGAATCAGACACGGGGAATCAGAGGTGGGGAATCAGAGCTGGGGAATCAGAGGCGGGGAATCAGATATGGGGAAACAGAGGCGAGGAATCAGATGCAGCGAAACAGAGGCGGGGAATCAGATATGGGGAATCAGAGGAGGGGAATCAGAGGTTGGGAATCAGAGGCAGGGACTCAGAGGTTGGGATTCAGAGGCATGGAATCAGATGCGGGGAATAAGACGCGGGGAATCAGAGTTGGGGAATCAGAGGCGGGGAATTAGATATGGGGAAACAGAGGTGGGGAATTAGAGGCGGGGAAACAGAGGCGGGGAATCAGATATGGGGAATCAGAGGTGGGGAATCAGAGGCAGGGAATCAGATGTGCGGAATCAGAGATGGGGAATCAGAGGCAGGGAATCAGAATCAGAAGCGGGGAATCAGAGGCTGGGAATAAGAGGCCGGGAATCAGAGGTGGGTAATCAGAGTCCGGGAATCAGAGGCGGGGAATGAGATATGGGGAATTAGAGGCGGGGAATCAGAGGCGGGGAAACAGAGGCGGGGAATCAGATATGGGGAATCAGAGGTGGCGAATCAAAGGCGGTGAATCAGAGATGGGGAATCAGAGGCGGGGAATCAGAGGCAGGGAATCAAACACGGGGAATGAGAGACGGGGAATCATAGCTGGGGAATCAGAGGCGGGGAATCAGAGTTGGGGAATCAGAGGCGGTGAATCAGATATGGGGAAACAGAGGCAGGAAATCAGAGGCGGGGAAACAGAGGCGGGGAATCTGATATGGGGAATCAGAGGTGGGGAATCAGATATGGGGAAACAGAGGTGGGGAATCAGAGGCGGGGAAACAGAGGCGGGAAATCAGATATGGGAAATCGGAGGTGGGGAATCAGTGGTTTGGAATCAGAGGCAGGGAATCAGATATGGGGAATCAGAGGTGGGGAATCAGTGGTTGGGATTCAGATGTGCGGAATCAGAGATGGGGAATCAAAGTCCGGGAATCAGAGATTGGGAATCAGAGGCGGGGAATGAGATATGGGGAATCAGAGGCGGGGAATCAGAGGCAGGGAATAAGATGTGCGGAATCAGAGATGGGGAATCAGAGTCAGGGAATCAGAGATGGGGAATCAGAGGCGGGGAATGAGATATGGGGAATCAGAGGCGGGGAATCAGAGGCGGGGAAACAGATGCTGGGAATCAGATATGGGGAATCAGAGGTGGCGAATCAAAGGCGCTGAATCAGAGATGGGGAATCAGAGGCGGGGAATCAGAGGCAGGGAATCAAACACGGGGAATCAGAGGTGGGGAATCAGAGTTGGGGAATCAGAGGCGGGGACTCAGATATTGGGGAAACAGAGGCGGGGAATCAGAGGCGGGGAAACAGTGGCGGGGAATCAGATATGTGGAATCAGAAGTGGGGAATCAGAGGTTGAGAATCAGAGGCAGGGAATCAGAGGCGGGGAATCAGAGGCGGGGAATGAGTGGCAGGGAATCAGATGTGCGGGATGAGAAATGGGGAATCAGAGGCAGGGAATCAGAGGCGGGGAATCAGAGGCAGGGAATCAGAGGTCGGGAATCAGAGGCGGGGAAACATATATGGGGAATCACAGGTGGGGAATCAGAGGCAGGGAATCAGATGTGCGGAATCAGAGGTGGGGAATCAGAGTCCGGGAATCAGAGATGGGGTATCAGAGGCGGGGAATGAGATATTAGGAATCAGAGGCGGGGAATCAGAGGCAGGGAAACAGAGGCAGAGAATCAGATATGGGGAATAAGAGATGGCGAATCAAAGGCGTTGAATCAGAGATGGGGAATCAGAGGCGGGGAATCAGAGGCGGGGAATCAGAGTTGGGGAATCAGAGGCGGGGAATCAGATATGGGGAAACAGAGGTGGGGAATCAGAGGCGGGGAAACAGAGGTGGGGAATCAGATATGGGGAATCAGAGGTGGGGAATCAGAGGTTGGGAATCAAACACGGGGAATGAGAGTCGGGGAATCATAGGTGGGGAATCAGAGGCGGGGAATCAGAGTTGGGGAATCAGAGGCGGGGAATCAGATATGGGGAAACAGAGGCGGGGAACAGAGGCGGGGAATCATATATGGGGAAACAGAGGCGGGGAATCAGAGGCGGGGAAACAGAGGCGGGGAATCAGATATGGGGAATCAGAGGTGGGGAATCAGATACGGGGAAACAGAGGCGGGGAATACGAGGCGGGAAACACAGGCGGGGAATCAGATATGGGGAATCAGAGGTGGGGAATCAGTGGTTGGGAATCAGAGGCAGGGAATCAGATATGGGGAATCAGAGGTGGGGAATCAGTGGTTGGGAATCAGAGGCAGGTAATCAGAGGCGGGGAATCAGAGGCGGTGAATCAGAGGCAGGGAATCAGATATGCGGAATCAGAGATGGGGAATCAGAGTCCGGGAATCAGAGATGGGGAATCAGAGGCGGGGAATGAGATATGGGGAATCAGAGGTGGCGAATCAAAGGCACTGAATCAGAGATGGGGAATCAGAGGCGGGGAATCAGAGGCAGGGAATCAAACACGGGGAATCAGAGGCGGGGAATCAGAGTTGGGGAATCAGAGGCGGGGAATCAGATATGGGGAAACAGAGGCGGGGAATCAGAGGCGGGGAAACAGAGGCGGGGAATCAGATATGGGGAATCAGAGGTGGGGAATCAGAGGTTGCGAATCAGAGGAAGGGAATCAGAGGCGGGGAATCAGAGGCGGGGAATGAGATATGGGGAATCAGAGGCGGTGAATCAGAGGCGGGGAAACAGATGCTGGGAATCAGATATGGGGAATCAGAGGTGGCGAATCAAAGGCGCTGAATCAGAGATGGGGAATCAGAGGCGGGGAATCAGAGGTAGGGAATCAAACACGGGGAATCAGAGGCGGAGAATCAGAGTTGGGGTATCAGAGGCGGGGACTCAGATATTGGGGAAACAGAGGCGGGGAATCAGAGGCGGGGAAACAGAGGCGGGGAATCAGATATGGGGAATCAGAGGTGGGGAATCAGAGGTTGCGAATCAGAGGCAGGGAATCAGAGGCGGGGAATCAGAGGCGGGGAATGAGTGGCAGGGTATCAGATGTGCGGAATCAGAGATGGGGAATCAGAGGCAGGGAATCAGAGGCGGGGAATCAGAGGCAGGGAATCAGAGGCCGGGAATCAGAGGCGGGGAATCAGATATGGGGAATCAGAGGTGGGGAATCAGAGGCAGGGAATCAGATGTGCGGAATCAGAGATGGGGAATCAGAGGCAGAGAATCAGAATCAGAAGCGGGGAATAAGAGGCCGGGAATCAGAGGTGGGGAATCAGAGTCCGGGAATCAGAGATGGGGAATCAGAGGCGGGGAATGAGATATTGGGAATCAGAGGTGGGGAATCAGAGGCAGGGAAACAGAGGCGGAGAATCAGATATGGGGAATCAGAGATGGCGACTCAAAGGCGTTGAATCAGAGATGGGGAATCAGAGGCGGGGAATCAGAGGCAAGGAATCCGAGTTGGGGAATCAGAGGCGGGGAATCAGATATGGGGAAACAGATGTGGGGAATCAGAGGCGGGGAAACAGAGGTGGGGAATCAGATATGGGGAATCAGAGGTGGGGAATCAGAGGTTGGGAATCAAACACGGGGAATGAGAGACGGGGAATCATAGCTGGGGAATCAGAGGCGGGGAATCAGAGTTGGGGAATCAGAGGCGGGGAATCAGATATGGGGAAACAGAGGCGGGGAATCAGAGGCGGGGTATCAGATATGGGGAAACAGAGGCGGGGAATCAGAGGCGGTAAACAGAGGCGGGGAATCAGATATGGGGAATCAGAGGTGGGGAATCAGTGGTTGGGAATCAGAGGCAGGGAATCAGATATGGGGAATCAGAGGTGGGGAATCAGTGGTTGGGAAACAGAGGCAGGTAATCAGAGGCGGGGAATCAGAGGCGGGGAATCAGAGGCAGGGAATCAGATGTGCGGAATCAGAGATGGGGAATCAGAGTCCGGGAATCAGAGATGGGGAATCAGAGGCGGGGAATGAGATATGGGGAATCAGAGGCGGGGAATCAGAGGCGGGGAAACAGATGCGGTGAATCAGATATGGGGAATCAGAGGTGGCGAATCAAAGGCGCTGAATCAGAGATGGGGAATCAGAGGCGGGGAATCAGAGGCAGGGAATCAAACACGGGGAATCAGAGGCGGGGAATCAGAGTTGGGGAATCAGAGGCGGGGAATCAGATATGGGGAAACAGAGGCGGGGAATCAGAGGTGGGGAAACAGAGGTGGGGAATCAGATATGGGGAATCAGAGGTGGGGAATCAGATGTTGCGAATCAGAGGCAGGGAATCAGAGGCGGGGAATCAGAGGCGGGGAATCAGAGGCAGGGAATCAGATGTGCGGAATCAGAGATGGGGAATCAGAGGCAGGGAATCAGAGGCGGGGAATCAGAGGCAGGGAATCAGAGGCCGGGAATCAGAGGAGGGGAATCAGATATGGGAAATAAGAGGTGGGGAATCAGAGGCAGGGTATCAGATGTGCGGAATCAGAGATGGGGAGTCAGAGGCAGAGAATCAGAATCAGAAGCGGGGAATAAGAGGCCGGGAATCAGATGTGGGGAATCAGAGTCCGGGAATCAGAGATGGGGAATCAGAGGCAGGGAATGAGATATTGGGAATCAGAGGCGGGGAATCAGAGGCAGGGAAACAGAGGCGGGGAATCAGATATGGGAAATTAGAGGTTGGGAATCAGAGGCAGGGAATCAGAAGTGGAGAATCAGAGGCTTGGAATCAGATGTGGGGAATCAGATGCGGGGAATCAGAGCTGGGGAATCAGAGGCGGGGAATCAGAGTTGGGGAATCAGAGGCGGGGAATCAGTTATGGGGAAACAGAGGCGGGGAATCAGAGGCGGGGAAACAGAGGCGGGGAATCAGATATGGGGAATCAGAGGTGTGGAATCAGAGGTTGCGAATCAGAGGCAGGGAATCAGAGGTGGGGAATCAGAGGCGGGGAATCAGAGGCAGGGAATCAGAGATGGCGACTCAAAGGCGTTGAATCAGAGATGGGGAATCAGAGGCGGGGAATCAGAGGCGGGGAATCCGAGTTTGGGAATCAGAGGCGGGGAATCAGATATGGGGAAACAGAGGTGGGGAATCAAAGGCGGGGAAACAGAGGTGGGGAATCAGATATGGGGAATCAGAGGTGGGGAATCAGAGGTTGGGAATCAAACACGGGGAATGAGAGACGGGGAATCATAGCTGGGGAATCAGAGGCGGGGAATCAGAGTTGGGGAATCAGAGGCGGGGAATCAGATATGGGGAAACAGAGGTGGGGAATCAGAGGCGGGGTATCAGATATGGGGAAACAGAGGCGGGGAATCAGAGGCGGTAAACAGAGGCGGGGAATCAGATATGGGGAATCAGAGGTGGGGAATCAGTGGTTGGGAATCAGAGGCAGGGAATCAGATATGGGGAATCAGAGGTGGGGAATCAGTGGTTGGGAAACAGAGGCAGGTAATCAGAGGCGGGGAATCAGAGGCGGGGAATCAGAGGCAGGGAATCAGATGTGCGGAATCAGAGATGGGGAATCATAGTCCGGGAATCAGAGATGGGGAATCAGAGGCGGGGAATGTGATATGGGGAATCAGAGGCGGGGAATCAGAGGCGGGGAAACAGATGCGGTGAATCAGATATGGGGAATCAGAGGTGGCGAATCAAAGGCGCTGAATCAGAGATGGGGAATCAGAGGCGGGGAATCAGAGGCAGGGAATCAAACACGGGGAATCAGAGGCGGGGAATCAGAGTTGGGGAATCAGAGGCGGGGAATCAGATATGGGGAAACAGAGGCGGGGAATCAGAGGTGGGGAAACAGAGGTGGGGAATCAGATATGGGGAATCAGAGGTGGGGAATCAGATGTTGCGAATCAGAGGCAGGGAATCAGAGGCGGGGAATCAGAGGCGGGGAATCAGAGGCAGGGAATCAGATGTGCGGAATCAGAGATGGGGAATCAGAGGCAGGGAATCAGAGGCGGGGAATCAGAGGCAGGGAATCAGAGGCCGGGAATCAGAGGAGGGGAATCAGATATGGGGAATAAGAGGTGGGGAATCAGAGGCAGGGTATCAGATGTGCGGAATCAGAGATGGGGAGTCAGAGGCAGAGAATCAGAATCAGAAGCGGGGAATAAGAGGCCGGGAATCAGATGTGGGGAATCAGAGTCCGGGAATCAGAGATGGGGAATCAGAGGCAGGGAATGAGATATTGGGAATCAGAGGCGGGGAATCAGAGGCAGGGAAACAGAGGCGGGGAATCAGATATGGGAAATTAGAGGTTGGGAATCAGAGGCAGGGAATCAGAAGTGGAGAATCAGAGGCTGGGAATCAGATGTGGGGAATCAGATGCGGGGAATCAGAGCTGGGGAATCAGAGGCGGGGAATCAGAGTTGGGGAATCAGAGGCGGGGAATCAGTTATGGGGAAACAGAGGCGGGGAATCAGAGGCGGGGAAACAGAGGCGGGGAATCAGATATGGGGAATCAGAGGTGTGGAATCAGAGGTTGCGAATCAGAGGCAGGGAATCAGAGGCGGGGAATCAGAGGCGGGGAATCAGAGGCAGGGAATCAGATGTGCGGAATCAGAGATGGGGAATCAGAGGCAGGGAATCAGAGTCGGGGAATCAGAGGCAGGGAATCAGAGGCCGGGAATCGAGGCGGGGAATCAGATATGGGGAATCAGAGGTGGGGAATCAGAGGCTGGGAATCAGATGTGCGGAATCAGAGATGGGGAATCAGAGGCAGAGAATCAGAATCAGAAGCGGGGAATAAGAGGCTGGGAATCAGAGGTGGGGAATCAGAGTCCGGGAATCAGAGATGGGGAATCAGATGCGGGGAATGAGATATTGGGAATCAGAGGTGGGGAATCAGAGGCAGGGAAACAAAGGCGGGGAATCAGATATGGGGAATCAGAGGTTGGGAATCAGAGGCAGGGAATCAGAGGTGGGGAATCAGAGGCAGGGAATCAGAGGCGGGGAATCAGAGGCGGGGAATCAGAGCTGGGGAATCAGAGGCGGGGAATCAGAGTTGGGGAATCAGAGGTCGGGAATTAGATATGGGGAAACTGAGGAGGGGAATCAGAGGCGGGGAAACAGAGGCGGAGAATCAGATATGGGGAATCAGAGGTGGGGAATAAGTGGCAGGGAAGCAGGGGCCGGGTATCAGAGATGGGGAATAAGAGGCGGGGAATCTGAGTTGGGGTATCAGAGGCGGGGAATCAGATATGGGGAAACAGAGGCAGTGCATCAGAGGCGGGGAAACAGAGGCGGGGAATCAGATGTGCGGAATCAGAAATGGGGAATCAGAGGCATGGAATCAGAATCAGAAGCGGGGAATCAGAGGCCGGGAATCAGAGGCCGGGAATCAGATGCCGGGAATAAGAGGCCAGGAATCAGAGGTGGGGAATCAGAGTCCGGGAATCAGAGATGGGGAATCAGAGGCGGGGAATTAGATATGGGGAATCAGAGGCGGGGAATCAGAGGCGGGGAAACAGAGGCGGGGAATCAGATATGGGGAATCAGAGGTGGCGAATCAAAGGTTGTGAATCAGAGATGGGGAATCAGAGGCGGGGAATCAGAGGCAGGGAATCAAACACGGGGAATCAGAGGCGGGGAATCAGAGCTGGGGAATCAGAGGCGCGGAATCAGAGTTGGGGAATCAGAGGCGTGGAATCAGATATGGGGAGACAGAGGCGGGGAATCAGAGGCGGTGAAACAGAGGCGCGGAATCAGATATGGGGAATCAGAGGTGGGGAATCAGAGGTTGGGAGTCAGAGGCCGGGAATCAGAGGCGGGGAATCAGAGGCGGGGAATCAGAGGCCGGGAATCAGTGGCCGGGAATGAGAGGCCGGGAATGAGAGGCTGGGAATCAGAGGCCGGAAATCAGATGCCGGGAATCAGAGGCGGGGAATGAGATATTGGGAATCAGAGGCGGGGAATCAGAGGCAGGGAAACAGAGGCGGAGAATCAGATATGGGGAATCAGAGATGGCGAATCAAATGCGTTGAATCAGAGATCGGGAATCAGAGGTGGGGAATCAGAGGCGGGGAAGCAGAGTTAGGCAATCAGAGGCGGGGAATCAGATATGGGGAAACAGAGGTGGGGAATCAGAGGCGGGGAAACAGAGGTGGGGAATCAGATATGGGTAATCAGAGGTGGGGAATCAGAGGTTGGGAATCAAACACGGGGAATGAGAAACGGGGAATCATAGCTGGGGAATCAGAGGCGGGGAATCAGAGTTGGGGAATCAGAGGCGGTGAATCAGATATGGGGAAACAGAGGCGGGGAATCAGAGGCGGGGTATCAGATATGAGGAAACAGAGGCGGGGAATCAGAGGCGGGGAAACAGAGGCGGGGAATCAGATATGGGGAATCAGAGGTGGGGAATCAGATATGGGGAAACAGAGGCGGGGAATACGAGGCGGGAAACAGAGGCGGGGAATCAGATATGGGGATTCAGAGGTGGGGAATCAGTGGTTGGGAATCAGAGGCAGGGAATCAGATATGGGGAATCAGAGGTGGGGAATGAGTGGTTGGGAATCAGAGGCAGGTAATCAGAGGCGGGGAATCAGAGGCGGGGAATCAGAGGCAGGGAATCAGATGTGCGGAATCAGAGATGGGGAATCAGAGTCCGGGAATCAGAGATGGGGAATCAGAGGCAGGGAATGAGATATGGGGAATCAGAGGCGGGGAATCAGAGGCAGGGAAACAGATGAGGGGAATCAGATATGGGGAATCAGAGGTGGCGAATCAAAGGAGCTGAATCAGAGATGGGGAATCAGAGGCGGGGAATCAGAGGCAGGGAATCAAACACGGGGAATCAGAGGCGGGGAATCAGTGTTGGGGAATCGGAGGCAGGGAATCAGATATGGGGAAACAGAGGCGGGGAATCAGAGGCGGGGAAACAGAGGCGGGGAATCAGATATGGGGAATCAGATGTGGGGAATCAGAGGTTGCGAATCAGAGGCAGGGAATCAGAGGCAGGGAATCAGAGGCGGGGAATCAGAGGCAGGGAATCAGATGTGCGGAATCAGAGATGGGGAATCAGAGGCAGGGAATCAGAGGCGGGGAATCAGAGGCAGGGAATCAGAGGCCGGGAATCGAGGCGGGGAATCAGATATGGGGAATCAGAGATGGGGAATCAGAGGCGGGGAATGAGATATTGGGAATCAGAGGCGGGGAATCAGAGGCAGGGACACAGAGGAGGGGAATCAGATATGGGGAATCAGAGGTTGGGAATCAGAGGCAGGGAATCAGAGGTGTGGAATCAGAGGCAGGGAATCAGATGCGGGGATTCAGAGGCGGGGAATCAGAGCTGGGGAATCAGAGGCGGGGAATCAGAGTTGGGGAATCAGAGGCTGGGAATTAGATATGGGGAAACAGAGGAGGGGAATCAGAGGCGGGGAAACAGAGGCGGGGAATCAGATATGGGGAATCAGAGGTGGGGAATAAGTGGTAGGGAAGCAGAGGCCGGGTATCAGGGCTGGGGAATAAGAGGCGGGGAATCTGAGTTGGGGTATCAGAGGCTGGGAATCAGATATGGGGAAACAGAGGCGGGGCATCAGAGGCGGGGAAACAGAGGCGTTGAATCAGAGATGGGGAATCAGAGGCGGGGAATCAGAGGCGGGGAATCAGAGTTGGGCAATCAGAGGCGGGGAATCAGATATGGGGAAACAGAGGTGGGGAATCAGAGGCGGGGAAACAGAGGTGGGGAATCAGATATGGGGAATCAGAGGTGGGGACTCAGAGGTTGGGAATCAAACACGGGGAATGAGAGACGGGGAATCATAGCTGGGGAATCAGAGGCGGGGAATCAGAGTTGGGGAATCAGAGGCGGGGAATCAGATATGGGGAAACAGAGGCGGGGAATCAGAGTCGGGGAAACAGAGGCGGGGAATCAGATATGGGGAATCAGAGGTGGGGAAACAGAGGTTGGGAGTCAGAGGCCGGGAATCAGAGGCGGGGAATCAGAGGCGGGGAATCAGAGGCAGGGAATCAGATGTGCGGAATCAGAGATGGGGAATCAGAGGCAGGGAATCAGAGGCGGGGAATCAGAGGCGGGGAATCAGAGGCCGGGAATCAGAGGCCGGGAATGAGAGGCCGGGAATCAGAGGCCGGAAATCAGATGCCGGGAATCAGAGGCGGGGAATGAGATATTGGGAATCAGAGGCGGGGAATCAGAGGCAGGGAAACAGAGGCGGAGAATCAGATATGGGGAATCAGAGATGGCGAATCAAATGCGTTGAATCAGAGATGGGGAATCAGAGGCGGGGAATCAGAGGCGGGGAATCAGAGTTAGGCAATCAGAGGCGGGGAATCAGATATGGGGAAACAGAGGTGGGGAATCAGAGGCGGGGAAACAGAGGTGGGGAATCAGATATGGGTAATCAGAGGTGGGGAATCAGAGGTTGGGAATCAAACACGGGGAATGAGAGACGGGGAATCATAGCTGGGGAATCAGAGGCGGGGAATCAGAGTTGGGGAATCAGAGGCGGGGAATCAGATATGGGGAAACAGAGGCGGGGAATCAGAGGCGGGGTATCAGATATGGGGAAACAGAGGCGGGGAATCAGAGGCGGGGAAACAGAGGCGGGGAATCAGATATGGGGAATCAGAGGTGGGGAATCAGATATGGGGAAACAGAGGCGGGGAATACGAGGCGGGAAACAGAGGCGGGGAATCAGATATGGGGAATCAGAGGTGGGGAATCAGTGGTTGGGAATCAGAGGCAGGGAATCAGATATGGGGAATCAGAGGTGGGGAATGAGTGGTTGGGAATCAGAGGCAGGTAATCAGAGGCGGGGAATCAGAGGCGGGGAATCAGAGGCAGGGAATCAGATGTGCGGAATCAGAGATGGGGAATCAGAGTCCGGGAATCAGAGATGGGGAATCAGAGGCAGGGAAACAGATGAGGGGAATCAGATATGGGGAATCAGAGGTGACGAATCAAAGGAGCTGAATCAGAGATGGGGAATCAGAGGCGGGGAATCAGAGGCAGGGAATCAAACACGGGGAATCAGAGGCGGGGAATCAGTGTTGGGGAATCAGAGGCGGGGAATCAGATATGGGGAAACAGAGGCGGGGAATCAGAGGCGGGGAAACAGAGGCGGGGAATCAGATATGGGGAATCAGATGTGGGGAATCAGAGGTTGCGAATCAGAGGCAGGGAATCAGAGGCAGGGAATCAGAGGCGGGGAATCAGAGGCAGGGAATCAGATGTGCGGAATCAGAGATGGGGAATCAGAGGCAGGGAATCAGAGGCGGGGAATCAGAGGCAGGGAATCAGAGGCCGGGAATCGAGGCGGGGAATCAGATATGGGGAATCAGAGATGGGGAATCAGAGGCGGGGAATGAGATATTGGGAATCAGAGGCGGGGAATCAGAGGCAGGGAAACAGAGGCGGGGAATCAGATATTGGGAATCAGAGGTTGGGAATCAGAGGCAGGGAATCAGAGGTGTGGAATCAGAGGCAGGGAATCAGATGCGGGGAATCAGAGGCGGGGAATCAGAGCTGGGGAATCAGAGGCGGGGAATCAGAGTTGGGGAATCAGAGGCCGGGAATTAGATATGGGGAAACAGAGGAGGGGAATCAGAGGCGGGGAAACAGAGGCGGGGAATCAGATATGGGGAATCAGAGGTGGGGAATAAGTGGCAGGGAAGCAGAGGCCGGGTATCAGAGCTGGGGAATAAGAGGCGGGGAATCTGAGTTGGGGTATCAGAGTCTGGGAATCAGATATGGGGAAACAGAGGCGGGGCATCAGAGGCGAGGAAACAGAGGCGTTGAATCAGAGATGGGGAATCAGAGGCGGGGAATCAGAGGCGGGGAATCAGAGTTGGGCAATCAGAGGCGGGGAATCAGATATGGGGAAACAGAGGTGGGGAATCAGAGGCGGGGAAACAGAGGTGGGGAATCAGATATGGGGAATCAGAGGTGGGGAATCAGAGGTTGGGAATCAAACACGGGGAATGAGAGACGGGGAATCATAGCTGGGGAATCAGAGGCGGGGAATCAGAGTTGGGGAATCAGAGGCGGGGAATCAGATATGGGGAAACAGAGGCGGGGAATCAGAGGCGGGGAAACAGAGGCGGGGAATCAGATATGGGGAATCAGAGGTGGGGAATCAGAGGTTGGGAGTCAGAGGCCGGGAATCAGAGGCGGGGAATCAGAGGCGGGGAATCAGAGGCAGGGAATCAGATGTGCGGAATCAGAGATGGGGAATCAGAGGCAGGGAATCAGAGGCGGGGAATCAGAGGCGGGGAATCAGAGGCCGGGAATCAGAGGCCGGGAATGAGAGGCCGGGAATCAGAGGCCGGAAATCAGATGCCGGGAATCAGAGGCGGGGAATGAGATATTGGGATTCAGAGGCGGGGAATCAGAGGCAGGGAAACAGAGGCGGAGAATCAGATATGGGGAATCAGAGATGGCGAATCAAATGCGTTGAATCAGAGATGGGGAATCAGAGGCGGGCATCAGAGGCGGGGAATCAGAGTTAGGCAATCAGAGGCGGGGAATCAGATATGGGGAAACAGAGGTGGGGAATCAGAGGCGGGGAAACAGAGGTGGGGAATCAGATATGGGTAATCAGAGGTGGGGAATCAGAGGTTGGGAATCAAACACGGGGAATGAGAGACGGGGAATCATAGCTGGGGAATCAGAGGCGGGGAATCAGAGTTGGGGAATCAGAGGCGGGGAATCAGATATGGGGAAACAGAGGCGGGGAATCAGAGGCGGGGTATCAGATATGGGGAAACAGAGGAGGGGAATCAGAGGCGGGGAAACAGAGACGTGGAATCAGATATGGGGAATCAGAGGTGGGGAATCAGATATGGGGAAACAGAGGCGGGGAATACGAGGCGGGAAACAGAGGCGGGGAATCAGATATGGGGAATCAGAGGTGGGGAATCAGTGGTTGGGAATCAGAGGCAGGGAATCAGATATGGGGAATCAGAGGTGGGGAATGAGTGGTTGGGAATCAGAGGCAGGTATTCAGAGGCGGGGAATCAGAGGCGGGAATCAGAGGCAGGGAATCAGATGTGCGGAATCAGAGATGGGGAATCAGAGTCCGGGAATCAGAGATGGGGAATCAGAGGCGGGGAATGAGATATGGGGAATCAGAGGCGGGGAATCAGAGGCGGGGAAACAGATGAGGGGAATCAGATATGGGGAATCAGAGGTGGCGAATCAAAGGAGCTGAATCAGAGATGGGGAATCAGAGGCGGGGAATCAGAGGCAGGGAATCAAACACGGGGAATCAGAGGCGGGGAATCAGAGTTGGGGAATCAGAGGCGGGGAATCAGATATGGGGAAACAGAGGCGGGGAATCAGAGGCGGGGAAACAGAGGCGGGGAATCAGATATGGGGAATCAGATGTGGGGAATCAGAGGTTGCGAATCAGAGGCAGGGAATCAGATGTGCGGAATCAGAGATGGGGAATCAGAGGCAGGGAATCAGAAGCGGGGAATCAGAGGCAGGGAATCAGATATGGGGAATCAGAGATGGGGAATCAGAGGCGGGGAATGAGATATTGGGAATCAGAGGCGGGGAATCAGAGGCAGGGAAACAGAGGTGGGGAATCAGATATGGGGAATCAGAGGTTGGGAATCAGAGGCAGGGAATCAGAGGTGGGGAATCAGAGGCAGGGAATCAGATGCGGGGAATCAGAGGCGGGGAATCAGAGCTGGGGAATCAGAGGCGGGGAATCAGAGTTGGGGAATCAGAGGCCGGGAATTAGATATGGGGAAACAGAGGAGGGGAATCAGAGGCGGGGAAACAGAGGCGGGGAATCAGATATGGGGAATCAGAGGTGGGGAATAAGTGGCAGGGAAGCAGAGGCCGTGTATCAGAGCTGGGGAATAAGAGGCGGGGAATCTGAGTTGGGGTATCAGAGGCGGGGAATCAGATATGGGGAAACAGAGGCGGGGCATCAGAGGCGGGGAAACAGAGGCGTTGAATCAGAGATGGGGAATCAGAGGCGGGGAATCAGAGGCGGGGAATCAGATGTGCGGAATCAGAGATGGGGAATCAGAGGCAGGGAATCAGAGGCGGGGAATCAGAGGCAGGGAATCAGAGGCCGGGAATCGAGGCGGGGAATCAGATATGGGGAATCAGAGATGGGGAATCAGAGGCGGGGAATGAGATATTGGGAATCAAAGGCGGGGAATCAGAGGCAGGGAAACAGAGGCGGGGATTAAAGATATGGGGAATCAGAGGTTGGGAATCAGAGGCAGGGAATCAGAGGTGGGGAATCAGAGGCAGGGAATCAGATGCGGGGAATCAGAGGCGGGGAATCGGAGCTGGGGAATCAGAGGCGGGGAATCAGAGTTGGGGAATCAGAGGTGGGGAATAAGTGGCAGGGAAGCAGAGGCCGGGTATCAGAGCTGGGGAATAAGAGGCGGGGAATCTGAGTTGGGGTATCAGAGGCGGGGAATCAGATATGGGGAAACAGAGGCGGGGCATCAGAGGCGGGGAATCAGAGTTGGGCAATCAGAGGCGGGGAATCAGATATGGGGAAACAGAGGTGGGGAATCAGAGGCGGGGAAACAGAGGTGGGGAATCAGATATGGGGAATCAGAGGTGGTGAATCAGAGGTTGGGAATCAAACAAGGGGAATGAGAGACGGGGAATCATAGCTGCGGAATCAGAGGCGGGGCATCAGAGTTGGGGAATCAGAGGCGGGGAATCAGATATGGGGAAACAGAGGCGGGGAATCAGAGGCGGGGAATCAGATATGGGGAAACAGAGGCGGGGAATCAGAGGCGGGGAAACAGAGGCGGGGAATCAGATATGGGGAATCAGAGGTGGGGAATCAGTGGTTGGGAATCAGAGGCAGGGAATCAGATATGGGGAATCAGAGGTGGGGAATCAGTGGTTGGGAATCAGAGGCAGGTAATCAGAGGCGGGGAATCAGAGGCGGGGAATCAGAGGCAGGGAATCAGATGTGCGGAATCAGAGATGGGGAATCAGAGTCCGGGAATCAGAGATGGGGAATCAGAGGCGGGGAATGAGATATGGGGAATCAGATGCGGGGAATCAGAGGCGGGGAAACAGATGCGGGGAATCAGATATGGGGAATCAGAGGTGGCGAATCAAAGGCACTGAATCAGAGATGGGGAATCAGAGGCGGGGAATCAGAGGCAGGGAATCAAACACGGGGAATCAGAGGCGGGGAATCAGAGTTGGGGAATCAGAGGCGGGGAATCAGATATGGGGAATCAGAGGCGGGGAATCAGAGGCGGGGAAACAGAGGCGGGGAATCAGATATGGGGAATCAGAGGTGGGGAATCAGAGGTTGCGAATCAGAGGAAGGGAATCAGAGGCGGGGAATCAGAGGCGGGGAATGAGATATGGGGAATCAGAGGCGGGGAATCAGAGGCGGGGAAACAGATGCTGGGAATCAGATATGGGGAATCAGAGGTGGCGAATCAAAGGCGCTGAATCAGAGATGGGGAATCAGAAGCGGGGAATCAGAGGCAGGGAATCAAACACGGGGAATCAGAGGCGGAGAATCAGAGTTGGGGAATCAGAGGCGGGGACTCAGATATTGGGGAAACAGAGTCGGGGAATCAGAGGCGGGGAAACAGAGGCGGGTAATCAGATATGGGGTATCAGATGTGGGGAATCAGAGGTTGCGAATCAGAGGCAGGGAATCAGAGGCGGGGAATCAGAGGCGGGGAATGAGTGGCAGGGAATCAGATGTGCGGAATCAGAGATGGGGAATCAGAGGCAGGGAATCAGAGGCGGGGAATCAGAGGCAGGGAATCAGAGGCCGGGAATCAGAGGCGGGGAATCAGATATGGGGAATCAGAGGTGGGGAATCAGAGGCAGGGAATCAGATGTGCGGAATCAGAGATGGGGAATCAGAGGCAGAGAATCACAATCAGAAGCGGGGAATAAGAGGCCGGGAATCAGAGGTGGGGAATCAGAGTCCGGGAATCAGAGATGGGGAATCAGAGGCGGGGAATGAGATATTGGGAATCAGAGGCGGGGAATCAGAGGCAGGGAAACAGAGGCGGAGAATCAGATATGGGGAATCAGAGATGGCGAATCAAAGGCGTTGAATCAGAGATGGGGAATCAGAGGCGGGGAATCAGAGGCGGGGAATCCGAGTTGGGGAATCAGAGGCGGGGAATCAGATATGGGGAAACAGAGGTGGGGAATCAGAGGCGGAGAAACAGAGGTGGGGAATCAGATATGGGGAAACAGAGGTGGGGAATCAGAGGTTGGGAATCAAACACGGGGAATGAGAGACGGGGAATCATAGCTGGGGAATCAGAGGCGGGGAATCAGAGTTGGGGAATCAGAGGCGGGGAATCAGATATGGGGAAACAGAGGCGGGGAATCAGAGGCGGGGTATCAGAGGCCGGGAATCGAGGCGGGGAATCAGATATGGGGAATCAGAGATGGGGAATCAGAGGCGGGGAATGAGATATTGGGAATCAGAGGCGGGGAATCAGAGGCAGGGAAACAGAGGCGGGGAATCAGATATGGGGAATCAGAGGTTGGGAATCAGAGGCAGGGAATCAGAGGTGTGGAATCAGAGGCAGGGAATCAGATGCGGGGAATCAGAGGCGGGGAATCAGAGCTGGGGAATCAGAGGCGGGGAATAAGAGTTGGGGAATCAGAGGCCGGGAATTAGATATGGGGAAACAGAGGAGGGGAATCAGAGGCGGGGAAACAGAGGCGGGGAATCAGATATGGGGAATCAGAGGTGGGGAATAAGTGGCAGGGAAGCAGAGGCCGGGTATCAGAGCTGGGGAATAAGAGGCGGGGAATCTGAGTTGGGGTATCAGAGGCTGGGAATCAGATATGGGGAAACAGAGGCGGGGCATCAGAGGCGGGGAAACAGAGGCGTTGAATCAGAGATGGGGAATCAGAGGCGGGGAATCAGAGGCGGGGAATCAGAGTTGGGCAATCAGAGGCGGGGAATCAGATATGGGGAAACAGAGGTGGGGAATCAGAGGCGGGGAAACAGAGGTGGGGAATCAGATATGGGGAATCAGAGGTGGGGAATCAGAGGTTGGGAATCAAACACGGGGAATGAGAGACGGGGAATCATAGCTGGGGAATCAGAGGCGGGGAATCAGAGTTGGGGAATCAGAGGCGGGGAATCAGATATGGGGAAACAGAGGCGGGGAATCAGAGGCGGGGAAACAGAGGCGGGGAATCAGATATGGGGAATCAGAGGTGGGGAATCAGAGGTTGGGAGTCAGAGGCCGGGAATCAGAGGCGGGGAATCAGAGGCGGGGAATCAGAGGCAGGGAATCAGATGTGCGGAATCAGAGATGGGGAATCAGAGGCAGGGAATAAGAGGCGGGGAATCAGAGGCTGGGAATCAGAGGCCGGGAATCAGAGGCCGGGAATGAGAGGCCGGGAATGAGAGGCCGGAAATCAGATGCCGGGAATCAGAGGCGGGGAATGAGATATTGGGATTCAGAGGCGGGGAATCAGAGGCAGGGAAACAGAGGCGGAGAATCAGATATGGGGAATCAGAGATGGCGAATCAAATGCGTTGAATCAGAGATGGGGAATCAGAGGCGGGAAATCAGAGGCGGGGAATCAGAGTTAGGCAATCAGAGGCGGGGAATCAGATATGGGGAAACAGAGGTGGGGAATCAGAGGCGGGGAAACAGAGGTGGGGAATCAGATATGGGTAATCAGAGGTGGGGAATCAGAGGTTGGGAATCAAACACGGGGAATGAGAGACGGGGAATCATAGCTGGGGAATCAGAGGCAGGGAATCAGAGTTGGGGAATCAGAGGCGGGGTATCAGATATGGGGAAACAGAGGCGGGGAATCAGAGGCGGGGTATCAGATATGGGGAAACAGAGGAGGGGAATCAGAGGCGGGGAAACAGAGGCGGGGAATCAGATATGGGGAATCAGAGGTGGGGAATCAGATATGGGGAAACAGAGGCGGGGAATACGAGGCGGGAAACAGAGGCGGGGAATCAGAAATGGGGAATCAGATGTGGGGAATCAGTGGTTGGGAATCAGAGGCAGGGAATCAGATATGGGGAATCAGAGGTGGGGAATGAGTGGTTGGGAATCAGAGGCAGGTATTCAGAGGCGGGGAATCAGAGGCGGGAATCAGAGGCAGGGAATCAGATGTGCGGAATCAGAGATGGGGAATCAGAGTCCGGGAATCAGAGATGGGGAATCAGAGGCGGGGAATGAGATATGGGGAATCAGAGGCGGGGAATCAGAGGCGGGGAAACAGATGAGGGGAATCAGATATGGGGAATCAGAGGTGGCGAATCAAAGGAGCTGAATCAGAGATGGGGAATCTGAGGCGGGGAATCAGAGGCAGGGAATCAAACACGGGGAATCAGAGGCGGGGAATCAGAGTTGGGGAATCAGAGGCGGGGAATCAGATATGGGGAAACAGAGGCGGGGAATCAGAGGCGGGGAAACAGAGGCGGGGAATCAGATATGGGGAATCAGATGTGGGGAATCAGAGGTTGCGAATCAGAGGCAGGGTATCAGATGTGCGGAATCAGAGATGGGGAATCAGAGGCAGGGAATCAGAGGCGGGGAATCAGAGGCAGGGAATCAGAGGCCGGGAATCGAGGCGGGGAATCAGATATGGGGAATCAGAGATGGGGAATCAGAGGCGGGGAATGAGATATTGGGAATCAGAGGCGGGGAATCAGAGGCAGTGAAACAGAGGTGGGGAATCAGATATGGGGAATCAGAGGTTGGGAATCAGAGGCAGGGAATCAGAGGTGGGGAATCAGAGGCAGGGAATCAGATGCGGGGAATCAGAGGCGGGGAATCAGAGCTGGGGAATCAGAGGCGGGGAATCAGAGTTGGGGAATCAGAGGCCGGGAATTAGATATGGGGAAACAGAGGAGGGGAATCAGAGGTGGGGAAACAGAGGCGGGGAATCAGATATGGGAAATCAGAGGTGGGGAATAAGTGGCAGGGAAGCAGAGGCCGTGTATAAGAGCTGGGGAATAAGAGGCGGGGAATCTGAGTTGGGGTGTCAGAGGCGGGGAATCAGATATGGGGAAACAGAGGCGGGGCATCAGAGGCGGGGAAACAGAGGCGTTGAATCAGAGATGGGGAATCAGAGGCGGGGAATCAGAGGCGGGGAATCAGATGTGCGGAATCAGAGATGGGGAATCAGAGGCAGGGAATCAGAGGCGGGGAATCAGAGGCAGGGAATCAGAGGCCGGGAATCGAGGCGGGGAATCAGATATGGGGAATCAGAGATGGGGAATCAGAGGCGGGGAAACAGAGGCGGGGAATCAGATATGGGGAATCAGAGGTTGGGAATCAGAGGCAGGGAATCAGAGGTGGGGAATCAGAGGCAGGGAATCAGATGCGGGGAATCAGAGGCGGGGAATCAGAGCTGGGGAATCAGAGGCGGGGAATCAGAGTTGGGGAATCAGAGGTGGGGAATAAGTGGCAGGGAATCAGAGGCCGGGTATCAGAGCTGGGGAATAAGAGGCGGGGAATCTGAGTTGGGGTATCAGAGGCGGGGAATCAGATATGGGGAAACAGAGGCGGGGCATCAGAGGCGGGGAAACAGAGGCGTTGAATCAGAGATGGGGAATCAGAGGCGGGGAATCAGAGGCGGGGAATCAGAGTTGGGCAATCAGAGGCGGGGAATCAGATATGGGGAAACAGAGGTGGGGAATCAGAGGCGGGGAAACAGAGGTGGGGAATCAGATATGGGGAATCAGAGGTGGTGAATCAGAGGTTGGGAATCAAACAAGGGGAATGAGAGACGGGGAATCATAGCTGGGGAATCAGAGGCGGGGAATCAGAGTTGGGGAATCACAGGCGGGGAATCAGATATGGGGAAACAGAGGCGGGGTATCAGAGGCGGGGAATCAGATATGGGGAAACAGAGGCGGGGAATCAGAGGCGGGGAAACAGAGGCGGGGAATCAGATATGGGGAATCAGAGGTGGGGAATCAGATATGGGGAAACAGAGGCGGGGAATACGAGGCGGGAAACAGAGGCGGGCAATCAGATATGGGGAATCAGAGGTGGGGAATCAGTGGTTGGGAATCAGAGGCAGGGAATCAGATATGGGGAATCAGAGGTGGGGAATCAGTGGTTGGGAATCAGAGGCAGGTAATCAGAGGTGGGGAATCAGATATGGGGAATCAGAGGTGGTGAATCAGAGGTTGGGAATCAAACAAGGGGAATGAGAGACGGGGAATCATAGCTGGGGAATCAGAGGCGGGGAATCAGAGTTGGGGAATCAGAGGCGGGGAATCAGATATGGGGAAACAGAGGCGGGGAATCAGAGGCGGGGAATCAGATATGGGGAAACAGAGGCGGGGAATCAGAGGCGGGGAATCAGAGGCGGGGAATCAGAGGCAGGGAATCAGATGTGCGGAATCAGAGATGGGGAATCAGAGTCCGGGAATCAGAGATGGGGAATCAGAGGCGGGGAATGAGATATGGGGAATCAGATGCGGGGAATCAGAGGCGGGGAAACAGATGCGGGGAATCAGATATGGGGAATCAGAGGTGGCGAATCAAAGGCACTGAATCAGAGATGGGGAATCAGAGGCGGGGAATCAGAGGCAGGGAATCAAACACGGGGAATCAGAGGCGGGGAATCAGAGTTGGGGAATCAGAGGCGGGGAATCAGAGGCGGGGAAACAGATGCTGGGAATCAGATATGGGGAATCAGAGGTGGCGAATCAGAGGCAGGGAAACAAACACGGGGAATCAGAGGCGGGGAATCAGAGGCGGGGAATCAGAGGCAGGGAATCAGATGTGCGGAATCAGAGATGGGGAATCAGAGGCAGGGAATCAGAGGCGGGGAATCAGAGGCAGGGAATCAGAGGCCGGGAATCGAGGCGGGGAATCAGATATGGGGAATCAGAGATGGGGAATCAGAGGCGGGGAATGAGATATTGGGAATCAGAGGCGGGGAATCAGAGGCAGCGACACAGAGGAGGGGAATCAGATATGGGGAATCAGAGGTTGGGAATCAGAGGCAGGGAATCAGAGGTGTGGAATCAGAGGCAGGGAATCAGATGCGGGGAATCAGAGGCGGGGAATCAGAGCTGGGGAATCAGAGGCGGGGAATCAGAGTTGGGGAATCAGAGGCTGGGAATTAGATATGGGGAATCAGAGGTGGGGAATAAGTGGCAGGGAAGCAGAGGCCGGGTATCAGAGCTGGAGAATAAGAGGCGGGGAATCTGAGTTGGGGTATCAGAGGCTGGGAATCAGATATGGGGAAACAGAGGCTGGGCATCAGAGGCGGGGAAACAGAGGCGTTGAATCAGAGATGGGGAATCAGAGGCGGGGAATCAGAGGCGGGGAATCAGAGTTGGGCAATCAGAGGCGGGGAATCAGATATGGGGAAACAGAGGTGGGGAATCAGAGGCGGGGAAACAGAGGTGGGGAATCAGATATGGGGAATCAGAGGTGGGGAATCAGAGGTTGGGAATCAAACACGGGGAATGAGAGACGGGGAATCATAGCTGGGGAATCAGAGGCGGGGAATCAGAGTTGGGGAATCAGAGGCGGGGAATCAGATATGGGGAAACAGAGGCGGGGAATCAGAGGCGGGGAAACAGAGGCGGGGAATCAGATATGGGGAATCAGAGGTGGGGAATCAGAGGTTGGGAGTCAGAGGCCGGGAATCAGAGGCGGGGAATCAGAGGCGGGGAATCAGAGGCAGGGAATCAGATGTGCGGAATCAGAGATGGGGAATCAGAGGCAGGGAATCAGAGGCGGGGAATCAGAGGCGGGGAATCAGAGGCCGGGAATCAGAGGCCGGGAATGAGAGGCCGGGAATCAGAGGCCGGAAATCAGATGCCGGGAATCAGAGGCGGGGAATGAGATATTGGGAATCAGAGGCGGGGAATCAGAGGCAGGGAAACAGAGGCGGGGAATCAGAGTTAGGCAATCAGAGGCGGGGAATCAGATATGGGGAATCAGAGGCCGGAAATCAGATGCCGGGAATCAGAGGCGGGGAATGAGATATTGGGAATCAGAGGCGGGGAATCAGAGGCAGGGAAACAGAGGCGGAGAATCAGATATGGGGAATCAGAGATGGCGAATCAAATGCGTTGAATCTGAGATGGGGAATCAGAGGCGGGGAATCAGAGGCGGGGAATCAGAGTTAGGCAATCAGAGGCGGGGAATCAGATATGGGGAAACAGAGGTGGGGAATCAGAGGCGGGGAAACAGAGGTGGGGAATCAGATATGGGTAATCAGAGGTGGGGAATCAGAGGTTGGGAATCAAACACGGGGAATGAGAGACGGGGAATCATAGCTGGGGAATCAGAGGCGGGGAATCAGAGTTGGGGAATCAGAGGCGGGGAATCAGATATGGGGAAACAGAGGCGGGGAATCAGAGGCGGGGTATCAGATATGGGGAAACAGAGGCGGGGAATCAGAGGCGGGGAAACAGAGGCGGGGAATCAGATATGGGGAATCAGAGGTGGGGAATCAGATATGGGGAAACAGAGGCGGGGAATACGAGGCGGGAAACAGAGGCGGGGAATCAGATATGGGGAATCAGAGGTGGGGAATCAGTGGTTGGGAATCAGAGGCAGGGAATCAGATATGGGGAATCAGAGGTGGGGAATGAGTGGTTGGGAATCAGAGGCAGGTAATCAGAGGCGGGGAATCAGAGGCGGGGAATCAGAGGCAGGGAATCAGATGTGCGGAATCAGAGATGGGGAATCAGAGTCCGGGAATCAGAGATGGGGAATCAGAGGCAGGGAATGAGATATGGGGAATCAGAGGCGGGGAATCAGAGGCAGGGAAACAGATGAGGGGAATCAGATATGGGGAATCAGAGGTGACGAATCAAAGGAGCTGAATCAGAGATGGGGAATCAGAGGCGGGGAATCAGAGGCAGGGAATCAAACACGGGGAATCAGAGGCGGGGAATCAGTGTTGGGGAATCAGAGGCGGGGAATCAGATATGGGGAAACAGAGGCGGGGAATCAGAGGCGGGGAAACAGAGGCGGGGAATCAGATATGGGGAATCAGATGTGGGGAATCAGAGGTTGCGAATCAGAGGCAGGGAATCAGAGGCAGGGAATCAGAGGCGGGGAATCAGAGGCAGGGAATCAGATGTGCGGAATCAGAGATGGGGAATCAGAGGCAGGGAATCAGAGGCGGGGAATCAGAGGCAGGGAATCAGAGGCCGGGAATCGAGGCGGGGAATCAGATATGGGGAATCAGAGATGGGGAATCAGAGGCGGGGAATGAGATATTGGGAATCAGAGGCGGGGAATCAGAGGCAGGGAAACAGAGGCGGGGAATCAGATATGGGGAATCAGAGGTTGGGAATCAGAGGCAGGGAATCAGAGGTGTGGAATCAGAGGCAGGGAATCAGATGCGGGGAATCAGAGGCGGGGAATCAGAGCTGGGGAATCAGAGGCGGGGAATCAGAGTTGGGGAATCAGAGGCCGGGAATTAGATATGGGGAAACAGAGGAGGGGAATCAGAGGCGGGGAAACAGAGGCGGGGAATCAGATATGGGGAATCAGAGGTGGGGAATAAGTGGCAGGGAAGCAGAGGCCGGGTATCAGAGCTGGGGAATAAGAGGCGGGGAATCTGAGTTGGGGTATCAGAGGCTGGGAATCAGATATGGGGAAACAGAGGCGGGGCATCAGAGGCGGGGAAACAGAGGCGTTGAATCAGAGATGGGGAATCAGAGGCGGGGAATCAGAGGCGGGGAATCAGAGTTGGGCAATCAGAGGCGGGGAATCAGATATGGGGAAACAGAGGTGGGGAATCAGAGGCGGGGAAACAGAGGTGGGGAATCAGATATGGGGAATCAGAGGTGGGGAATCAGAGGTTGGGAATCAAACACGGGGAATGAGAGACGGGGAATCATAGCTGGGGAATCAGAGGCGGGGAATCAGAGTTGGGGAATCAGAGGCGGGGAATCAGATATGGGGAAACAGAGGCGGGGAATCAGAGGCGGGGAAACAGAGGCGGGGAATCAGATATGGGGAATCAGAGGTGGGGAATCAGAGGTTGGGAGTCAGAGGCCGGGAATCAGAGGCGGGGAATCAGAGGCGGGGAATCAGAGGCAGGGAATCAGATGTGCGGAATCAGAGATGGGGAATCAGAGGCAGGGAATCAGAGGCGGGGAATCAGAGGCGGGGAATCAGAGGCCGGGAATCAGAGGCCGGGAATGAGAGGCCGGGAATCAGAGGCCGGAAATCAGATGCCGGGAATCAGAGGCGGGGAATGAGATATTGGGATTCAGAGGCGGGGAATCAGAGGCAGGGAAACAGAGGCGGAGAATCAGATATGGGGAATCAGAGATGGCGAATCAAATGCGTTGAATCAGAGATGGGGAATCAGAGGCGGGGAATCAGAGGCGGGGAATCAGAGTTAGGCAATCAGAGGCGGGGAATCAGATATGGGGAAACAGAGGTGGGGAATCAGAGGCGGGGAAACAGAGGTGGAGAATCAGATATGGGTAATCAGAGGTGGGGAATCAGAGGTTGGGAATCAAACACGGGGAATGAGAGACGGGGAATCATAGCTGGGGAATCAGAGGCGGGGAATCAGAGTTGGGGAATCAGAGGCGGGGAATCAGATATGGGGAAACAGAGGAGGGGAATCAGAGGCGGGGAAACAGAGGCGGGGAATCAGATATGGGGAATCAGAGGTGGGGAATCAGATATGGGGAAACAGAGGCGGGGAATACGAGGCGGGAAACAGAGGCGGGGAATCAGATATGGGGAATCAGAGGTGGGGAATCAGTGGTTGGGAATCAGAGGCAGGGAATCAGATATGGGGAATCAGAGGTGGGGAATGAGTGGTTGGGAATCAGAGGCAGGTATTCAGAGGCGGGGAATCAGAGGCGGGAATCAGAGGCAGGGAATCAGATGTGCGGAATCAGAGATGGGGAATCAGAGTCCGGGAATCAGAGATGGGGAATCAGAGGCGGGGAATGAGATATGGGGAATCAGAGGCGGGGAATCAGAGGCGGGGAAACAGATGAGGGGAATCAGATATGGGGAATCAGAGGTGGCGAATCAAAGGAGCTGAATCAGAGATGGGGAATCAGAGGCGGGGAATCAGAGGCAGGGAATCAAACACGGGGAATCAGAGGCGGGGAATCAGAGTTGGGGAATCAGAGGCGGGGAATCAGATATGGGGAAACAGAGGCGGGGAATCAGAGGCGGGGAAACAGAGGCGGGGAATCAGATATGGGGAATCAGATGTGGGGAATCAGAGGTTGCGAATCAGAGGCAGGGAATCAGATGTGCGGAATCAGAGATGGGGAATCAGAGGCAGGGAATCAGAAGCGGGGAATCAGAGGCAGGGAATCAGATATGGGGAATCAGAGATGGGGAATCAGAGGCGGGGAATGAGATATTGGGAATCAGAGGCGGGGAATCAGAGGCAGGGAAACAGAGGTGGGGATCAGATATGGGGAATCAGAGGTTGGGAATCAGAGGCAGGGAATCAGAGGTGGGGAATCAGAGGCAGGGAATCAGATGCGGGGAATCAGAGGCGGGGAATCAGAGCTGGGGAATCAGGGGCGGGGAATCAGAGTTGGGGAATCAGAGGCCGGGAATTAGATATGGGGAAACAGAGGAGGGGAATCAGAGGCGGGGAAACAGAGGCGGGGAATCAGATATGGGGAATCAGAGGTGGGGAATAAGTGGCAGGGAAGCAGAGGCCGGGTATCAGAGCTGGGGAATAAGAGGCGGGGAATCTGAGTTGGGGTATCAGAGGCGGGGAATCAGATATGGGGAAACAGAGGCGGGGCATCAGAGGCGGGGAAACAGAGGCGTTGAATCAGAGATGGGGAATCAGAGGCGGGGAATCAGAGGCGGGGAATCAGATGTGCGGAATCAGAGATGGGGAATCAGAGGCAGGGAATCAGAGGCGGGGAATCAGAGGCAGGGAATCAGAGGCCGGGAATCGAGGCGGGGAATCAGATATGGGGAATCAGAGATGGGGAATCAGAGGCGGGGAATGAGATATTGGGAATCAGAGGCGGGGAATCAGAGGCAGGGAAACAGAGGCGGGGATTAAAGATATGGGGAATCAGAGGTTGGGAATCAGAGGCAGGGAATCAGAGGTGGGGAATCAGAGGCAGGGAATCAGATGCGGGGAATCAGAGGCGGGGAATCAGAGCTGGGGAATCAGAGGCGGGGAATCAGAGTTGGGGAATCAGAGGTGGGGAATAAGTGGCAGGGAAGCAGAGGCCGGGTATCAGAGCTGGGGAATAAGAGGCGGGGAATCTGAGTTGGGGTATCAGAGGCGGGGAATCAGATATGGGGAAACAGAGGCGGTGCATCAGAGGCGGGGAATCAGAGTTGGGCAATCAGAGGCGGGGAATCAGATATGGGGAAACAGAGGTGGGGAATCAGAGGCGGGGAAACAGAGGTGGGGAATCAGATATGGGGAATCAGAGGTGGTGAATCAGAGGTTGGGAATCAAACAAGGGGAATGAGAGACGGGGAATCATAGCTGCGGAATCAGAGGCGGGGAATCAGAGTTGGGGAATCAGAGGCGGGGAATCAGATATGGGGAAACAGAGGCGGGGAATCAGAGGCGGGGAATCAGATATGGGGAAACAGAGGCGGGGAATCAGAGGCGGGGAAACAGAGGCGGGGAATCAGATATGGGGAATCAGAGGTGGGGAATCAGTGGTTGGGAATCAGAGGCAGGGAATCAGATATGGGGAATCAGAGGTGGGGAATCAGTGGTTGGGAATCAGAGGCAGGTAATCAGAGGCGGGGAATCAGAGGCGGGGAATCAGAGGCAGGGAATCAGATGTGCGGAATCAGAGATGGGGAATCAGAGTCCGGGAATCAGAGATGGGGAATCAGAGGCGGGGAATGAGATATGGGGAATCAGATGCGGGGAATCAGAGGCGGGGAAACAGATGCGGGGAATCAGATATGGGGAATCAGAGGTGGCGAATCAAAGGCACTGAATCAGAGATGGGGAATCAGAGGCGGGGAATCAGAGGCAGGGAATCAAACACGGGGAATCAGAGGCGGGGAATCAGAGTTGGGGAATCAGAGGCGGGGAATCAGATATGGGGAAACAGAGGCGGGGAATCAGAGGCGGGGAAACAGAGGCGGGGAATCAGATATGGGGAATCAGAGGTGGGGAATCAGAGGTTGCGAATCAGAGGAAGGGAATCAGAGGCGGGGAATCAGAGGCGGGGAATGAGATATGGGGAATCAGAGGCGGGGAATCAGAGGCGGGGAAACAGATGCTGGGAATCAGATATGGGGAATCAGAGGCGGAGAATCAGAGTTGGGGAATCAGAGGCGGGGACTCAGATATTGGGGAAACAGAGTCGGGGAATCAGAGGCGGGGAAACAGAGGCGGGGAATCAGATATGGGGAATCAGATGTGGGGAATCAGAGGTTGCGAATCAGAGGCAGGGAATCAGAGGCGGGGAATCAGAGGCGGGGAATGAGTGGCAGGGAATCAGATGTGCGGAATCAGAGATGGGGAATCAGAGGCAGGGAATCAGAGGCGGGGAATCAGAGGCAGGGAATCAGAGGCCGGGAATCAGAGGCGGGGAATCAGATATGGGGAATCAGAGGTGGGGAATCAGAGGCAGGGAATCAGATGTGCGGAATCAGAGATGGGGAATCAGAGGCAGAGAATCACAATCAGAAGCGGGGAATAAGAGGCCGGGAATCAGAGGTGGGGAATCAGAGTCCGGGAATCAGAGATGGGGAATCAGAGGCGGGGAATGAGATATTGGGAATCAGAGGCGGGGAATCAGAGGCAGGGAAACAGAGGCGGAGAATCAGATATGGGGAATCAGAGATGGCGAATCAAAGGCGTTGAATCAGAGATGGGGAATCAGAGGCGGGGAATCAGAGGCGGGGAATCCGAGTTGGGGAATCAGAGGCGGGGAATCAGATATGGGGAAACAGAGGTGGGGAATCAGAGGCGGAGAAACAGAGGTGGGGAATCAGATATGGGGAAACAGAGGTGGGGAATCAGAGGTTGGGAATCAAACACGGGGAATGAGAGACGGGGAATCATAGCTGGGGAATCAGAGGCGGGGAATCAGAGTTGGGGAATCAGAGGCGGGGAATCAGATATGGGGAAACAGAGGCGGGGAATCAGAGGCGGGGTATCAGAGGCCGGGAATCGAGGCGGGGAATCAGATATGGGGAATCAGAGATGGGGAATCAGAGGCGGGGAATGAGATATTGGGAATCAGAGGCGGGGAATCAGAGGCAGGGAAACAGAGGCGGGGAATCAGATATGGGGAATCAGAGGTTGGGAATCAGAGGCAGGGAATCAGAGGTGTGGAATCAGAGGCAGGGAATCAGATGCGGGGAATCAGAGGCGGGGAATCAGAGCTGGGGAATCAGAGGCGGGGAATAAGAGTTGGGGAATCAGAGGCCGGGAATTAGATATGGGGAAACAGAGGAGGGGAATCAGAGGCGGGGAAACAGAGGCGGGGTATCAGATATGGGGAATCAGAGGTGGGGAATAAGTGGCAGGGAAGCAGAGGCCGGGTATCAGAGCTGGGGAATAAGAGGCGGGGAATCTGAGTTGGGGTATCAGAGGCTGGGAATCAGATATGGGGAAACAGAGGCGGGGCATCAGAGGCGGGGAAACAGAGGCGTTGAATCAGAGATGCGGAATCAGAGGCGGGGAATCAGAGGCGGGGAATCAGAGTTGGGCAATCAGAGGCGGGGAATCAGATATGGGGAAACAGAGGTGGGGAATCAGAGGCGGGGAAACAGAGGTGGGGAATCAGATATGGGGAATCAGAGGTGGGGAATCAGAGGTTGGGAATCAAACACGGGGAATGAGAGACGGGGAATCATAGCTGGGGAATCAGAGGCGGGGAATCAGAGTTGGGGAATCAGAGGCGGGGAATCAGATATGGGGAAACAGAGGCAGGGAATCAGAGGCGGGGAAACAGAGGCGGGGAATCAGATATGGGGAATCAGAGGTGGGGAATCAGAGGTTGGGAGTCAGAGGCCGGGAATCAGAGGCGGGGAATCAGAGGCGGGGAATCAGAGGCAGGGAATCAGATGTGCGGAATCAGAGATGGGGAATCAGAGGCAGGGAATCAGAGGCGGGGAATCAGAGGCGGGGAATCAGAGGCCGGGAATCAGAGGCCGGGAATGAGAGGCCGGGAATGAGAGGCCGGAAATCAGATGCCGGGAATCAGAGGCGGGGAATGAGATATTGGGATTCAGAGGCGGGGAATCAGAGGCAGGGAAACAGAGGCGGAGAATCAGATATGGGGAATCAGAGATGGCGAATCAAATGCGTTGAATCAGAGATGGGGAATCAGAGGCGGGAAATCAGAGGCGGGGAATCAGAGTTAGGCAATCAGAGGCGGGGAATCAGATATGGGGAAACAGAGGTGGGGAATCAGAGGCGGGGAAACAGAGGTGGGGAATCAGATATGGGTAATCAGAGGTGGGGAATCAGAGGTTGGGAATCAAACACGGGGAATGAGAGACGGGGAATCGTAGCTGGGGAATCAGAGGCAGGGAATCAGAGTTGGGGAATCAGAGGCGGGGTATCAGATATGGGGAAACAGAGGCGGGGAATCAGAGGCGGGGTATCAGATATGGGGAAACAGAGGAGGGGAATCAGAGGCGGGGAAACAGAGGCGGGGAATCAGATATGGGGAATCAGAGGTGGGGAATCAGATATGGGGAAACAGAGGCGGGGAATACGAGGCGGGAAACAGAGGCGGGGAATCAGAAATGGGGAATCAGATGTGGGGAATCAGTGGTTGGGAATCAGAGGCAGGGAATCAGATATGGGGAATCAGAGGTGGGGAATGAGTGGTTGGGAATCAGAGGCAGGTATTCAGAGGCGGGGAATCAGAGGCGGGAATCAGAGGCAGGGAATCAGATGTGCGGAATCAGAGATGGGGAATCAGAGTCCGGGAATCAGAGATGGGGAATCAGAGGCGGGGAATGAGATATGGGGAATCAGAGGCGGGGAATCAGAGGCGGGGAAACAGATGAGGGGAATCAGATATGGGGAATCAGAGGTGGCGAATCAAAGGAGCTGAATCAGAGATGGGGAATCAGAGGCGGGGAATCAGAGGCAGGGAATCAAACACGGGGAATCAGAGGCGGGGAATCAGAGTTGGGGAATCAGAGGCGGGGAATCAGATATGGGGAAACAGAGGCGGGGAATCAGAGGCGGGGAAACAGAGGCGGGGAATCAGATATGGGGAATCAGATGTGGGGAATCAGAGGTTGCGAATCAGAGGCAGGGAGTCAGATGTGCGGAATCAGAGATGGGGAATCAGAGGCAGGGAATCAGAGGCGGGGAATCAGAGGCAGGGAATCAGAGGCCGGGAATCGAGGCGGGGAATCAGATATGGGGAATCAGAGATGGGGAATCAGAGGCGGGGAATGAGATATTGGGAATCAGAGGCGGGGAATCAGAGGCAGGGAAACAGAGGTGGGGAATCAGATATGGGGAATCAGAGGTTGGGAATCAGAGGCAGGGAATCAGAGGTGGGGAATCAGAGGCAGGGAATCAGATGCGGGGAATCAGAGGCGGGGAATCAGAGCTGGGGAATCAGAGGCGGGGAATCAGAGTTGGGGAATCAGAGGCCGGGAATTAGATATGGGGAAACAGAGGAGGGGAATCAGATATGGGGAATCAGAGGTGGGGAATAAGTGGCAGGGAAGCAGAGGCCGTGTATCAGAGCTGGGGAATAAGAGGCGGGGAATCTGAGTTGGGGTATCAGAGGCGGGGAATCAGATATGGGGAAACAGAGGCGGGGCATCAGAGGCGGGGAAACAGAGGCGTTGAATCAGAGATGGGGAATCAGAGGCGGGGAATCAGAGGCGGGGAATCAGATGTGCGGAATCAGAGATGGGGAATCAGAGGCAGGGAATCAGAGGCGGGGAATCAGAGGCAGGGAATCAGAGGCCGGGAATCGAGGCGGGGAATCAGATATGGGGAATCAGAGATGGGGAATCAGAGGCGGGGAATGAGATATTGGGAATCAGAGGCGGGGAATCAGAGGCAGGGAAACAGAGGCGGGGAATCAGATATGGGGAATCAGAGGTTGGGAATCAGAGGCAGGGAATCAGAGGTGGGGAATCAGAGGCAGGGAATCAGATGCGGGGAATCAGAGGCGGGGAATCAGAGCTGGGGAATCAGAGGCGGGGAATCAGAGTTGGGGAATCAGAGGTGGGGAATAAGTGGCAGGGAAGCAGAGTCCGGGTATCAGAGCTGGGGAATAAGAGGCGGGGAATCTGAGTTGGGGTATCAGAGGCGGGGAATCAGATATGGGGAAACAGAGGCGGGGCATCAGAGGCGGGGAAACAGAGGCGTTGAATCAGAGATGGGGAATCAGAGGCGGGGAATCAGAGGCGGGGAATCAGAGTTGGGCAATCAGAGGCGGGGAATCAGATATGGGGAAACAGAGGTGGGGAATCAGAGGCGGGGAAACAGAGGTGGGGAATCAGATATGGGGAATCAGAGGTGGTGAATCAGAGGTTGGGAATCAAACAAGGGGAATGAGAGACGGGGAATCATAGCTGCGGAATCAGAGGCGGGGAATCAGAGTTGGGGAATCAGAGGCGGGGAATCAGATATGGGGAAACAGAGGTGGGGAATCAGAGGCGGGGAATCAGATATGGGGAAACAGAGGCGGGGAATCAGAGGCGGGGAAACAGAGGCGGGGAATCAGATATGGGGAATCAGAGGTGGGGAATCAGATATGGGGAAACAGAGGCGGGGAATACGAGGCGGGAAACAGAGGCGGGGAATCAGATATGGGGAATCAGAGGTGGGGAATCAGTGGTTGGGAATCAGAGGCAGGGAATCAGATATGGGGAATCAGAGGTGGGGAATCAGTGGTTGGGAATCAGAGGCAGGTAATCAGAGGCGGGGAATCAGAGGCGGGGAATCAGAGGCAGGGAATCAGATGTGCGGAATCAGAGATGGGGAATCAGAGTCCGGGAATCAGAGATGGGGAATCAGAGGCGGGGAATGAGATATGGGGAATCAGATGCGGGGAATCAGAGGCGGGGAAACAGATGCGGGGAATCAGATATGGGGAATCAGAGGTGGCGAATCAAAGGCACTGAATCAGAGATGGGGAATCAGAGGCGGGGAATCAGAGGCAGGGAATCAAACACGGGGAATCAGAGGCGGGGAATCAGAGTTGGGGAATCAGAGGCGGGGAATCAGATATGGGGAAACAGAGGCGGGGAATCAGAGGCGGGGAAACAGAGGCGGGGAATCAGATATGGGGAATCAGAGGTGGGGAATCAGAGGTTGCGAATCAGAGGAAGGGAATCAGAGGCGGGGAATCAGAGGCGGGGAAACAGATGCTGGGAATCAGATATGGGGAATCAGAGGTGGCGAATCAAAGGCGCTGAATCAGAGATGGGGAATCAGAGGCGGGGAATCAGAGGCAGGGAATCAAACACGGGGAATCAGAGGCGGAGAATCAGAGTTGGGGAATCAGAGGCGGGGACTCAGATATTGGGGAAACAGAGTCGGGGAATCAGAGGCGGGGAAACAGAGGCGGGGAATCAGATATGGGGAATCAGATGTGGGGAATCAGAGGATGCGAATCAGAGGCAGGGAATCAGAGGCGGGGAATCAGAGGCGGGGAATGAGTGGCAGGGAATCAGATGTGCGGAATCAGAGATGGGGAATCAGAGGCAGGGAATCAGAGGCGGGGAATCAGAGGCAGGGAATCAGAGGCCGGGAATCAGAGGCGGGGAATCAGATATGGGGAATCAGAGGTGGGGAATCAGAGGCAGGGAATCAGATGTGCGGAATCAGAGATGGGGAATCAGAGGCAGAGAATCAGAATCAGAAGCGGGGAATAAGAGGCCGGGAATCAGAGGTGGGGAATCAGAGTCCGGGAATCAGAGATGGGGAATCAGAGGCGGGGAATGAGATATTGGGAATCAGAGGCGGGGAATCAGAGGCAGGGAAACAGAGGCGGAGAATCAGATATGGGGAATCCGAGATGGCGACTCAAAGGCGTTGAATCAGAGATGGGGAATCAGAGGCGGGGAATCAGAGGCGGGGAATCCGAGTTGGGGAATCAGAGGCGGGGAATCAGATATGGGGAAACAGAGGTGGGGAATCAGAGGCGGGGAAACAGAGGTGGGGAATCAGATATGGGGAATCAGAGGTGGGGAATCAGAGGTTGGGAATCAGAGGCAGGGAATCAGATATGGGGAATCAGAGGTGTGGAATGAGTGGTTGGGAATCAGAGGCAGGTATTCAGAGGCGGGGAATCAGAGGCGGGAATCAGAGGCAGGGAATCAGATGTGCGGAATCAGAGATGGGGAATCAGAGTCCGGGAATCAGAGATGGGGAATCAGAGGCGGGGAATGAGATATGGGGAATCAGAGGCGGGGAATCAGAGGCGGGGAAACAGATGAGGGGAATCAGATATGGGGAATCAGAGGTGGCGAATCAAAGGAGCTGAATCAGAGATGGGGAATCAGAGGCGGGGAATCAGAGGCAGGGAATCAAACACGGGGAATCAGAGGCGGGGAATCAGAGTTGGGGAATCAGAGGCGGGGAATCAGATATGGGGAAACAGAGGCGGGGAATCAGAGGCGGGGAAACAGAGGCGGGGAATCAGATATGGGGAATCAGATGTGGGGAATCAGAGGTTGCGAATCAGAGGCAGGGAATCAGATGTGCGGAATCAGAGATGGGGAATCAGAGGCAGGGAATCAGAGGCGGGGAATCAGAGGCAGGGAATCAGAGGCCGGGAATCGAGGCAGGGAATCAGATATGGGGAATCAGAGATGGGGAATCAGAGGCGGGGAATGAGATATTGGGAATCAGAGGCGGGGAATCAGAGGCAGGGAAACAGAGGTGGGGAATCAGATATGGGGAATCAGAGGTTGGGAATCAGAGGCAGGGAATCAGAGGTGGGGAATCAGAGGCAGGGAATCAGATGCGGGGAATCAGAGGCGGGGAATCAGAGCTGGGGAATCAGAGGCGGGGAATCAGAGTTGGGGAATCAGAGGCCGGGAATTAGATATGGGGAAACAGAGGAGGGGAATCAGAGGCGGGGAAACAGAGGCGGGGAATCAGATATGGGGAATCAGAGGTGGGGAATAAGTGGCAGGGAAGCAGAGGCCGTGTATCAGAGCTGGGGAATAAGAGGCGGGGAATCTGAGTTGGGGTATCAGAGGCGGGGAATCAGATATGGGGAAACAGAGGCGGGGCATCAGAGGCGGGGAAACAGAGGCGTTGAATCAGAGATGGGGAATCAGAGGCGGGGAATCAGAGGCGGGGAATCAGATGTGCGGAATCAGAGATGGGGTATCAGAGGCAGGGAATCAGAGGCGGGGAATCAGAGGCAGGGAATCAGAGGCCGGGAATCGAGGCGGGGAATCAGATATGGGGAATCAGAGATGGGGAATCAGAGGCGGGGAATGAGATATTGGGAATCAGAGGCGGGGAATCAGAGGCAGGGAAACAGAGGCGGGGAATCAGATATGGGGAATCAGAGGTTGGGAATCAGAGGCAGGGAATCAGAGGTGGGGAATCAGAGGCAGGGAATCAGATGCGGGGAATCAGAGGCGGGGAATCAGAGCTGGGGAATCAGAGGCGGGGAATCAGAGTTGGGGAATCAGAGGTGGGGAATAAGTGGCAGGGAAGCAGAGGCCGGGTATCAGAGCTGGGGAATAAGAGGCGGGGAATCTGAGTTGGGGTATCAGAGGCGGGGAATCAGATATGGGGAAACAGAGGCGGGGCATCAGAGGCGGGGAAACAGAGGCGTTGAATCAGAGATGGGGAATCAGAGGCGGGGAATCAGAAGCGGGGAATCAGAGTTGGGCAATCAGAGGCGGGGAATCAGAGTTGGGGAATCAGAGGCGGGGAATCAGATATGGGGAAACAGAGGCGGGGAATCAGAGGCGGGGTATCAGAGGCCGGGAATCGAGGCGGGGAATCAGATATGGGGAATCAGAGATGGGGAATCAGAGGCGGGGAATGAGATATTGGGAATCAGAGGCGGGGAATCAGAGGCAGGGAAACAGAGGCGGGGAATCAGATATGGGGAATCAGAGGTTGGGAATCAGAGGCAGGGAATCAGAGGTGTGGAATCAGAGGCAGGGAATCAGATGCGGGGAATCAGAGGCGGGGAATCAGAGCTGGGGAATCAGAGGCGGGGAATAAGAGTTGGGGAATCAGAGGCCGGGAATTAGATATGGGGAAACAGAGGAGGGGAATCAGAGGCGGGGAAACAGAGGCGGGGTATCAGATATGGGGAATCAGAGGTGGGGAATAAGTGGCAGGGAAGCAGAGGCCGGGTATCAGAGCTGGGGAATAAGAGGCGGGGAATCTGAGTTGGGGTATAAGAGGCTGGGAATCAGATATGGGGAAACAGAGGCGGGGCATCAGAGGCGGGGAAACAGAGGCGTTGAATCAGAGATGCGGAATCAGAGGCGGGGAATCAGAGGCGGGGAATCAGAGTTGGGGAATCAGATGTGCGGAATCAGAGATGGGGTATCAGAGGCAGGGAATCAGAGGCGGGGAATCAGAGGCAGGGAATCAGAGGCCGGGAATCGAGGCGGGGAATCAGATATGGGGAATCAGAGATGGGGAATCAGAGGCGGGGAATCAGAGGCGGGGAATCAGATGTGCGGAATCAGAGATGGGGTATCAGAGGCAGGGAATCAGAGGCGGGGAATCAGAGGCAGGGAATCAGAGGCCGGGAATCGAGGCGGGGAATCAGATATGGGGAATCAGAGATGGGGAATCAGAGGCGGGGAATGAGATATTGGGAATCAGAGGCGGGGAATCAGAGGCAGGGAAACAGAGGCGGGGAATCAGATATGGGGAATCAGAGGTTGGGAATCAGAGGCAGGGAATCAGAGGTGGGGAATCAGAGGCAGGGAATCAGATGCGGGGAATCAGAGGCGGGGAATCAGAGCTGGGGAATCAGAGGCGGGGAATCAGAGTTGGGGAATCAGAGGTGGGGAATAAGTGGCAGGGAAGCAGAGGCCGGGTATCAGAGCTGGGGAATAAGAGGCGGGGAATCTGAGTTGGGGTATCAGAGGCGGGGAATCAGATATGGGGAAACAGAGGCGGGGCATCAGAGGCGGGGAAACAGAGGCGTTGAATCAGAGATGGGGAATCAGAGGCGGGGAATCAGAAGCGGGGAATCAGAGTTGGGCAATCAGAGGCGGGGAATCAGAGTTGGGGAATCAGAGGCGGGGAATCAGATATGGGGAAACAGAGGCGGGGAATCAGAGGCGGGGTATCAGAGGCCGGGAATCGAGGCGGGGAATCAGATATGGGGAATCAGAGATGGGGAATCAGAGGCGGGGAATGAGATATTGGGAATCAGAGGCGGGGAATCAGAGGCAGGGAAACAGAGGCGGGGAATCAGATATGGGGAATCAGAGGTTGGGAATCAGAGGCAGGGAATCAGAGGTGTGGAATCAGAGGCAGGGAATCAGATGCGGGGAATCAGAGGCGGGGAATCAGAGCTGGGGAATCAGAGGCGGGGAATAAGAGTTGGGGAATCAGAGGCCGGGAATTAGATATGGGGAAACAGAGGAGGGGAATCAGAGGCGGGGAAACAGAGGCGGGGTATCAGATATGGGGAATCAGAGGTGGGGAATAAGTGGCAGGGAAGCAGAGGCCGGGTATCAGAGCTGGGGAATAAGAGGCGGGGAATCTGAGTTGGGGTATAAGAGGCTGGGAATCAGATATGGGGAAACAGAGGCGGGGCATCAGAGGCGGGGAAACAGAGGCGTTGAATCAGAGATGCGGAATCAGAGGCGGGGAATCAGAGGCGGGGAATCAGAGTTGGGCAATCAGAGGCGGGGAATCAGATATGGGGAAACAGAGGTGGGGAATCAGAGGCGGGGAAACAGAGGTGGGGAATCAGATATGGGGAATCAGAGGTGGGGAATCAGAGGTTGGGAAACAAACACGGGGAATGAGAGACGGGGAATCATAGCTGGGGAATCAGAGGCGGGGAATCAGAGTTGGGGAATCAGAGGCGGGGAATCAGATATGGGGAAACAGAGGCGGGGAATCAGAGGCGGGGAAACAGAGGCGGGGAATCAGATATGGGGAATCAGAGGTGGGGAATCAGAGGTTGGGAGTCAGAGGCCGGGAATCAGAGGCGGGGAATCAGAGGCGGGGAATCAGAGGCAGGGAATCAGATGTGCGGAATCAGAGATGGGGAATCAGAGGCAGGGAATCAGAGGCGGGGAATCAGAGGCGGGGAATCAGAGGCCGGGAATCAGAGGCCGGGAATGAGAGGCCGGGAATGAGAGGCCGGAAATCAGATGCCGGGAATCAGAGGCGGGGAATGAGATATTGGGATTCAGAGGCGGGGAATCAGAGGCAGGGAAACAGAGGCGGAGAATCAGATATGGGGAATCCGAGATGGCGACTCAAAGGCGTTGAATCAGAGATGGGGAATCAGAGGCGGGGAATCAGAGGCGGGGAATCCGAGTTGGGGAATCAGAGGCGGGGAATCAGATATGGGGAAACAGAGGTGGGGAATCAGAGGCGGGGAAACAGAGGTGGGGAATCAGATATGGGGAATCAGAGGTGGGGAATCAGAGGTTGGGAATCAGAGGCAGGGAATCAGATATGGGGAATCAGAGGTGTGGAATGAGTGGTTGGGAATCAGAGGCAGGTATTCAGAGGCGGGGAATCAGAGGCGGGAATCAGAGGCAGGGAATCAGATGTGCGGAATCAGAGATGGGGAATCAGAGTCCGGGAATCAGAGATGGGGAATCAGAGGCGGGGAATGAGATATGGGGAATCAGAGGCGGGGAATCAGAGGCGGGGAAACAGATGAGGGGAATCAGATATGGGGAATCAGAGGTGGCGAATCAAAGGAGCTGAATCAGAGATGGGGAATCAGAGGCGGGGAATCAGAGGCAGGGAATCAAACACGGGGAATCAGAGGCGGGGAATCAGAGTTGGGGAATCAGAGGCGGGGAATCAGATATGGGGAAACAGAGGCGGGGAATCAGAGGCGGGGAAACAGAGGCGGGGAATCAGATATGGGGAATCAGATGTGGGGAATCAGAGGTTGCGAATCAGAGGCAGGGAATCAGATGTGCGGAATCAGAGATGGGGAATCAGAGGCAGGGAATCAGAGGCGGGGAATCAGAGGCAGGGAATCAGAGGCCGGGAATCGAGGCAGGGAATCAGATATGGGGAATCAGAGATGGGGAATCAGAGGCGGGGAATGAGATATTGGGAATCAGAGGCGGGGAATCAGAGGCAGGGAAACAGAGGTGGGGAATCAGATATGGGGAATCAGAGGTTGGGAATCAGAGGCAGGGAATCAGAGGTGGGGAATCAGAGGCAGGGAATCAGATGCGGGGAATCAGAGGCGGGGAATCAGAGCTGGGGAATCAGAGGCGGGGAATCAGAGTTGGGGAATCAGAGGCCGGGAATTAGATATGGGGAAACAGAGGAGGGGAATCAGAGGCGGGGAAACAGAGGCGGGGAATCAGATATGGGGAATCAGAGGTGGGGAATAAGTGGCAGGGAAGCAGAGGCCGTGTATCAGAGCTGGGGAATAAGAGGCGGGGAATCTGAGTTGGGGTATCAGAGGCGGGGAATCAGATATGGGGAAACAGAGGCGGGGCATCAGAGGCGGGGAAACAGAGGCGTTGAATCAGAGATGGGGAATCAGAGGCGGGGAATCAGAGGCGGGGAATCAGATGTGCGGAATCAGAGATGGGGTATCAGAGGCAGGGAATCAGAGGCGGGGAATCAGAGGCAGGGAATCAGAGGCCGGGAATCGAGGCGGGGAATCAGATATGGGGAATCAGAGATGGGGAATCAGAGGCGGGGAATGAGATATTGGGAATCAGAGGCGGGGAATCAGAGGCAGGGAAACAGAGGCGGGGAATCAGATATGGGGAATCAGAGGTTGGGAATCAGAGGCAGGGAATCAGAGGTGGGGAATCAGAGGCAGGGAATCAGATGCGGGGAATCAGATGCGGGGAATCAGAGCTGGGGAATCAGAGGCGGGGAATCAGAGTTGGGGAATCAGAGGTGGGGAATAAGTGGCAGGGAAGCAGAGGCCGGGTATCAGAGCTGGGGAATAAGAGGCGGGGAATCTGAGTTGGGGTATCAGAGGCGGGGAATCAGATATGGGGAAACAGAGGCGGGGCATCAGAGGCGGGGAAACAGAGGCGTTGAATCAGAGATGGGGAATCAGAGGCGGGGAATCAGAAGCGGGGAATCAGAGTTGGGCAATCAGAGGCGGGGAATCAGATATGGGGAAACAGAGGTGGGGAATCAGAGGCGGGGAAACAGAGGTGGGGAATCAGATATGGGGAATCAGAGGTGGTGAATCAGAGGTTGGGAATCAAACAAGGGGAATGAGAGACGGGGAATCATAGCTGCGGAATCAGAGGCGGGGAATCAGAGTTGGGGAATCAGAGGCGGGGAATCAGATATGGGGAAACAGAGGCGGGGAATCAGAGGCGGGGAATCAGATATGGGGAAACAGAGGCGGGGAATCAGAGGCGGGGAAACAGAGGCGGGGAATCAGATATGGGGAATCAGAGGTGGGGAATCAGATATGGGGAAACAGAGGCGGGGAATACGAGGCGGGAAACAGAGGCGGGGAATCAGATATGGGGAATCAGAGGTGGGGAATCAGTGGTTGGGAATCAGAGGCAGGGAATCAGATATGGGGAATCAGAGGTGGGGAATCAGTGGTTGGGAATCAGAGGCAGGTAATCAGAGGCGGGGAATCAGAGGCGGGGAATCAGAGGCAGGGAATCAGATGTGCGGAATCAGAGATGGGGAATCAGAGTCCGGGAATCAGAGATGGGGAATCAGAGGCGGGGAATGAGATATGGGGAATCAGATGCGGGGAATCAGAGGCGGGGAAACAGATGCGGGGAATCAGATATGGGGAATCAGAGGTGGCGAATCAAAGGCAATGAATCAGAGATGGGGAATCAGAGGCGGGGAATCAGAGGCAGGGAATCAAACAAGGGGAATCAGAGGCGGGGAATCAGAGTTGGGGAATCAGAGGCGGGGAATCAGATATGGGGAAACAGAGGCGGGGAATCAGAGGCGGGGAAACAGAGGCGGGGAATCAGATATGGGGAATCAGAGGTGGGGAATCAGAGGTTGCGAATCAGAGGAAGGGAATCAGAGGCGGGGAATCAGAGGCGGGGAATGAGATATGGGGAATCAGAGGCGGGGAATCAGAGGCGGGGAAACAGATGCTGGGAATCAGATATGGGGAATCAGAGGTGGCGAATCAAAGGCGCTGAATCAGAGATGGGGAATCAGAGGCGGGGAATCAGAGGCAGGGAATCAAACACGGGGAATCAGAGGCGGAGAATCAGAGTTGGGGAATCAGAGGCGGGGACTCAGATATTGGGGAAACAGAGTCGGGGAATCAGAGGCGGGGAAACAGAGGCGGGGAATCAGATATGGGGAATCAGATGTGGGGAATCAGAGGTTGCGAATCAGAGGCAGGGAATCAGAGGCGGGGAATCAGAGGCGGGGAACGAGTGGCAGGGAATCAGATGTGCGGAATCAGAGATGGGGAATCAGAGGCAGGGAATCAGAGGCGGGGAATCAGAGGCAGGGAATCAGAGGCCGGGAATCAGAGGCGGGGAATCAGATATGGGGAATCAGAGGTGGGGAATCAGAGGCAGGGAATCAGATGTGCGGAATCAGAGATGGGGAATCAGAGGCAGAGAATCAGAATCAGAAGCGGGGAATAAGAGGCCGGGAATCAGAGGTGGGGAATCAGAGTCCGGGAATCAGAGATGGGGAATCAGAGGCGGGGAATGAGATATTGGGAATCAGAGGCGGGGAATCAGAGGCAGGGAAACAGAGGCGGAGAATCAGATATGGGGAATCAGAGATGGCGACTCAAAGGCGTTGAATCAGAGATGGGGAATCAGAGGCGGGGAATCAGAGGCGGGGAATCCGAGTTGGGGAATCAGAGGCGGGGAATCAGATATGGGGAAACAGAGGTGGGGAATCAGAGGCGGGGAAACAGAGGTGGAGAATCAGATATGGGGAATCAGAGGTGGGGAATCAGAGGTTGGGAATCAAACACGGGGAATGAGAGACGGGGAATCATAGCTGGGGAATCAGAGGCGGGGAATCAGAGTTGGGGAATCAGAGGCGGGGAATCAGATATGGGGAAACAGAGGCGGGGAATCAGAGGCGGGGTATCAGAGGCCGGGTATCGAGGCGGGGAATCAGATATGGGGAATCAGAGATGGGGAATCAGAGGCGGGGAATGAGATATTGGGAATCAGAGGCGGGGAATCAGAGGCAGGGAAACAGAGGCGGGGAATCAGATATGGGGAATCAGAGGTTGGGAATCAGAGGCAGGGAATCAGAGGTGTGGAATCAGAGGCAGGGAATCAGATGCGGGGAATCAGAGGCGGGGAATCAGAGCTGGGGAATCAGAGGCGGGGAATAAGAGTTGGGGAATCAGAGGCCGGGAATTAGATATGGGGAAACAGAGGAGGGGAATCAGAGGCGGGGAAACAGAGGCGGGGAATCAGATATGGGGAATCAGAGGTGGGGAATAAGTGGCAGGGAAGCAGAGGCCGGGTATCAGAGCTGGGGAATAAGAGGCGGGGAATCTGAGTTGGGGTATCAGAGGCTGGGAATCAGATATGGGGAAACAGAGGCGGGGCATCAGAGGCGGGGAAACAGAGGCGTTGAATCAGAGATGGGGAATCAGAGGCGGGGAATCAGAGGCGGGGTATCAGAGTTGGGCAATCAGAGGCGGGGAATCAGATATGGGGAAACAGAGGTGGGGAATCAGAGGCGGGGAAACAGAGGTGGGGAATCAGATATGGGGAATCAGAGGTGGGGAATCAGAGGTTGGGAATCAAACACGGGGAATGAGAGACGGGGAATCATAGCTGGGGAATCAGAGGCGGGGAATCAGAGTTGGGGAATCAGAGGCGGGGAATCAGATATGGGGAAACAGAGGCGGGGAATCAGAGGCGGGGAAACAGAGGCGGGGAATCAGATATGGGGAATCAGAGGTGGGGAATCAGAGGTTGGGAGCCAGCGGCCGGGAATCAGAGGCGGGGAATCAGAGGCGGGGAATCAGAGGCAGGGAATCAGATGTGCGGAATCAGAGATGGGGAATCAGAGGCAGGGAATCAGAGGCGGGGAATCAGAGGCGGGGAATCAGAGGCCGGGAATCAGAGGCCGGGAATGAGAGGCCGGGAATCAGAGGCCGGAAATCAGATGCCGGGAATCAGAGGCGGGGAATGAGATATTGGGATTCAGAGGCGGGGAATCAGAGGCAGGGAAACAGAGGCGGAGAATCAGATATGGGGAATCAGAGATGGCGAATCAAATGCGTTGAATCAGAGATGGGGAATCAGAGGCGGGGAATCAGAGGCGGGGAATCAGAGTTAGGCAATCAGAGGCGGGGAATCAGATATGGGGAAACAGAGGTGGGGAATCAGAGGCGAGGAAACAGAGGTGGGGAATCAGATATGGGTAATCAGAGGTGGGGAATCAGAGGTTGGGAATCAAACACGGGGAATGATAGACGGGGAATCATAGCTGGGGAATCAGAGGCGGGGAATCAGAGTTGGGGAATCAGAGGCGGGGTATCAGATATGGGGAAACAGAGGCGGGGAATCAGAGGCGGGGTATCAGATATGGGGAAACAGAGGAGGGGAATCAGAGGCGGGGAAACAGAGGCGGGGAATCAGATATGGGGAATCAGAGGTGGGGAATCAGATATGGGGAAACAGAGGCGGGGAATACGAGGCGGGAAACAGAGGCGGGGAATCAGATATGGGGAATCAGAGGTGGGGAATCAGTGGTTGGGAATCAGAGGCAGGGAATCAGATATGGGGAATCAGAGGTGGGGAATGAGTGGTTGGGAATCAGAGGCAGGTATTCAGAGGCGGGGAATCAGAGGCGGGAATCAGAGGCAGGGAATCAGATGTGCGGAATCAGAGATGGGGAATCAGAGTCCGGGAATCAGAGATGGGGAATCAGAGGCGGGGAATGAGATATGGGGTATCAGAGGCGGGGAATCAGAGGCGGGGAAACAGATGCGGGGAATCAGATATGGGGAATCAGAGGTGGCGAATCAAAGGCACTGAATCAGAGATGGGGAATCAGAGGCGGGGAATCAGAGGCAGGGAATCAAACACGGGGAATCAGAGGCGGGGAAACAGATGCTGGGAATCAGATATGGGGAATCAGAGGTGGCGAATCAGAGGCAGGGAAACAAACACGGGGAATCAGAGGCGGGGAATCAGAGGCGGGGAATCAGAGGCAGGGAATCAGATGTGCGGAATCAGAGATGGGGAATCAGAGGCAGGGAATCAGAGGCGGGGAATCAGAGGCAGGGAATCAGAGGCCGGGAATCGAGGCGGGGAATCAGATATGGGGAATCAGAGATGGGGAATCAGAGGCGGGGAATGAGATATTGGGAATCAGAGGCGGGGAATCAGAGGCAGCGACACAGAGGAGGGGAATCAGATATGGGGAATCAGAGGTTGGGAATCAGAGGCAGGGAATCAGAGGTGTGGAATCAGAGGCAGGGAATCAGATGCGTGGAATCAGAGGCGGGGAATCAGAGCTGGGGAATCAGAGGCGGGGAATCAGAGTTGGGGAATCAGAGGCTGGGAATTAGATATGGGGAAACAGAGGAGGGGAATCAGAGGCGGGGAAACAGAGGCGGGGAATCAGATATGGGGAATCAGAGGTGGGGAATAAGTGGCAGGGAAGCAGAGGCCGGGTATCAGAGCTGGAGAATAAGAGGCGGGGAATCTGAGTTGGGGTATCAGAGGCTGGGAATCAGATATGGGGAAACAGAGGCGGGGCATCAGAGGCGGGGAAACAGAGGCGTTGAATCAGAGATGGGGAATCAGAGGCGGGGAATCAGAGGCGGGGAATCAGAGTTGGGCAATCAGAGGCGGGGAATCAGATATGGGGAAACAGAGGTGGGGAATCAGAGGCGGGGAAACAGAGGTGGGGAATCAGATATGGGGAATCAGAGGTGGGGAATCAGAGGTTGGGAATCAAACACGGGGAATGAGAGACGGGGAATCATAGCTGGGGAATCAGAGGCGGGGAATCAGAGTTGGGGAATCAGAGGCGGGGAATCAGATATGGGGAAACAGAGGCGGGGAATCAGAGGCGGGGAAACAGAGGCGGGGAATCAGATATGGGGAATCAGAGGTGGGGAATCAGAGGTTGGGAGTCAGAGGCCGGGAATCAGAGGCGGGGAATCAGAGGCGGGGAATCAGAGGCAGGGAATCAGATGTGCGGAATCAGAGATGGGGAATCAGAGGCAGGGAATCAGAGGCGGGGAATCAGAGGCGGGGAATCAGAGGCCGGGAATCAGAGGCCGGGAATGAGAGGCCGGGAATCAGAGGCCGGAAATCATATGCCGGGAATCAGAGGCGGGGAATGAGATATTGGGAATCAGAGGCGGGGAATCAGAGGCAGGGAAACAGAGGCGGGGAATCAGAGTTAGGCAATCAGAGGCGGGGAATCAGATATGGGGAAACAGAGGTGGGGAATCAGAGGCGGGGAAACAGAGGTGGGGAATCAGATATGGGTAATCAGAGGTGGGGAATCAGAGGTTGGGAATCAAACACGGGGAATGAGAGACGGGGAATCATAGCTGGGGAATCAGAGGCGGGGAATCAGAGTTGGGGAATCAGAGGCGGGGAATCAGATATGGGGAAACAGAGGCGGGGAATCAGAGGCGGGGTATCAGATATGGGGAAACAGAGGCGGGGAATCAGAGGCGGGGAAACAGAGGCGGGGAATCAGATATGGGGAATCAGAGGTGGGGAATCAGATATGGGGAAACAGAGGCGGGGAATACGAGGCGGGAAACAGAGGCGGGGAATCAGATATGGGGAATCAGAGGTGGGGAATCAGTGGTTGGGAATCAGAGGCAGGGAATCAGATATGGGGAATCAGAGGTGGGGAATGAGTGGTTGGGAATCAGAGGCAGGTAATCAGAGGCGGGGAATCAGAGGCGGGGAATCAGAGGCAGGGAATCAGATGTGCGGAATCAGAGATGGGGAATCAGAGTCCGGGAATCAGAGATGGGGAATCAGAGGCAGGGAATGAGATATGGGGAATCAGAGGCGGGGAATCAGAGGCAGGGAAACAGATGAGGGGAATCAGATATGGGGAATCAGAGGTGGCGAATCAAAGGAGCTGAATCAGAGATGGGGAATCAGAGGCGGGGAATCAGAGGCAGGGAATCAAACACGGGGAATCAGAGGCAAGGAATCAGTGTTGGGGAATCAGAGGCGGGGAATCAGATATGGGGAAACAGAGGCGGGGAATCAGAGGCGGGGAAACAGAGGCGGGGAATCAGATATGGGGAATCAGATGTGGGGAATCAGAGGTTGAGAATCAGAGGCAGGGAATCAGAGGCAGGGAATCAGAGGCGGGGAATCAGAGGCAGGGAATCAGATGTGCGGAATCAGAGATGGGGAATCAGAGGCAGGGAATCAGAGGCGGGGAATCAGAGGCAGGGAATCAGAGGCCGGGAATCGAGGCGGGGAATCAGATATGGGGAATCAGAGATGGGGAATCAGAGGCGGGGAATGAGATATTGGGAATCAGAGGCGGGGAATAAGAGGCAGGGAAACAGAGGCGGGGAATCAGATATGGGGAATCAGAGGTTGGGAATCAGAGGCAGGGAATCAGAGGTGTGGAATCAGAGGCAGGGAATCAGATGCGGGGAATCAGAGGCGGGGAATCAGAGCTGGGGAATCAGAGGCGGGGAATCAGAGTTGGGGAATCAGAGGCCGGGAATTAGATGTGGGGAAACAGAGGAGGGGAATCAGAGGCGGGGAAACAGAGGCGGGGAATCAGATATGGGGAATCAGAGGTGGGGAGTAAGTGGCAGGGAAGCAGAGGCCGGGTATCAGAGCTGGGGAATAAGAGGCGGGGAATCTGAGTTGGGGTATCAGAGGCTGGGAATCAGATATCGGGAAACAGAGGCGGGGCATCAGAGGCGGGGAAACAGAGGCGTTGAATCAGAGATGGGGAATCAGAGGCGGGGAATCAGAGGCGGGGAATCAGAGTTGGGCAATCAGAGGCGGGGAATCAGATATGGCGAAACAGAGGTGGGGAATCAGAGGCGGGGAAACAGAGGTGGGGAATCAGATATGGGGAATCCGAGGTGGGGAATCAGAGGTTGGGAATCAAACACGGGGAATGAGAGACGGGGAATCATAGCTGGGGAATCAGAGGCGGGGAATCAGAGTTGGGGAATCAGAGGCGGGGAATCAGAGATGGGGAAACAGAGGCGGGGAATCAGAGGCGGGGAAACAGAGGCGGGGAATCAGATATGGGGAATCAGAGGTGGGGAATCAGAGGTTGGGAGTCAGAGGCCGGGAATCAGAGGCGGGGAATCAGAGGCGGGGAATCAGAGGCAGGGAATCAGATGTGCGGAATCAGAGATGGGGAATCAGAGGCAGGGAATCAGAGGCGGGGAATCAGAGGCGGGGAATCAGAGGCCGGGAATCAGAGGCCGGGAATGAGAGGCCGGGAATCAGAGGCCGGAAATCAGATGCCGGGAATCAGAGGCGGGGAATGAGATATTGGGATTCAGAGGCGGGGAATCTGAGGCAGGGAAACAGAGGCGGAGAATCAGATATGGGGAATCAGAGATGGCGAATCAAATGCGTTGAATCAGAGATGGGGAATCAGAGGCGGGGAATCAGAGGCGGGGAATCAGAGTTAGGCAATCAGAGGCGGGGAATCAGATATGGGGAAACAGAGGTGGAGAATCAGAGGCGGGGAAACAGAGGTGGGGAATCAGATATGGGTAATCAGAGGTGGGGAATCAGAGGTTGGGAATCAAACACGGGGAATGAGAGACGGTGAATCATAGCTGGGGAATCAGAGGCGGGGAATCAGAGTTGGGGAATCAGAGACGGGGAATCAGATATGGGGAAACAGAGGCGGGGAATCTGAGGCGGGGTATCAGATGTGGGGAAACAGAGGCGGGGAAACAGAGGCGGGGAATCAGATATGGGGAATCAGAGGTGGGGAATCAGATATGGGGAAACAGAGGCGGGGAATACGAGGCGGGAAACAGAGGCGGGGAATCAGATATGGGGAATCAGAGGTGGGGAATCAGTGGTTGGGAATCAGAGGCAGGGAATCAGATATGGGGAATCAGAGGTGGGGAATGAGTGGTTGGGAATCAGAGGCAGGTATTCAGAGGCGGGGAATCAGAGGCGGGAATCAGAGGCAGGGAATCAGATGTGCGGAATCAGAGATGGGGAATCAGAGTCCGGGAATCAGAGATGGGGAATCAGAGGCGGGGAATGAGATATGGGGAATCAGAGGCGGGGAATCAGAGGCGGGGAAACAGATGAGGGGAATCAGATATGGGGAATCAGAGGTGGCGAATCAAAGGAGCTGAATCAGAGATGGGGAATCAGAGGCGGGGAATCAGAGGCAGGGAATCAAACACGGGGAATCAGAGGCGGGGAATCAGAGTTGGGGAATCAGAGGCGGGGAATCAGATATGGGGAAACAGAGGCGGGGAATCAGAGGCGGGGAAACAGAGGCGGGGAATCAGATATGGGGAATCAGATGTGGGGAATCAGAGGTTGCGAATCAGAGGCAGGGAATCAGATGTGCGGAATCAGAGATGGGGAATCAGAGGCAGGGAATCAGAGGCGGGGAATCAGAGGCAGGGAATCAGAGGCCGGGAATCGAGGCGGGGAATCAGATATGGGGAATCAGAGATGGGGAATCAGAGGCGGGGAATGAGATATTGGGAATCAGAGGCGGGGAATCAGAGGCAGGGAAACAGAGGTGGGGAATCAGATATGGGGAATCAGAGGTTGGGAATCAGAGGCAGGGAATCAGAGGTGGGGAATCAGAGGCAGGGAATCAGATGCGGGGAATCAGAGGTGGGGAATCAGAGCTGGGGAATCAGAGGCGGGGAATCAGAGGCCGGGAATTAGATATGGGGAAACAGAGGAGGGGAATCAGAGGCGGGGAAACAGAGGCGGGGAATCAGATATGGGGAATCAGAGGTGGGGAATAAGTGGCAGGGAAGCAGAGGCCGTGTATCAGAGCTGGGGAATAAGAGGCGGGGAATCTGAGTTGGGGTATCAGAGGCTGGGAATCAGATATGGGGAAACAGAGGCGGGGCATCAGAGGCGGGGAAACAGAAACGTTGAATCAGAGATGGGGAATCAGAGGCGGGGAATCAGAGGCGGGGAATCAGATGTGCGGAATCAGAGATGGGGAATCAGAGGCAGGGAATCAGAGGCGGGGAATCAGAGGCAGGGAATCAGAGGCCGGGAATCGAGGCGGGGAATCAGATATGGGGAATCAGAGATGGGGAATCAGAGGCGGGGAATGAGATATTGGGAATCAGAGGCGGGGAATCAGAGGCAGGGAAACAGAGGCGGGGAATCAGATATGGGGAATCAGAGGTTGGGAATCAGAGGCAGGGAATCAGAGGTGGGGAATCAGAGGCAGGGAATCAGATGCGGGGAATCAGAGGCGGGGAATCAGAGCTGGGGAATCAGAGGCGGGGAATCAGAGTTGGGGAATCAGAGGTGGGGAATAAGTGGCAGGGAAGCAGAGGCCGGGTATCAGAGCTGGGGAATAAGAGGCGGGGAATCTGAGTTGGGGTATCAGAGGCGGGGAATCAGATATGGGGAAACAGAGGCGGGGCATCAGAGGCGGGGAAACAGAGGCGTTGAATCAGAGATGGGGAATCAGAGGCGGGGAATCAGAGGCGGGGAATCAGAGTTGGGCAATCAGAGGCGGGGAATCAGATATGGGGAAACAGAGGTGGGGAATCAGAGGCGGGGAAACAGAGGTGGGGAATCAGATATGGGGAATCAGAGGTGGTGAATCAGAGGTTGGGAATCAAACAAGGGGAATGAGAGACGGGGAATCATAGCTGCGGAATCAGAGGCGGGGAATCAGAGTTGGGGAATCAGAGGCGGGGAATCAGATATGGGGAAACAGAGGTGGGGAATCAGAGGCGGGGAATCAGATATGGGGAAACAGAGGCGGGGAATCAGAGGCGGGGAAACAGAGGCGGGGAATCAGATATGGGGAATCAGAGGTGGGGAATCAGATATGGGGAAACAGAGGCGGGGAATACGAGGCGGGAAACAGAGGCGGGGAATCAGATATGGGGAATCAGAGGTGGGGAATCAGTGGTTGGGAATCAGAGGCAGGGAATCAGATATGGGGAATCAGAGGTGGGGAATCAGTGGTTGGGAATCAGAGGCAGGTAATCAGAGGCGGGGAATCAGAGGCGGGGAATCAGAGGCAGGGAATCAGATGTGCGGAATCAGAGATGGGGAATCAGAGTCCGGGAATCAGAGATGGGGAATCAGAGGCGGGGAATGAGATATGGGGAATCAGATGCGGGGAATCAGAGGCGGGGAAACAGATGCGGGGAATCAGATATGGGGAATCAGAGGTGGCGAATCAAAGGCACTGAATCAGAGATGGGGAATCAGAGGCGGGGAATCAGAGGCAGGGAATCAAACACGGGGAATCAGAGGCGGGGAATCAGAGTTGGGGAATCAGAGGCGGGGAATCAGATATGGGGAAACAGAGGCGGGGAATCAGAGGCGGGGAAACAGAGGCGGGGAATCAGATATGGGGAATCAGAGGTGGGGAATCAGAGGTTGCGAATCAGAGGAAGGGAATCAGAGGCGGGGAATCAGAGGCGGGGAATGAGATATGGGGAATCAGAGGCGGGGAATCAGAGGCGGGGAAACAGATGCTGGGAATCAGATATGGGGAATCAGAGGTGGCGAATCAAAGGCGCTGAATCAGAGATGGGGAATCAGAGGCGGGGAATCAGAGGCAGGGAATCAAACACGGGGAATCAGAGGCGGAGAATCAGAGTTGGGGAATCAGAGGCGGGGACTCAGATATTGGGGAAACAGAGTCGGGGAATCAGAGGCGGGGAAACAGAGGCGGGGAATCAGATATGGGGAATCAGATGTGGGGAATCAGAGGATGCGAATCAGAGGCAGGGAATCAGAGGCGGGGAATCAGAGGCGGGGAATGAGTGGCAGGGAATCAGATGTGCGGAATCAGAGATGGGGAATCAGAGGCAGGGAATCAGAGGCGGGGAATCAGAGGCAGGGAATCAGAGGCCGGGAATCAGAGGCGGGGAATCAGATATGGGGAATCAGAGGTGGGGAATCAGAGGCAGGGAATCAGATGTGCGGAATCAGAGATGGGGAATCAGAGGCAGAGAATCAGAATCAGAAGCGGGGAATAAGAGGCCGGGAATCAGAGGTGGGGAATCAGAGTCCGGGAATCAGAGATGGGGAATCAGAGGCGGGGAATGAGATATTGGGAATCAGAGGCGGGGAATCAGAGGCAGGGAAACAGAGGCGGAGAATCAGATATGGGGAATCCGAGATGGCGACTAAAAGGCGTTGAATCAGAGATGGGGAATCAGAGGCGGGGAATCAGAGGCGGGGAATCCGAGTTGGGGAATCAGAGGCGGGGAATCAGATATGGGGAAACAGAGGTGGGGAATCAGAGGCGGGGAAACAGAGGTGGGGAATCAGATATGGGGAATCAGAGGTGGGGAATCAGAGGTTGGGAATCAGAGGCAGGGAATCAGATATGGGGAATCAGAGGTGTGGAATGAGTGGTTGGGAATCAGAGGCAGGTATTCAGAGGCGGGGAATCAGAGGCGGGAATCAGAGGCAGGGAATCAGATGTGCGGAATCAGAGATGGGGAATCAGAGTCCGGGAATCAGAGATGGGGAATCAGAGGCGGGGAATGAGATATGGGGAATCAGAGGCGGGGAATCAGAGGCGGGGAAACAGATGAGGGGAATCAGATATGGGGAATCAGAGGTGGCGAATCAAAGGAGCTGAATCAGAGATGGGGAATCAGAGGCGGGGAATCAGAGGCAGGGAATCAAACACGGGGAATCAGAGGCGGGGAATCAGAGTTGGGGAATCAGAGGCGGGGAATCAGATATGGGGAAACAGAGGCGGGGAATCAGAGGCGGGGAAACAGAGGCGGGGAATCAGATATGGGGAATCAGATGTGGGGAATCAGAGGTTGCGAATCAGAGGCAGGGAATCAGATGTGCGGAATCAGAGATGGGGAATCAGAGGCAGGGAATCAGAGGCGGGGAATCAGAGGCAGGGAATCAGAGGCCGGGAATCGAGGCGGGGAATCAGATATGGGGAATCAGAGATGGGGAATCAGAGGCGGGGAATGAGATATTGGGAATCAGAGGCGGGGAATCAGAGGCAGGGAAACAGAGGTGGGGAATCAGATATGGGGAATCAGAGGTTGGGAATCAGAGGCAGGGAATCAGAGGTGGGGAATCAGAGGCAGGGAATCAGATGCGGGGAATCAGAGGCGGGGAATCAGAGCTGGGGAATCAGAGGCGGGGAATCAGAGTTGGGGAATCAGAGGCAGGGAATTAGATATGGGGAAACAGAGGAGGGGAATCAGAGGCGGGGAAACAGAGGCGGGGAATCAGATATGGGGAATCAGAGGTGGGGAATAAGTGGCAGGGAAGCAGAGGCCGTGTATCAGAGCTGGGGAATAAGAGGCGGGGAATCTGAGTTGGGGTATCAGAGGCGGGGAATCAGATATGGGGAAACAGAGGCGGGGCATCAGAGGCGGGGAAACAGAGGCGTTGAATCAGAGATGGGGAATCAGAGGCGGGGAATCAGAGGCGGGGAATCAGATGTGCGGAATCAGAGATGGGGTATCAGAGGCAGGGAATCAGAGGCGGGGAATCAGAGGCAGGGAATCAGAGGCCGGGAATCGAGGCGGGGAATCAGATATGGGGAATCAGAGATGGGGAATCAGAGGCGGGGAATGAGATATTGGGAATCAGAGGCGGGGAATCAGAGGCAGGGAAACAGAGGCGGGGAATCAGATATGGGGAATCAGAGGTTGGGAATCAGAGGCAGGGAATCAGAGGTGGGGAATCAGAGGCAGGGAATCAGATGCGGGGAATCAGAGGCGGGGAATCAGAGCTGGGGAATCAGAGGCGGGGAATCAGAGTTGGGGAATCAGAGGTGGGGAATAAGTGGCAGGGAAGCAGAGGCCGGGTATCAGAGCTGGGGAATAAGAGGCGGGGAATCTGAGTTGGGGTATCAGAGGCGGGGAATCAGATATGGGGAAACAGAGGCGGGGCATCAGAGGCGGGGAAACAGAGGCGTTGAATCAGAGATGGGGAATCAGAGGCGGGGAATCAGAAGCGGGGAATCAGAGTTGGGCAATCAGAGGCGGGGAATCAGATATGGGGAAACAGAGGTGGGGAATCAGAGGCGGGGAAACAGAGGTGGGGAATCAGATATGGGGAATCAGAGGTGGTGAATCAGAGGTTGGGAATCAAACAAGGGGAATGAGAGACGGGGAATCATAGCTGCGGAATCAGAGGCGGGGAATCAGAGTTGGGGAATCAGAGGCGGGGAATCAGATATGGGGAAACAGAGGCGGGGAATCAGAGGCGGGGAATCAGATATGGGGAAACAGAGGCGGGGAATCAGAGGCGGGGAAACAGAGGCGGGGAATCAGATATGGGGAATCAGAGGTGGGGAATCAGATATGGGGAAACAGAGGCGGGGAATACGAGGCGGGAAACAGAGGCGGGGAATCAGATATGGGGAATCAGAGGTGGGGAATCAGTGGTTGGGAATCAGAGGCAGGGAATCAGATATGGGGAATCAGAGGTGGGGAATCAGTGGTTGGGAATCAGAGGCAGGTAATCAGAGGCGGGGAATCAGAGGCGGGGAATCAGAGGCAGGGAATCAGATGTGCGGAATCAGAGATGGGGAATCAGAGTCCGGGAATCAGAGATGGGGAATCAGAGGCGGGGAATGAGATATGGGGAATCAGATGCGGGGAATCAGAGGCGGGGAAACAGATGCGGGGAATCAGATATGGGGAATCAGAGGTGGCGAATCAAAGGCAATGAATCAGAGATGGGGAATCAGAGGCGGGGAATCAGAGGCAGGGAATCAAACACGGGGAATCAGAGGCGGGGAATCAGAGTTGGGGAATCAGAGGCGGGGAATCAGATATGGGGAAACAGAGGCGGGGAATCAGAGGCGGGGAAACAGAGGCGGGGAATCAGATATGGGGAATCAGAGGTGGGGAATCAGAGGTTGCGAATCAGAGGAAGGGAATCAGAGGCGGGGAATCAGAGGCGGGGAATGAGATATGGGGAATCAGAGGCGGGGAATCAGAGGCGGGGAAACAGATGCTGGGAATCAGATATGGGGAATCAGAGGTGGCGAATCAAAGGCGCTGAATCAGAGATGGGGAATCAGAGGCGGGGAATCAGAGGCAGGGAATCAAACACGGGGAATCAGAGGCGGAGAATCAGAGTTGGGGAATCAGAGGCGGGGACTCAGATATTGGGGAAACAGAGTCGGGGAATCAGAGGCGGGGAAACAGAGGCGGGGAATCAGATATGGGGAATCAGATGTGGGGAATCAGAGGTTGCGAATCAGAGGCAGGGAATCAGAGGCGGGGAATCAGAGGCGGGGAACGAGTGGCAGGGAATCAGATGTGCGGAATCAGAGATGGGGAATCAGAGGCAGGGAATCAGAGGCGGGGAATCAGAGGCAGGGAATCAGAGGCCGGGAATCAGAGGCGGGGAATCAGATATGGGGAATCAGAGGTGGGGAATCAGAGGCAGGGAATCAGATGTGCGGAATCAGAGATGGGGAATCAGAGGCAGAGAATCAGAATCAGAAGCGGGGAATAAGAGGCCGGGAATCAGAGGTGGGGAATCAGAGTCCGGGAATCAGAGATGGGGAATCAGAGGCGGGGAATGAGATATTGGGAATCAGAGGCGGGGAATCAGAGGCAGGGAAACAGAGGCGGAGAATCAGATATGGGGAATCAGAGATGGCGACTCAAAGGCGTTGAATCAGAGATGGGGAATCAGAGGCGGGGAATCAGAGGCGGGGAATCCGAGTTGGGGAATCAGAGGCGGGGAATCAGATATGGGGAAACAGAGGTGGGGAATCAGAGGCGGGGAAACAGAGGTGGAGAATCAGATATGGGGAATCAGAGGTGGGGAATCAGAGGTTGGGAATCAAACACGGGGAATGAGAGACGGGGAATCATAGCTGGGGAATCAGAGGCGGGGAATCAGAGTTGGGGAATCAGAGGCGGGGAATCAGATATGGGGAAACAGAGGCGGGGAATCAGAGGCGGGGTATCAGAGGCCGGGTATCGAGGCGGGGAATCAGATATGGGGAATCAGAGATGGGGAATCAGAGGCGGGGAATGAGATATTGGGAATCAGAGGCGGGGAATCAGAGGCAGGGAAACAGAGGCGGGGAATCAGATATGGGGAATCAGAGGTTGGGAATCAGAGGCAGGGAATCAGAGGTGTGGAATCAGAGGCAGGGAATCAGATGCGGGGAATCAGAGGCGGGGAATCAGAGCTGGGGAATCAGAGGCGGGGAATAAGAGTTGGGGAATCAGAGGCCGGGAATTAGATATGGGGAAACAGAGGAGGGGAATCAGAGGCGGGGAAACAGAGGCGGGGAATCAGATATGGGGAATCAGAGGTGGGGAATAAGTGGCAGGGAAGCAGAGGCCGGGTATCAGAGCTGGGGAATAAGAGGCGGGGAATCTGAGTTGGGGTATCAGAGGCTGGGAATCAGATATGGGGAAACAGAGGCGGGGCATCAGAGGCGGGGAAACAGAGGCGTTGAATCAGAGATGGGGAATCAGAGGCGGGGAATCAGAGGCGGGGTATCAGAGTTGGGCAATCAGAGGCGGGGAATCAGATATGGGGAAACAGAGGTGGGGAATCAGAGGCGGGGAAACAGAGGTGGGGAATCAGATATGGGGAATCAGAGGTGGGGAATCAGAGGTTGGGAATCAAACACGGGGAATGAGAGACGGGGAATCATAGCTGGGGAATCAGAGGCGGGGAATCAGAGTTGGGGAATCAGAGGCGGGGAATCAGATATGGGGAAACAGAGGCGGGGAATCAGAGGCGGGGAAACAGAGGCGGGGAATCAGATATGGGGAATCAGAGGTGGGGAATCAGAGGTTGGGAGCCAGCGGCCGGGAATCAGAGGCGGGGAATCAGAGGCGGGGAATCAGAGGCAGGGAATCAGATGTGCGGAATCAGAGATGGGGAATCAGAGGCAGGGAATCAGAGGCGGGGAATCAGAGGCGGGGAATCAGAGGCCGGGAATCAGAGGCCGGGAATGAGAGGCCGGGAATCAGAGGCCGGAAATCAGATGCCGGGAATCAGAGGCGGGGAATGAGATATTGGGATTCAGAGGCGGGGAATCAGAGGCAGGGAAACAGAGGCGGAGAATCAGATATGGGGAATCAGAGATGGCGAATCAAATGCGTTGAATCAGAGATGGGGAATCAGAGGCGGGGAATCAGAGGTGGGGAATCAGAGTTAGGCAATCAGAGGCGGGGAATCAGATATGGGGAAACAGAGGTGGGGAATCAGAGGCGGGGAAACAGAGGTGGGGAATCAGATATGGGTAATCAGAGGTGGGGAATCAGAGGTTGGGAATCAAACACGGGGAATGATAGACGGGGAATCATAGCTGGGGAATCAGAGGCGGGGAATCAGAGTTGGGGAATCAGAGGCGGGGTATCAGATATGGGGAAACAGAGGCGGGGAATCAGAGGCGGGGTATCAGATATGGGGAAACAGAGGAGGGGAATCAGAGGCGGGGAAACAGAGGCGGGGAATCAGATATGGGGAATCAGAGGTGGGGAATCAGATATGGGGAAACAGAGGCGGGGAATACGAGGCAGGAAACAGAGGCGGGGAATCAGATATGGGGAATCAGAGGTGGGGAATCAGTGGTTGGGAATCAGAGGCAGGGAATCAGATATGGGGAATCAGAGGTGGGGAATGAGTGGTTGGGAATCAGAGGCAGGTATTCAGAGGCGGGGAATCAGAGGCGGGAATCAGAGGCAGGGAATCAGATGTGCGGAATCAGAGATGGGGAATCAGAGTCCGGGAATCAGAGATGGGGAATCAGAGGCGGGGAATGAGATATGGGGTATCAGAGGCGGGGAATCAGAGGCGGGGAAACAGATGAGGGGAATCAGATATGGGGAATCAGAGGTGGCGAATCAAAGGAGCTGAATCAGAGATGGGGAGTCAGAGGCGGGGAATCAGAGGCAGGGAATCAAACACGGGGAATCAGAGGCGGGGAATCAGAGTTGGGGAATCAGAGGCGGGGAATCAGATATGGGGAAACAGAGGCGGGGAATCAGAGGCGGGGAAACAGAGGCGGGGAATCAGATATGGGGAATCAGATGTGGGGAATCAGAGGTTGCGAATCAGAGGCAGGGAATCAGATGTGCGGAATCAGAGATGGGGAATCAGAGGCAGGGAATCAGAGGCGGGGAATCAGAGGCAGGGAATCAGAGGCCGGGAATCGAGGCGGGGAATCAGATATGGGGAATCAGAGATGGGGAATCAGAGGCGGGGAATGAGATATTGGGAATCAGAGGCGGGGAATCAGAGGCAGGGAAACAGAGGTGGGGAATCAGATATGGGGAATCAGAGGTTGGGAATCAGAGGCAGGGAATCAGAGGTGGGGAATCAGAGGCAGGGAATCAGATGCGGGGAATCAGAGGCGGGGAATCAGAGCTGGGGAATCAGAGGCGGGGAATCAGAGTTGGGGAATCAGAGGCCGGGAATTAGATATGGGGAAACAGAGGAGGGGAATCAGAGGCGGGGAAACAGAGGCGGGGAATCAGATATGGGGAATCAGAGGTGGGGAATCAGAGGCGGGGAAACAGAGGCGTTGAATCAGAGATGGGGAATCAGAGGCGGGGAATCAGAGGCGGGGAATCAGATGAGCGGAATCAGAGATGGGGAACCAGAGGCAGGGAATCAGAGGCGGGGAATCAGAGGCAGGGAATCAGAGGCCGGGAATCGAGGCGGGGAATCAGATATGGGGAATCAGAGATGGGGAATCAAAGGCGGGGAATGAGATATTGGGAATCAGAGGCGGGGAATCAGAGGCAGGGAAACAGAGGCGGGGAATCAGATATGGGGAATCAGAGGTTGGGAATCAGAGGCAGGGAATCAGAGGTGGGGAATCAGAGGCAGGGAATCAGATGCGGGGAATCAGAGGCGGGGAATCAGAGCTGGGGAATCAGAGGCGGGGAATCAGAGTTGGGGAATCAGAGGTGGGGAATAAGTGGCAGGGAAGCAGAGGCCGGGTATCAGAGCTGGGGAATAAGAGGCGGGGAATCTGAGTTGGGGTATCAGAGGCGGGGAATCAGATATGGGGAAACAGAGGCGGGGCATCAGAGGCGGGGAAACAGAGGCGTTGAATCAGAGATGGGGAATCAGAGGCGGGGAATCAGAGGCGGGGAATCAGAGTTGGGCAATCAGAGGCAGGGAATCAGATATGGGGAAACAGAGGTGGGGAATCAGAGGCGGGGAAACAGAGGTGGGGAATCAGATATGGGGAATCAGAGGTGGTGAATCAGAGGTTGGGAATCAAACAAGGGGAATGAGAGACGGGGAATCATAGCTGGGGAATCAGAGGCGGGGAATCAGAGTTGGGGAATCAGAGGCGGGGAATCAGATATGGGGAAACAGAGGCGGGGAATCAGAGGCGGGGTATCAGATATGGGGAAACAGAGGCGGGGAATCAGAGGCGGGGAAACAGAGTCGGGGAATCAGATATGGGGAATCAGAGGTGGGGAATCAGATATGGGGAAACAGAGGCGGGGAATACGAGGCGGGAAACAGAGGCGGGGAATCAGATATGGGGAATCAGAGGTGGGGAATCAGTGGTTGGGAATCAGAGGCAGGGAATCAGATATGGGGAATCAGAGGTGGGGAATCAGAGGTGGGGAATCAGTGGTTGGGAATCAGAGGCAGGGAATCAGATATGGGGAATCAGAGGTGGGGAATCAGTGGTTGGGAATCAGAGGCAGGTAATCAGAGGCGGGGAATCAGAGGCGGGGAATCAGACGCAGGGAATCAGATGTGCGGAATCAGAGATGGGGAATCAGAGTCCGGGAATCAGAGATGGGGAATCAGAGGCGGGGAATGAGATATGGGGAATCAGATGCGGGGAATCAGAGGCGGGGAAACAGATGCGGGGAATCAGATATGGGGAATCAGAGGTGGCGAATCAAAGGCACTGAATCAGAGATGGGGAATCAGAGGCGGGGAATCATAGGCAGGGAATCAAACACGGGGAATCAGAGGCGGGGAATCAGAGTTGGGGAATCAGAGGCGGGGAATCAGATATGGGGAAACAGAAGCGGGGAATCAGAGGCGGGGAAACAGAGGCGGGGAATCAGATATGGGGAATCAGAGGTGGGGAATCAGAGGTTGCGAATCAGAGGAAGGGAATCAGAGGCGGGGAATCAGAGGCGGGGAATGAGATATGGGGAATCAGAGGCGGGGAATCAGAGGCGGGGAAACAGATGCTGGGAATCAGATATGGGGAATCAGAGGTGGCGAATCAAAGGCGCTGAATCAGAGATGGGGAATCAGAGGCGGGGAATCAGAGGCAGGGAATCAAACACGGGGAATCAGAGGCGGAGAATCAGAGTTGGGGAATCAGAGGCGGGGACTCAGATATTGGGGAAACAGAGTCGGGGAATCAGAGGCGGGGAAACAGAGGCGGGGAATCAGATATGGGGAATCAGAGGTGGGGAATCAGAGGTTGCGAATCAGAGGCAGGGAATCAGAGGCGGGGAATCAGAGGCGGGGAATGAGTGGCAGGGAATCAGATGTGCGGAATCAGAGATGGGGAATCAGAGGCAGGGAATCAGAGGCGTGGAATCAGAGGCAGGGAATCAGAGGCCGGGAATCAGAGGCGGGGAATCAGATATGGGGAATCAGAGGTGGGGAATCAGAGGCAGGGAATCAGATGTGCGGAATCAGAGATGGGGAATCAGAGGCAGAGAATCAGAATCAGAAGCGGGGAATAAGAGGCCGGGAATCAGAGGTGGGGAATCAGAGTCCGGGAATCAGAGATGGGGAATCAGAGGCGGGGAATGAGATATTGGGAATCAGAGGCGGGAATCAGAGGCAGGGAAACAGAGGCGGAGAATCAGATATGGGGAATCAGAGATGGCGACTCAAAGGCGTTGAATCAGAGATGGGGAATCAGAGGCGGGGAATCAGAGGCGGGGAATCCGAGTTGGGGAATCAGAGGCGGGGAATCAGATATGGGGAAACAGAGGTGGGGAATCAGAGGTTGGGAATCAAACACGGGGAATGAGAGACGGGGAATCATAGCTGGGGAATCAGAGGCGGGGAATCAGAGTTGGGGAATCAGAGGCGGGGAATCAGATATGGGGAAACAGAGGCGGGGAATCAGAGGCGGGGTATCAGATATGGGGAAACAGAGGCGGGGAATCAGAGGCGGTAAACAGAGGCGGGGAATCAGATATGGGGAATCAGAGGTGGGGAATCAGTGGTTGGGAATCAGAGGCAGGGAATCAGATATGGGGAATCAGAGGTGGGGAATCAGTGGTTGGGAAACAGAGGCAGGTAATCAGAGGCGGGGAATCAGAGGCGGGGAATCAGAGGCAGGGAATCAGATGTGCGGAATCAGAGATGGGGAATCAGAGTCCGGGAATCAGAGATGGGGAATCAGAGGCGGGGAATGAGATATGGGGAATCAGAGGCGGGGAATCAGAGGCGGGGAAACAGATGCGGTGAATCAGATATGGGGAATCAGAGGTGGCGAATCAAAGGCGCTGAATCAGAGATGGGGAATCAGAGGCGGGGAATCAGAGGCAGGGAATCAAACACGGGGAATCAGAGGCGGGGAATCAGAGTTGGGGAATCAGAGGCGGGGAATCAGATATGGGGAAACAGAGGCGGGGAATCAGAGGCGGGGAAACAGAGGTGGGGAATCAGATATGGGGAATCAGAGGTGGGGAATCAGATGTTGCGAATCAGAGGCAGGGAATCAGAGGCGGGGAATCAGAGGCGGGGAATCAGAGGCAGGGAATCAGATGTGCGGAATCAGAGATGGGGAATCAGAGGCAGGGAATCAGAGGCGGGGAATCAGAGGCAGGGAATCAGAGGCCGGGAATCAGAGGAGGGGAATCAGATATGGGGAATAAGAGGTGGGGAATCAGAGGCAGGGTATCAGATGTGCGGAATCAGAGATGGGGAGTCAGAGGCAGAGAATCAGAATCAGAAGCGGGGAATAAGAGGCCGGGAATCAGATGTGGGGAATCAGAGTCCGGGAATCAGAGATGGGGAATCAGAGGCAGGGAATGAGATATTGGGAATCAGAGGCGGGGAATCAGAGGCAGGGAAACAGAGGCGGGGAATCAGATATGGGAAATTAGAGGTTGGGAATCAGAGGCAGGGAATCAGAAGTGGAGAATCAGAGGCTGGGAATCAGATGTGGGGAATCAGATGCGGGGAATCAGAGCTGGGGAATCAGAGGCGGGGAATCAGAGTTGGGGAATCAGAGGCGGGGAATCAGTTATGGGGAAACATAGGCGGGGAATCAGAGGCGGGGAAACAGAGGCGGGGAATCAGATATGGGGAATCAGAGGTGTGGAATCAGAGGTTGCGAATCAGAGGCAGGGAATCAGAGGCGGGGAATCAGAGGCGGGGAATCAGAGGCAGGGAATCAGATGTGCGGAATCAGAGATGGGGAATCAGAGGCAGGGAATCAGAGTCGGGGAATCAGAGGCAGGGAATCAGAGGCCGGGAATCGAGGCGGGGAATCAGATATGGGGAATCAGAGGTGGGGAATCAGAGGCAGGGAATCAGATGTGCGGAATCAGAGATGGGGAATCAGAGGCAGAGAATCAGAATCAGAAGCGGGGAATAAGAGGCCGGGAATCAGAGGTGGGGAATCAGAGTCCGGGAATCAGAGATGGGGAATCAGATGCGGGGAATGAGATATTGGGAATCAGAGGTGGGGAATCAGAGGCAGGGAAACAAAGGCGGGGAATCAGATATGGGGAATCAGAGGTTGGGAATCAGAGGCAGGGAATCAGAGGTGGGGAATCAGAGGCAGGGAATCAGATGCGAGGAATCAGAGGCGGGGAATCAGAGCTGGGGAATCAGAGGCGGGGAATCAGAGTTGGGGAATCAGAGGCCGGGAATTAGATATGGGGAAACTGAGGAGGTGAATCAGAGGCGGGGAAACAGAGGCGGGGAATCAGATATGGGGAATCAGAGGTGGGGAATAAGTGGCAGGGAAGCAGGGGCCGGGTATCAGAGCTGGGGAATAAGAGGCGGGGAATCTGAGTTGGGGTATCAGAGGCGGGGAATCAGATATGGGGAAACAGAGGCGGGGCATCAGAGGCATGGAATCAGATTCAGAAGCGGGGAATCAGAGGCCGGGAATCAGAGGCCGGGAATCAGATGCCGGGAATAAGAGGCCAGGAA